>NW_004524667.1:6889182-6933231 GCF_000260255.1 Octodon degus | reverse complement strand
GCCCCGGGACGCAGGCCCTGAGGGCCAGGGTCCCCTTCCTGCGAGAACTGGGGGGCGCCAGGCCCCGCGGAGCCGGAGTCCGCCGCGGGTGGGAGGGCGGGGAGCGCTGGGCGCGCGCGCCGAGACCCAGTTCTTGTCGCATCACCAGTTACTGAACTTTTCTTCCTTTTCGCCCTGGTAAAGAAGCAAAGTCTGAACCATAAATCGAGCTGTGAAGAGCTGTGCCGAGCACTCCTTGAAACACGAAAGCATGAGAATGTCAGGAGTGTGTAAATTCTCTTCCCACATATCTGGTGTTTTGATGACTTGTTTAACAGCTGTTGAATGTGGGTAATAAACTTTGCAAGGTGAATGTGTAACATCCTACGGGGTTTTTTTCTTTTCTTTTTTTTTGCTCCCCAATATACACGCCCATTCCTTTCCTTTTTGAATTTAATCTCTGTAACACCCATGTCTCATCAAATGCACTGATTGTTGTTTTGTCTTCTCTTCCCCGGCGTGTGGCCTAAGAAAAGATAATTTTTTTCTACCATACTAGCCTAGTACTAGTGCCTGGAAGAGTGCTGTAAAGATGTGAGTGAAATTAAGTATGCTTGAGAAAAACAATAGAATGAGAAGCTGTCAGTGACCAAAAAATGAAAAATGGAGCCCATTTGGGGTTTTTTAAATGTTATTTTTAGATGATTTAGTGTTTCACTTTTTTTTCTATATTTTAATGGGTATTTCTGCATCTAGATACATAGGTGATATTTTTATTCCTAGGCATGTCATGTATAGTTGAACCCCCCCCCCCAAGGAGGCAACAGGTACAGCTGAAGGGCAAATAGGAAGTGAATTAACACCAAAAGCTTGCTAGGTTACTGAAGTCTGAAACTCAGTTTTTCTGCTTACCAGCTGCCTCATGGCAGTTGAGCAGTCAAGTGATGCAGCTTGCATCGGACAGTTTAGAAGGTCTTGTGTGAATGTGTATTAAAAATACAGGATTGGATATATACCTCAGCGATAGTGTTTGTTTTAGCATGCGTGCATAAATGTTTACAATGCTGAATTTGATGTTTATGTTTTCTATTTTGATGTTAAAAGTAATATATATATATATATATATATATATATGTATATTTTACAGTGTATTTAACAGTTTGGTATAACCCATCTCCACGTGGTCAGAATCCCTGACTTTAAAAATAATTTAAGAGCATCATAAGCAGGAGAACATATTTGCAATGCTTCTGGTTTGGTTGATTCATTGGTTGTAATGGTTTGTAGGTTGAGGTTTACTTTTTGGTTTTGGTGCCAATGACCCAACCCAGGGCTTCCAGCTTGGTAGACAAGCATATTACCACTGAGCTAAATCCCCAGCCCCAATGGTTTTGAATGACATAAAATATAAATTAGAGCTGGGGCGATAGCTCAGTAGAATAAGTGCTTGCCTGGCAAGCTCGAGGTCCTGAGTTCAATCCCCAATACTGCAAAAAAAAAAAAGGAAAAAGTATATAATAAAGTAGAAAATCTGGCACTTAGAACTGCTATAACTTTGCTTTAATGTAACCTATTTAACATTCTTAACCACGTTCTCAAGGAAGTCTACTACCTATACTTCGCCCCTCATGTTAATGATTTTTTAACAGGAGGTGGATTTTCTTTATACTAATCACTTAGAGACAACAGAAATACTAAATAAATGTTTTGTAAGTCACTTCAAAGAGGGTTAAGGTGGAATACTGAATTTGTACAAGTCATTCTTTTTTCTTACCATATGTTAAAGTCTTAGGATTTGAAAGTTATCTCCATATGGTTAAGTATTGACTAGGTGAGTTTTGCTTTATGACTTTTAAAATAATTGCTGTTTGATCTCAAATTTAACGTAATTATAGAACGACAGTATTTGTACTAAAAACAGAAGTTGATGTTTTTGTAGAACTGTTTAGCATTTTATGTAAATATATTGAGGAAATGTCAGTGGATTTACACTGAAATCAGCAAAGAAATAAAATACTGCATTAGTATCCAAAGTGAAGAAGCATTGTAGATATACCATAGCTGTAAAAACATATTCTGAAGGCAAAGGGATTTATGTTTAAATTAGGGTATCTCAGAACATAAGTTTCTTTATCTGTAAAACGGGGCTCATTGGTTTACTGAAAGAATTACAGTTAACTATGTACAATGCCTAGTTCTGTGCTTGGCTTATAGCAGTGTAACTGGTAGTATTCCTTGGAAAATCATCAGAGTTGGAAAACAGATGTCAGCATTTTTGTGAGATAAGGACTAGTGGTTAGCATATGAAGAGATAGATACTGGAAAGATTGGTAAAGAAGTAATCTTTTTGGAGGAAAGATGAGAGTTTGATTTCTGAAATCCTGGAGTTTTATAGTCAGCATCAGTCCACGTAATATAAACATAATTAATGACTTCATAATTGAAAAAGAATTTGAATGATCAAAAACATAGGATACTTGAAAAGCTTTCTGAATGTGATATGGAAGAGGAGTATAGAATTAAGGATTCACAAGAGAACTATTTCCTTTAGAAGGCAGTGACTTCCTAAGTAGATGGTCCAAAGTCTATCAGTTGCTTGTGCCTCACAACCTAGGTTGGGGGACATTGGGGACATTTACCATTCAGTGATCTTGGAACATTATTCTTTTTAAGTATGGTTTGCCTTAATGCCAACATTTACTTGCCTTTTCTTTTTTTAAGAACTTTTGTATAAGCTGCTGGAGAAGTAGAATTCGGTACTTAGGAATTGGTTTATCTTTCATGCATTCAGTACCTGTAGTAATCACACCTCCCCAAATGTAAAATAGTTAACCTCTAAATGCAATAGCAAGAAAAGACATTAAGCCCCAACAGGCAGCCACTTGATTAAAGAAATAATAATATTTTTGACATTGCATGAGTTGCAGAACTGGATAATATGTTAGTTTGAGATAACTGTAAATGGTTCTGAATAAATCTTATTTTTTCTTATAAATGGAGAACTGTGGTATGTCCAAAAAGTGTTACACACTTATTTTTCAGTGCAGTGTATCTGTAGCATATTTATAGTTCAAGCAGATTTATCTTACTGTCAACTAAGTGCAGTATTATTTTTAACTAAAGCAGTAATGGTGAGGTATGAATGAAGATTAAGCCTGAAAAGGCCTGGCAAAGTGATTTCTGGTTTAATTTCTCTCTAAATTTTTTGGCAGGTGTGTACTTTGTATTTTTTCTCCCCTCATTCTGTTTAATATTACATGTTAAACAAACTCGAGACCACTTTTTAATTTTATTTGGAATTTTAACCTTGAAGGATAACCTAACTTGTTGTTTTTAAAATGTGATACTAAATTTCTTTTTAAAAACTTCATTTATTGTTTGTAAAAGAATCTAATAGTTTTCTTAGCAGTGGTAATTGTGACCTCATATTACAGATTTAAGAACAAGGATGAGAAGAGGAGTCTTTGTTTATATGAAGTCTAAACAAAGATGTAAAACTGAATGAAATTCACTAATCAGCTAGTTTATTAAAAATTACATAACAGTTACGTTATTCTAGAAATTTAGGCTATCATTCTCTTGAAATAGCAATCTGTGCCTTGTGAATGGCCCAGATTTTAACACAGTAGCTTTACTGGCCTTTTCTATTTAAGTTTTCTTTTTATCTACCCCTCACATTAGAGGTCATATCCTGAACATTTTTAAGTCATGTAGGCCTGATTTATTTCCAGATTCTAAACTCTAGGTTAGCAGAGATCAGCCAAACATGTTGTTCACCTCCTCATTCTGCTACTCACGTCAGTTCTTTTAACTACTACAAGCTTTTATGGTACTGTTGCCCCTTTCCTTTCCTCCAGTACATTGTTAGCCCCTCAGTGATTTCTTCTTTTTCCATAGATTTTACTTGCCTTAGTATGCATTCTTTATCCATGGCAATATGCTCCAGAACCCCCAGTGAATACCTGAAACCGCAGGTGATACCCCTTACTTACATTCTGTGTTTTCCTACACAACCATACCATTGATAAAATTTAATAAGAGACAATAAGTAATGGGCAGTAATGACTAATAACCATATGCTATAACAATGATAATGTACTATAATAAAAGTAATATGAATATGGTCTTTCTCTTAGAATATATCTGACAGTATAATGTATGATGAGATGAAGCAAAGTGAATGACAGTATAAGGGTTATATGAACACAAGCTCCAGCTCCACAGTTCTGATAATGTATGGATAAGCTGGACAAAGGTGATTGAAGTCCAGGAGTAGATGGACAGGTAGCACAGGATGCCATCAAGCTACTGAGGACAGCACATACTTTAAAATTTATGTTTATTTCTGGAATTTTCCATTTAATGTTTTTAAAGTACTGTTGGCCAGGTTACTGAAACCCCAAGAATTGAAATTATGGATAAGGGGAGAACTACAGTTTCTCCCTCTTTGTGCCTCTCAAATCAGATAAGGTTTATCAGAAAAAGTCGTATCTGTGCTGATAGATAATATTACAAATCAGGTTTCTAACCACAGGAATTATTAAGGTCCAATAATGTTTACAGTTTTGCAAGTCAGCTCCTTTCCATAGAGGAATTATATTAAGTAGTCCTTATTCAGTCCTAATTATGCTTAATTTGTGACACTGCCCCCACCCCACTCCCCTTGGGAAAAATGAGTTCATCAGATACAGATTTCTTTCATTTCCTGCCTTTTGTGAACTTATCTCTCTTATCTGTCTCATCACCTACAGATTGGGCATTTCTAATGCCAAACTCAAAATTACTCCAAATCCAGAACTTTTTGAACACTCACGTTCCACAAGTAGAAAATTCCACACATACCTCTTGTGAAAGATTGTAGTGAAAACACAGACGCATTAAAGATATGTTATCTTCAGGCTAAGTATATAAGTTATATATGAAACATAAATAAATTTTGTATTTAGTGTTGAGTCCCATCCCCAAGAAATCTCATTAATCTCATGTATATGTGGATATTCCAAAAATCATAAAAACTTTGAGGTGCCAAATATTTCTGATGCTAAGGATCTCAGATAAGGGAAATACAACCTGTACTAGCTTCTTCCCAGGGTAAGAGGAAACTTACCAGAGGACTACATCCTTACAATTTCATCTCTGCTATAGCTTTCTGGCCATTATCCCCTTTCGCCCTATGCGTTTCATTTCGCCCTTCTCCCCAGCACCTTCACTGTTGCACATACATAATCTCTGCCTTTCTCATTCTAAAAACAACATAAGTTTTTTTAAAATGCATCAGTTATTTAATTAGTAAGGAATTTAGAACACTAATTTATGAGGACAAATTCCTTTTGTCAGAGCAAAAATGGATTGCAGGTAGCCCCAGAGCTGAGGAATAGCTTTGATTTTTGCTAAAATCTGTGAGTCCATCGCTTTCTGATCCACCTTGCGCTGCTGTGAAATCTGGTCTCTTTTTCTCAGTGTTGAAGATCTCACCCTCCTAGTGTCTGGGTTTCCATAGCTGCTTCTTGAAGTAAGCATCAGTGAGGTGTTTGGGGATTTTCACTTTGCTGATAACAGTTTTTGTAGAGGTGGCAATGACAGATTTCTGCTGTGTTCTCTGTAGAGGAACATGATTAAGGCTAAGAGGCCCAATCACAAGTAGCAAGGCACTAGCCAGCTGTGTCAGGAAGACGACTCTCTTGCATCTGGGACGGCCAGTGAAGATGATCAAGACAGTGCCGGGAGTGATGCTAGCTCGAAGGTTCCTCACATTCTGACTGAAGGGTTTCTTGCCGTGGCTCAAGAGCTTTTGGGGCACATCTTCAGTAGGGTAATATCTAGGCATTTTTTGAAGCTTAACCACCCGGGTACCTCCATTCTTATCCCTACTGACTGGTTTTTTGATCATAGCAAGAATTTTGCTTTTCTTCTCAACCTCCAATTTAGCAGCTGTGTACTTTCTGGAATACATAGCAGATTGGGAGTATCTACCTATTCCTCTAACCAGGACAGGATTTTGGCTGCAGTGGAACTGCCCCTTCTTGCACTTTTCTGCCTTCACCTTTCCCTTTTTACCAGTGCAACTTGCAACAGACTACTTGGCTTCAGGTTTCTTCTCTTTAGTGTCTGACTTCTCAGATTTTTCACCCACCATCTTGCAAGATGGGAAAGAGCACTACATAAGTCTTGACCTAGTATCTAGTAGGCACTGTTTTGTCCTTTTATGTTCTTCAGTCATCTGCATCTGTTTGCTCCTCTCGGTACTTTATTGGACTTATTCAGACCATGGATACTGGTGACTTCTTAAGTAATTCAATCTGCTGCGCTCTCTTGGCACATCTGTTTTGAAACTCTGACTTTGTTTTTTTTTTTTTTTTTTTTTTTTTTTTTGTGGAACCGGGGATTGAACTCAGGCCCTTGCGCTTGCCAGGGAAGCGCTTGACTTTGTTAACATGCGCTTCTAAAATTTTTCCTGCTTGGCTTTTGGGATACCAGCCTGTCTTTGTTCCCTTTTTACCTCTCTGACCATTTCTTAGTTTGGGCACTATATTAGTCAGCTTTGTGTTACTCTAACAAATACCTAAGATAACTAGTTTATAGCAGAAAAGGTTAGTTTTGGCTCACAGTTTTGGAAGTTTTAGTCTATTTTCAGATGATCCTATTGATTTTGGTCCCTTGACAAAGCAGCACGTAATGATACAGAATACATGATGGATCCAAATTTATTCACTTCATGTCAGGGAAGTGAGAGACAGATCAGAGTTCAGAATCACTTCAGAGGATGCAGTGCCAGACTCCCAGTAATGCTACCAGTTGGGAACCAGCCTTTAGTTCTAGACTTAGGTTTAAGCTGCCTGCGGCTCTTTCCACCGATGTTTCTCATGGGAATATTGGTCAGTTTGTCCAAAACTCAGTTTCTTCTTTGTTACCCTACACTTGCTGTTCTTCTGTTCCACATTTTTAATAATACTACTACTTTTCAGTTGTACAAACCGTGGCCATCAGTCAGTAATCTTTAACATACTCTTGCTTAACAAGCCTTATAATACCTCTAAAGTGCTTTTTTATCCCACTACCACTATCTGAATTTAAGCCTTTATCTGGCCTTTTTTTTTTTTTTTTTAGGGAAGGGTCTGCAGGGTGTTCAGTGTTTACAGCCTCCCAAGAGCTGGGATTACAGGCACGCGCTGCCATGCCAGTCTCAATTGCTATCTCAGCTTGACCCAGGGTTGGGGCCAGCACTGCAGGCCCTGGTTATCTGGTCTCTTTAAGATCCCTCATCTTCGGTTTGCATGCTTATTCTAATTAATTGGTAGTATTAATCAGTTGTCTTATACATGCCAGACCCAGTGCTAGCACTGAACCTAAGTGGCATGAGGCACAAGCATATCCCCAGCACTTCTAGAGTTTACTTTGTAATGGGTTGACAAATTAATAGAATCATAGTAGAGTATTTGTTTTAAAGGAAAGGAGTACAGTTCTCTGAAGAAATGACAAAGGATGTACCCTGATTTAGGAAGTCAGAGAAGATTCCTTTAATGTCATTGAACTGAGATCTAAGTAGCAAGGTTTTCCAACAGTGCAAGTTCATCATTTATCCAGAATTCTCAGTGAACAGTGTTGATACCAATTTTTACAGTATTGTAAGTTTGCTTACCTGTCTTCCAGAGACAGTTGAACTCCTTGTCATCAGTTATTACTTCATTCATCATTCTTTAGCCTTTCTTGTCTAGCATTGTGCCTGGTACCTATAATGTTTAGTAAGCATTTAATTTTTTACTTCTGACTGCTTATATCAATAGTCAAATCAGTTAAACATTTATTGATCACTAAACTGTACCAAGGGTTTGGAAGATAAGCCCAGCATTTTTCTGTCTTTATCATGCTAACTTTCCTCCCCCTTTTTTTAAATTGACATCTAAAATTTTTCTTGATAAGATCTTTACTTTCATTGCATAGCTCTAGAGTAGAGAATCATTATTTTTGAAATCTTAGAGATGAGTTACATAACCTTGTCTAAATTTCAGAAGAATACTTGGGTAAATTACCAGAAATTCTCTTTGTGCCTATCAGTGTGCCCAGGAATTAAGCTGTCCTTGGTTCTCAGACTTGGGGACAGAATTGGTCTGCTTCTTTAAGGAAGGTCAAAAATGACTCCTTGGGCCGGTGAGATAGCTCAGCAGATTAAGTGCCTGCTTTGCCAAGTGCAGGGACCAACCAGGGTTGGATCCTGGGTCCTGCATACTACGCCAGCCCCACCCACAGGGCACATGGAGCCAGTGAACGAGCCCAAGCATGGTGACACACGTCTGTAATCCCAATGATGCAAAGGCTGAAAAACAGGAGGATCACTTCAAGTCTGATCTATGTAGTGAGACCCTGTAACAGATACATAAAATGAAAAAAAAAAAAAAGAGAGAAGAAAATGACTCCTATTTTTCTTCTTCTTTCTTTGTAGATAACAGCAAAAGCTTCTATCATTTTTGTTACTCTTCAATACAATGTTACCCTCCCTGCATCAGGTAAGCAATTTTCTTTAAGAATTTTCTATTTAATTAGAAGTTAAATTGAACAAAGTTGGAAATACTCATTAAAACTAGATTTTGTGTTAATCTCATCTGTGACTACACTGAATATTACTTTGATTTTGTACATCAAAAATCTGATGTTTTTGTTCAACTGTATATTTTTGTGAGAGGGCTTAAAATTCTGTCAAAGAACTTCTTAATTGCCTTCTCTGACTTCCTATATTTCCATAAAATTCTAAAAATTAAATAGTTGAAGTATATTTAGTGTCATTGTTCTTCAAGGCTTCTACAGACAATGTTCAGGCTACATTTTTATGGACCTCCAGATTACATTTAGACCTTGAATAGCAATCTTTTTAAGCTTACTTTCATGTTTTTGTTGTGCTCTGCCTCTATTAATTACATTGATTTGAGAGAATATCAGCATACTCTAGAAATTATAAACTACACTTGTGATTTTTACTTCAAACATTTTTATTTCTAAATTATGTTGTAAAAAATTGTTATGGGAAATTGATTGTGGTTAGATACAGTACTATAATTAACTAGCATAAGTGAGGAATGGAATGTTTGGTTAACAAAATAGGAACCTAGTCAGGCAACAAACCAGCTCTGAGGTTTTTCTATTTAGAATATATGATCAGATACACAACATGGAGTAGGTTCTGGTCAGTTACATACAGTTTTTGTAGATTCAGTAACTTACATATCAGGATAGTGAAAACTACAGTAATTATAAATTAGAATATGCCAGAGAAAGGCCAGCCAGATAGCTCAGTGGACTAAAGCACCTGCTTAGGCAGGCACGGGGACTGAGGTTTGATCGCCCACGAGCTATGCTTGCCCCACCCCCAGGGCGCACTGAGGCAGTGATTGAGACTGGGCGTGGTAGCATGCACCTGTAACATCAGTGCTTGGGAGGCTGAAAATAATCACTATGAATCTGATCTGTGTAGTGAGACCCTGTAGACCCTGTACTAAATACATTTTTTAAAAAAGAATATGCCAAAGAAGAATATAAAGCTTATCTAAATGGTTCCCATAAACATTAAGCTTGAGAACAAGTATCAGCAATTTATAAGCATTTAAGATTTATTTTAAAAAATTAAAGCAATAGCAAAGACTTAAAGTTTAATCCAGACCCAACTGCACATACCTATAATTCCCATACTTTGGGAAACTAAAGTAGGATTTCAAGTACAAATGGGAATTTAGTGGACAGTAAAACATAAAAAGGACTAGGAATGGGGCTCAGTTGTAGAATGCTCTTTGATTTGATCTCTAGTACCTAAATAAATATATAAATATAAAACTTTTAAATAGCAGTTGCTTCTGTCACTACTTATAAATCAAAACTAAATCAAAGGTCAGATCAGTTCCTCTCAGAATCATAGTATCCAGTTTGAAGGAGAAATTGAAGTTCTCTGAAAAAAAAACAGGCAAATAGGCCCAGTATAACTTTATGAACATGAAATATTCCCCTGTGACAATATTAGTTTATTGAGTGCAGCCTTCCCTCTTTTGTTTGTTGGTCTTTCATAGTTGTTACTGCCATGTGTCAAGTCTTCGTAAGTAATTTCTGAAGTTTCAGGTTTTAAAAGTCTTTCAGTTTTCATTGCCCCCTAAAACTCAAGATAGCAAAGAGTAAATTACCTTTAATTTTTCTGTAAAAGTTTACTAGGTTAGCATTCTCATTTGTTTCCACAACTATGTTGTACTAGTGCTGTTTTCATAACCCTATGTATATTTGTGTATGTGTGTGTGTCCTTTTTGACTTTCAGAAGAACAAGCTACAGAACCAGCATCCCTTTATTACTATGGTATCAAAGATTTGGCTACAGTTTTCTTCTACATGCTAGTGGCAATAATTGTTCATGCCGTAATTCAAGAGTATGTGTTGGATGTAAGTATTTAATCTGAGAAATCTGTACTTTGTAAAGCACTAATTCTCCATTCTATGACAGTCATATATTAAGTATAATTTATTCTTTATTACTAATAGATGTTTTTATTTTTTAGAAAATTAACAGGCGAATGCACTTCTCCAAAACGAAACACAGCAAGTTTAATGAATCTGGTCAGCTTAGTGCATTCTACCTTTTTGCTTGTGTTTGGGGTACATTCATTCTAATCTCTGTAAGTATATCCTTCTTAGTATTGTTCTCTTTTCACATATGAAACTAAGAACTGTGATGAAGGACTAGTATAAATTAAGAATTTAAGTGATAAATTTCTCTTTCAATTTCTAATAGTAACAGTCTAAGCTCTTCACTGTTTCAGGAAACCTTACACATTTTTAGTCACCATAGATGTTATTTTTATATTTTGTAGTCATTTTTAGGTATCTGTATATTAGCAAAAAATATGTTGGTGATACTGTTAGCAGGTCATACTATAAAGTTTTTAGTTGTCTCCTTAAAGAATAATCCAGCTGTTTTCCAAACAACATAAAATAATTTTGAGGATAATGAAATAAAAACCTCCAGTTTTATTACTGTGGAGCGGGAAGGCAGTATCAACTTTATTATTTGTAATAACATCCCCTCATTTATATTGTGTCCCATAGTTTATATACTTTTAAATTAGTTGAATACATAATTATTTTTTTAACATGTTAAGATACGTAGCTGACAGTATATTTTCTCAGGTACAACTCTTAATGTTGGAGATAGATTGTAACTTTTCAATTCAGTGCTCAATGCATTTAGCTCCGCTATTTTATTTTTTATTTTTTGGTGATATTAGGGATCAAACTCAGATCGTTATGCTTGCTAGGCAGGTACTTAAGCCACTGAGCTACCTCCCCAGCCCTCAGCTATTTTAATAATACTTTATAGATATATGTAAACTTCTTGCCTAAAATCTTTTTATAATGTGGATGCAGTGGAACATATCTGTAATCCCAGATACAAAACTAAGGCAAGAGGATTAAGAGTTCAAGCCCAGCTTCCAGAATATAGTATGAAAATATGTCCTATTAATTTTTTAAAAACATGAAAGAGAAAACAATGTGGGAAAATGCACTGCAGTGCTAAACCTACTTCCTAGGGGAAGAGGTCCTGTCTTTTCAAATACATCTAGTACTGGATATTAAGCAACCCAGAAGGCTGGAGACAAGAAGACATACAAATATGCTAAACACTAAAACAACTAACCCCAAGGATATTTCACAGGGAGACCAAACTTAGGATCTCCACAGTAGTGACAATTTCTCTGATGTTTAACTCAGAACAGAACCAATGGAAACATAAGAAAGCAAGGCAACAAAATGTCCCCTATAATGCCTAATTCTACAAAAGCTGATCCCATGGACACTAAAGTAGAGGAAGCTGCAAGAAAAGAACTCAAAAATCGCATAGTCAAAATATTTAAAGAGGGCTGGTGAGATGGCTCAGTGGTCTAAAGCACCTACTTAGAACAAGCTTAGCAGAGCACAGGGACCACGTTTCAATCCCCCAGCACCACATGCCAGCCAGCCCCGCCCCCTGGTGGGCTGAGCTGGCCACACACACACACATACACACACACAAATAAATAAATTTTAAAAAAACAAAAACAAAATATTTAAAGAAAAGAAGGAAAATGTAAACAAATGCATAAGATGTTCCAACAGGATTTAAGTAAACAGATAAAAGTATTTTTACCAAAATATTTGACAGGTTTAAAGAAGAAAAACCAAACTAATGGAGTTAAGCAAGATAATATAAAACATGAATAAGTGCTTCAGAAAACAATTATGAAAAGAAGAGATTGATACAAAAAGTTTAGTGGAAAGCATGGGTAGCAGACTCGAGCAGTGTGAGGATAGTGTTAGAAATAGAAGTCAAGGTAGATGTAGAAGAGCACAGACTCAGTGTAATAACCCTAAAAATGAGACACCATGTAAGTTGGATTCAATAACTGCTGCATGGTTATAGGAATAAGGGAAAAGTTAGAAGATGACTCAAAAATGTAAAAAATTTATTCACTGAAATCACAGCAGAAAATTTCCCCTATCTTAGGAAAGAACTTGTATTCAAGAGGCATATAAAACCCTAAATAGCAACCTAAAAAGGCCAGAAAAGAACCTTTCATGACACATCATAATGAAAATTCCAGAAATCCAGCAAAAGGAGAGAATACTAAAAGCTATTAGAGAAAAACAAGTAAGCTTATAAAGGAAAGCCCATACAAATAATTGGATTTCTCTTCGTAAATCTTAAAGGCCAGGAGAGCCTGAAGTAAAGTTTTTCAAGCCCTAAAAGAACACAGTGGTCAACTCAAGCTTTTATATCCTGCAAAATTAGCCTTCAAAATTGATGGGGGAGTAATAGAATCTTTGATAGAGACAGGGAGGCTATCAGCAACAAAGAGCTCAAAGGAAAGTATTCGTCTTACTCGGAAAATATTTAAATAAAAGAAAAAAATAAGTATCAGGAGCCAGGGAGATGGCTCGGTAGAATAAGCACTTCCCTGGTAAGCGCAATGGCCTGAGTTTAATCCCCGGTTCCACAAAAAAAAAAGATAGCCATGGAAGGATGATACAGTAACAAGTCAATGAACTCCTTAATGTCAGTAGTCTCAATTCCCCAATCAGAAGACACAGACTGGCAGAGTGGATAAAAAAAGAAAAGTGCTCACAAGAGACACACCTCTTCCAAAACAATGTAAATAGACTGAAAGTGAAAATGTGGAAACAGTATTCCATTCAACTGGGTAGGTAGACACCAGTACAGTCACAGTACCAGGGCTTTTAATACTGCACTCACAGTGAGGTCAGCCAGACAAAAATCAACAAACATCACAGTTCAGCGGCTCTGTTCAACAAATAAATTTAACAGATGTATACAGTGTTTCATCCAACAACAGAATGCACTTTTTTTTTCTCAATGGTACATGGAATTTTTCCACAATAGACCATAAAGCATGCTTAAGTAAATACAGAAGAATTGAAATACTGTAACCCAGTGCATTCTGTTGGATCATGCTGGAATGAAGCTAGAAATCAGCAGCAAAAAAAGGCCACAGAAATGATACAGCCACATGTACTTTAAATAAAAGTTACTGAATTATTGGTGTAGATGACAGAAAAAATCAGGAAAGTCATTTCTAGAATCAAACGTCATTGGAAGCATAACATATCAAAACCTGTGGGACACAAAGCATTTGTGAGAGGGAAGGTTATAACTGTAATGCATACATAAAGAATAGAGTGGTTGCAAATAAAATAACAGAATGATACTTGTCAGGAACCTAGAAAGAACAGTATAAATAGAAGGAAAGAAATCATAGAAATTGGAGAAAAAATTAATGGAATTGAGACTTAAACAGTGAACAATACAAAGGATCAATGAATCAAAGAGTTGGTTCTTTGAAAGGATAGGAAGTGGATAGGGAAAACGGAAGAGAGGGGAGAGGAGGGGGAATAAACATGTACCGTTCCCCAAAATAAATGTACTTACTATGTATCATAGTAATATGCTGATACAAAAATCAAAAAAAAAAAAGTCAATGGGAAAATTATTAAAGATAACTCCTTAGGGTTTTATTTTTCATATAATGATTTTTACTGAACACATTTAGTTACCTAAGATAAATTTGGGTAGGATTTTTTTTTTTTTTTTTCAGAACTGAGGATTGAACTTAGGCCCTTGTGCTTGCCAGGGAAGCACTTACTCAACTGAGCTATCTCCTTGGCTCCCTTGGGTAGTTTTTATGGTCATAACCCCATAAAAATAACCTATAACCTGTCAGGAGATCTATTTTTCCTGAAATCCTTTTCAGAATACCCTAGAGAAAAATTCGTCCCTCTCATAGCTGTTGCTTCTGTTATATACTATTACTATTGATTGCTTATGTTTATTTGTATACATATAATTTTTACTCTACTGAATTGAAAAATAATTGACAGTCAGAAACTAGCTCTTGATTTCTGTTTTTCTCATTGATTTTTTACTTAGCTGAAATAAGCAATTCAAATCCTGTTGAAAACAACTAAACTAAAAAGGCTTAACTGGGCTGACTGGAGTCTGCCATGGGAAACTATAAATCTTTCCTTGATACTCAGAGGCTAATAATCATGTCTTCTGTCTTAGGAAAACTACATCTCAGACCCAACGATCTTGTGGAGGGCTTATCCCCATAACCTCATGACGTAAGTCATTTTTAACTGAGGTTTTATTTTTTTTTTTTTTTTTTTTTCTTTGTACTGGGAATCAAGCTTGACCTTGTTCTTGCCAGGCAAGCACATGGTTCTATTACAAGTAAGCAGAACTCACTCTCATTATCCTCCTTAGGAGGGTAAACAGTGCACAAGATAAGTGAAAATGGTGTGTCTTGGCAATCCCACTGGCACAAGAAAAACGTTGCTGTGTGTTTTATGTATCTTTTCAACATCTATGTTAGCCTCAAACAAATGATTTTAGCAGTGATCTTAATTTTGACATGCTTTTCCTTTCTTCCCTTCATGAGTCCATCTCCAGACTTTTGCTCCTTTCCACTCCCAGTTTCTTATTTTTATTCCCTTCTAAAAACTTAGGGATTGAGACTTTTTTTAAAAAAAATTTGTAGCCTCATCTTTATGGGTTTTTTTGGGTTTTTTTTTTTCGTCTTTATGTTGTGTCCGTACCCACTATGTTCCTCGTTAGGAGTATGGACTATCTCTTGTTTTCATTATATAACCTTTGCAGTAGTCACTGTAAGGTGCTTGTCGCCAAGACAGTACTCACTATGTACATCATGATGTGAGAACTATAGCAAAAGATCTGAAGGAAAGAGGGAATAATACAGCCGTGCATATCTTTAAGTCTAGCCATAATATCTACTTCACTGCCTCCTTCAATTTTTTTTTTTTTTTTTTTTTTTTTTTAGGGAAGGGCCTACAGGGTGTTCAGGGTCTCACTACTAGATCAAACTCATAGTGATCCGTCTGTTTACAGTCTCCTAAGAGCTGGGATTACAGGCACGTGCCACCAAGCCCAGTCTTAATTGCCCTTTCAGCTAGGAGCTGGCAGGGAGGGGGGGCACTGGGGATCGAACCCCAGGCTCCTGAGCCTGCTTGAAGGTGTTTTAATCCACTGAGCTATTTGGCTGGCCCTCTCATTCTTTGATCTTAAAAAATTATATTCAGTAAACTTCTACAGAATGAGGTCACAAACATCATACTAATGCGGGACTGTAACCTCCACTTCCTGTATTATTTCAAAGTGGCTTCAAATCTTCTGTTTTAGACTTCAGGAGGAGAGGGTAAGGGAAAATAAAGAGGCATCAGGAAGACTGGGAAACTATAATGTAGAGAGGAGCCTTGATTCTAGACTAATGTAGGCTCCGTCTTCTAGAGAATCATCTTGTGCCTTATTCCTCTAATTCTGGCTCTGCCTCTGTTTAAGTGCTCTCTATGTTTCAGTTAGGTAAAATTACTATTTTCCTAAAGGGAAAATGAAATTGAGATTATCACATTTTAGGCAATCATTAATCTAGGTCCGTTCACCTTTGTTTTTGTATTTTAGGGAAGGGTCTACAGGATGTTAAGGGTCTCATTACTGGATGGGACTCACAGTGATTCTCCTGTCTACAGCGTCCCAAGTGCTGAGATTACAGGCACGTGCCACCATGCCCAGTCTCGCCCTCAGTGCGCCCTGGGGGCAGGGCCTGGAAATTAAACCCCACCCTGACTCCCCTTACCCAACCCCCCCACCCCCTTCACAAGCAGGGCTTTAATCTGCTGAGCTATTTCGCCAGCCCTATTTTATTTTTTTATTATTTTTTTGCCTTCACTTTCACATCAGTCTTTTCCCCTCATTTCCACTTTTGATGAGCCTTATACAGAGGTGTGTTGGCCATGTCCCTTGTGCTTTCAGTAGCCAACAGGACCTAAGTCAATATTAATTAACAAAAAGGGGGTTCTGGCTCCCCCCATGTAATTTGCATATGAGCAGCCTTCTACAGGCGCCTTGGCCTGTTAATACAGGGGAACCAACTGATTGTGAGGAGTGTCTAGGGCAGAAGGGAAAAGTGAGTGCTGAAGAATTGCTTAAAGATACGGGGATATTGTACAAAACGAGATCTCAAAAGTAGCTGTTGCAAGTTTCCTGATTTCCGTATTTGTTTTGTTCTATGCTTTAAAAGATACTTTTTTGCTTTCTTATACAGATTTCAAATGAAGTTTTTCTACATATCCCAGTTGGCTTACTGGTTTCATGCTTTCCCTGAACTCTACTTCCAGAAAACCAAAAAGGTAAGCTGGGGTTTTTTTAGTTTTAAAAATTGCCTTTTTTTTTTCTCCTCTCTCTCTGTTTTTGAAAAGCCTTTCTAAAATTAAATGTTTTCTTCTGTCTTTGCCCATATTCAACTCTTCCCTTATCACCCCCCCACCTACCCCCTTTCCAGAGAGATGAAAATCAACTTCTTAAACTTCAGTCATTATTTTGATTTAGGGATCTTTTATATTCGACATGTTAATTGCTCATTTTAAAATTATATTGGTAGTAATTTAAATTAAAACTTAAGCAGATTTTAAAATTGATATTGTCATCTTATATTTTTGTGATTTATTCACAAGAATAAAAAAAGATTATATTATTCTGTAACTGTTCTGTATATGAGGCCCAAAGAAAAATTCAGTATTGAGAAAAACCAAGTAAACCATGGTTAAATATTCACCAGAGAAGCCTTTCCGAAATGGGTGGAACAGTCCCTTTTTAGCATGTGGGAAAGATGTTTGTTTAAACAAGCACAGTGCTGGGGCAGTGCAGTAACCTCATTTTTTGCTTTTATCCTTAGTACTTCTGAAGTCAGATTGCCATGGTATCAAAAAAATTAACTTTATTTCCATTAATTAGTTCTTCCCCCCCCCCGAAATCTATACTAAGTCCTTGCTGCTTTAAACTGAAGCACATGCCTATGCTCTAAAGATCTCTTCTTCACTGTAATCCCAACACATCATTTCTTTTTTCTAGACTATTTCCTTCTGATAAATTAAGCACCCTTATTCCCTTTCTTTGGGGAAGTTTTTTTTTTTTTTAATCTCCATACATGATATACTATGTGATATTTACTTCAGAACAATGCCTGGTGAAGGTAAGTATGTGGGTAAGGATATAGAGGAAAGGAGTTTGATTATTTACTAATAACTATTAAGACTGGGTTTGGGATTTATTGGGGACTCCTTTTAGTCCCTGTCAGAGGGGTGTGTGTGTGCGTTTGTGTGCATTTACACACATATATTGTTAAACATTTAAAATGTTCTTTTTTTTGCCCCTCCCCTTTAAGAAGCCTTCCTGAGTAGAGGTATGACAGTGACTAGTGTTATCTGTCCTCTCCAAAGCCACTTATTTTTATGTGTGGCAGATAACGAATTTGTGGTGTAAGCCCTTGTGTTGTCTGTGTCTATGTAGTGTGTGTCTGTCAGTAATGTCTGCTGTGATTACAAAACTGCACCAAAGCAGAGTGCGTGTGCTGTGGTGTACAAGTTCTGTTGATGGTGATAGGTTTTACAACGTAAAATGTTTTTCCATTTGATTTGATTGTAAGGATTAGGATTAAGGTCTTCATTTATTTTTAAACATTTGACCGCAAAGTACCCTAAGATAAAATTATTAAGCCTCTGATTTCCAGGAGCCCTTCCATATTTAGTAAACTCCTAATGTGGATCATAGATAATCTAGAACTGTACTGTCCAAATGGTAGCCACTAGCATGCCTAAATTAAAATTAAATTTAAAAACACAGTTCCTTCTCTGTCATACTAACCATTTTCAAAAACTCGTAAGCTGTATGTGGCTAGTACCTACCATTTCTGATGAATGAGATATGAAAATATTTCTGTGATTGTAGAAAGTTGTGTTAGATTGGTATCTTAATTTGATGGCTCAAATATCTTCAACTTTCTTTAGTTATTTGGATGCCATTGGGCATGATATGTCTAGGTTTTAATTAATCCTTGCCTGTATAAATTCATTGGCCCTGATAAGGGAGACATTTCAAAATAATTGTTCATTTTAGTTCCTAAAGTTTTTTATAGTGCCTGCCTCATGGCTTTTCTCCAGAAATGCAATCTAATTTTTGTGGAATAATTTGCATAACTTAGAACTTAACTGAAACTATTTTTAACACATGTGACAGTTGAAAGTGACTGTTTCAAGTAATTAACATAATTTGAAAGTAACAGCTGCATATGTGTTAAACAGTTTCTTAAAATTTACTCTATGAAAATTATTTTTGGAAGACATCTTTACTGGAAGAAATCAGTAGTGATTGTTGTGAACCAATCTTACAGACGAGTGAAGAAGGAAAAGAACACTATTAGTAGCAGTTCAAGAGGTGTGTTAGCAAATAACTTAGTTTGTTCAGTGCAGAAAATTTAAATCATATATACTGTGTATACATTAAGACATACAGTTCTGCATGTTACTCATGAAGCACATTTCTTAGCTGGGCATGATGACAGAACATCTGTAGTCCCCGTTATTGGAGACTGACAGCTAATTACTTGAGGCCTGGAGTTCACAGCCAGCCGGGGTAGCATAGCGAGAGATCTTGTATTTTTTTTTTATAAAAGGTTTCTCAGCCAATTTAACTTACAAGTTTTTGGAGTAGTCATGAAACACCTAACATCCCTAATACTCAGTTTTATTTTGATCATACCTACCTACATATATAATTGACTTGATTATACATAATTGTATAGCAAGAAGTATTAAATTAGAAATAGATGTTTTTCTGTTCTTTATGAAAGTTACGCCCACACTTTTTATATGCATCTTTGAATCTTTGCATTATATTTGAGCATACATGATAGTTTGTAATAGTTTTTTTAGTACAGAAGTGTCAAGAAATATATTTGTTTATAAAAAATAGAAATTTATCAACATATGTAGTTATTGTTTTTAATGAAAAATGTTGGAATGTTACGGTTTTAGAATTTATTACTTAAATGTATTATACTTTGTCTCACTAATATGAGAAACTGTACAAGTGCATACAGTCCAAAATGTACAGTAGAAATTGTGAATTGGGAAGAACAGTTCAAAAACAAAACAAACTGTGATGGGGAAAGAGGAAGGAAGGAAGGAGAAAAAGAAAAAAATGTATTTATATACAAGATAGTTATATAGTTGTACAGAGAGGTTAAACAGTTAGCTATATAAGGTAGTTATACTGCTAGTTTCTCTTAGTTCATTGTAAAGAAAATTTTGTGTTAATATTGTTTGGACAAGGTATCATGCCTGTGTCTTGCATACTAAATAACTACTACAAAGACAACAATAGGCAATGTATTATTATAACTCTCCTGCTAACCTGTTTTCTTTCTTCCTTTTTTTTTTTTTTTTTGGCAGAACCAGAGATTGAACTCAGGCCCTTGCACTTGCAAGGGAAGTGTTTATTCTACTGAGCCATTTCTCTAACCCCTAACCTGTTTTCAAAATGTTTTGTTTTTCTCTTTAAAAAATAAATAAATGTATTAGATTTCCATAAAAATGAGACTATTCAAATATTAAGTCATTCTGTGATCTCATCCTTCTATAAGTTGCTTGAACATTAACATTAAGAATATTGGGCCAGGGAGATAGCTCAGTAGAATAAGCGCTTGCCTGGCAAGTGCAGGGTTCTGAGTTCAATCCCTGGTACCACAAAAAAAAAAGAAAGAAATATATATATATACTTGAGAGGTGGCACCTGCATATAATCACTGCATCCTGGGAGACTAAAGTAGGCTGATCAGAAATTCAGCCTATGGCAGGGGAGATAGATTAGCAGTCTAAGTGCCTGTCTGGCAAGCACAAGTACTGGATTCGATCCCCAATACCACATGCCCTGCAAGCACTGTGCCAACACTGAAATGGGGCATGGTCGCACATACCTGTAATCCCAACCCTGAGGAGGCAGGAGGATCACTACAAGTCTGAGCTGTGTAGCAAGATCGTGTATCAAATAAACAAATACAAGATTAAGCAAAAAAGTTCAGCCTAGACTGGGTAACTTAATGATTTTGGAATACCTATGTCAAATTTAAAAAAACAAGACTAGTGTTGCAGTTCAGTGTGAAGGCCCCAAGTTTTCTCTCCGGTACACACACAGATTGAGAAAATTTTTCTAATAACTTGTTTCCATTGTGTATATTTTTCTATTTAACTATCAAGATATTACTAATTTTTAATCTCAAACTGGGTTTCCTGATTAAAAAAAGTTAATTTATGTAACAATGTAGGATGACATAAAAATGGTTTCAAAAACAAAATAGCTTTTTCTGAGGCACTCTTATGGCCTCTCTATTACAATTTCTAGAGCACTGCTAAGCCACTGTTGTTTGGCCTATTGGTTTCAAGAGCTCCTCCTGCAAGGGCCAGGCTTGACCAGCTTCCTCAGTTTCCTCCCATTTGCCACATCCTACATATATGTGTGCCCCTTGAGCATGGTGCTAGGTGAGGTCTTTTATTGGTCTCAGATGGGTGAACACTACACTAGCGGGGCTGCAGCAAGAGGACAAGAGTTGGGAATATGTGGCCTGGGGCAAGGATGCTAAACACTGCTTTTTTTCTATATAAAACTCATTTTAAAATGAATTTTATGTAAAAAAAGAACTACATGGTGGATGCTTCTGAGGCTCTGGGCTCACTTGGAGAGAGATTAATCTCAGTGAGACCTCTGAAGCTATATTCAAAAAAAGAAAAAAAATCATGGTGTAGGGCTGCAGAAATAGCTCTGCAGTGCAAGTGCCTGCTTAGGCAAGCACAAGGACCCAGGTTCGATCCCTGGTACCACATACCATGCCAGCCCCAAGTCCGGGCACAATGAGCTGGCCACCAAGGCTGAGCATGGTGGCGCATGCCTATAATCCCAGCACTGGGGAGGCTGAAAACAGGAGGATCACTACAAGTCCAAGCTGCGTAGTGAGACTCTATTCCAAATACATAAAAGCCATGGTATAAGCCAGTGATGCAGTTCAGCGACACAAGCACCTGCATTTCAAGCATAAGGTCCTGAGTTCAATTCCTCATGTAGGTAGGTAGGTAGGTAGGTAGGTAGGTAGGTAGGTAGGTAGGTAGGTAGATGGATGGGTGGATGGATGGATGGCATGGTTTATTACCTACTCTACTATATTTTCATGAGGATGCCAATTTTAGGGTATATATTTTCCAGTTAGCCCCAATCCCTACCACTCCTTGTGGCATTTTACTTTTTCTGTGGTAAGTTTTGACTATACAAGCATTTCTTCAGACATACTAAGCGATTTGTATACACCTAAAGGAACCATTACTTAGGAAAATGTTTCTTGATAACTTCAGTCCTTAAAGCTATAGATGCTATTTTAAAAGCTTAGATATTTGATAATTGTAAGGTTAGAAGTTGGTGATGGGATTTTAGTCTCTGTCATTATCAACTACATTGACCAGCTACCAAAAAGGAGGGCTAACATACAAAGTTTGAGTCTGAATATAGGAAAGAAGCTATAGGGATCTTTCCATTAGCTGGTGCCAAGTATAGCCTTGACACATAATCAAGCTGAGATTTAAAGATGAAACATGAGGCAAATTAAATGGGTTTTTTGGGGTTTTGGTGGGTTTTTTTGCATTTTAATTTAGTGTTAGGAAAATATGGATATACTTCTGTGTCTTTTTTCCTTCTTTCATAAACAATGACACATCACATAGATTTTATTCTACTTTCCCTTTGTGTAACACTGTACCCTGGAGCTTACACCAGTGCAGTGAGTCAGAGATTTTCCTCCTTCCCCTTGCAAGCCACAGAGCCATCCGCTGTGTGCACAATTGTGTGTATCCTATGAATTGACGTATTAGTGGTTTGTAGCTTTTTACTATTACAAGTGGTGTTGCCATGAATATTTTTATTTTTTTAATTAATTTTAAAAAAGAGAAACAGCAATGAGACAGTTTCAAAACTGAATAGGACAGTTTCAATAATTAATACATTGCATATTGTTATATTCTTAGTGGTCATTCATAGGACAAGATGCAGACATGATATCCTTTCCAAATACTATTAGTACAAATCTTTCTTCTCATTGAATTAAGAGAAAGTAACTGTATATCTATCCTATTTTGTATATATAGATACAAAATGGTCCTTCCTTTGTATCCCCCCTTTTTTTTTAGTTTTGTTAGAGATGGGTATTCCATTGCCATTTAATTATTATAGGTGCGTGAAATCAGCAAAATAATCCAGTATAGTCCACTAATCCATAATAGTGGTGGGTTATCCATAGGACTGGCAATGTCAAAAGTTGTTGACTTGAGCCTTTCAGAGCTCAACATATTAATATGGCTTTACTTTTTATACCTCATTTTTATACTTTTCTGCTGGATTGTTAAGACCAAGATAAAGCAAGACCTGTATGACAAGAAATGTTATCTTTTGTATCTGACAAGGTCAGTCAAGTCCCCTCAGGATTTATCCTGTTGCCTGTACCGCGGTTTGCAGATCCTTTGTCAGTGTCAGCTATGTGGAAGAGTCAGGCCGTTGCTTGACCAATTTGCTCTCTGTGAAAGAGAATGCTTTCTCTCCATGTGACTCTCCTTAGGCACACTCTATGTCATCGATCACATTGCTTTGTGCCCCATAATCTCCTTGATCAGAAAATTTGGGACACAACTGAGTTACATGATGATACAGTATAGGTTCTCCTATGTCCTAAATCTTCACTGACCTTGAAAGACTAGGGCCAAAATGTTGGCTGTCCTTCCAGCCCTTCTTTTCTCTAATTTTTGCTCTGCAAACTTAGGTTGTTAACCCTCCAGAAGAGAAGCTTATTACTACCTTACAACATATGCAGTTGGGTTTAATTAACCTTACTATCTGTCAGGATATGAAACATCTTAGGCATAACATGGAACAGGTATTTTCCATCTAGTATTGATATGTTAAACTTCCAGTCTCTACAGAATATGGAGAAAAAAAATTTTAAAAATATTTTAAAAATATGAATAAGCAATTACATATTTTTACACAGAAATTTAGAAATCTAACCATATACGGCATTGTAGCATGACAGTCCTGTGACATTTGTTTTTTCTTGTCTTTTGTTCATTTATTACCTTTTTTTTAAAAAAAAAAAAAAAACATTTATTTGAGAGGCAGTATGACAATAATTGGTGTGTCATGACATGCAGTACATATTTAGAAGACCAGAGTGACAGGCATTCCAAGTGTGACCCTTCTATTATGTAATGCTTTCTTCAGTGCAGTTGCTTAGTTCACAGGCATCAACATATATAGTTAGTCAGGGTGAAAATCCTACTAATTAACTGCTACTTTCAAAAACCTGCTGATGTTTCTCAGGATCATTGCCTTACACATCTTGTGCGCATAAATGTATGGTTCTGCCCCTGTCATTTTTCCCAGCTTTTCTCCTTGCCCTCTCCTCGTCCAGTCCTCAAGTTCTCACTTTCCTTTTAATTGTGTTATACCTTTTTATTTGTATTTCTTCTTTTGAGTTCTTATTCTAGGGTGACGATACGATATTTACACATGTGGGTCTGGTTTATTTCACTTATGAGTATATCTTCAAGTGGCATCCACTTAAATATAAATGCTTCAAGTTTGTCATTCTTTATAGCTGAGTAACACTTCATTGTATAAAAATACACATCCTTTTTCTCCATTCTTCAGGTGACGGGTATCTTGGTTGTTTCCAAGATTTGGCTATTACAAATTGTGCTGCTATAAACATCGGTACACATACATCACTATGATATAATGTTTCAGATTCCTCTGAGAAAATTCCCAGTAGGGAGATAGCTGACTTGAATGGGATTTCCAATCCTAGTTTTTTAAGGAGTCTCCACACTGATTTCCATAATGGTTGCACCAGTCTACATTCCCACCAGCAGTGGAGAAGGGTTCCTTTTTCCAAAAACCACAGCTTCTCCAACGTTTGTTGTTGGGTGATTTCTTTATGATAGCCGTTCTTTCTGGGGTGAGATGATATCTCAATGTTGTTTTAATTTGCATTTCACAGATGGCTAGTGATGTGGAGCATTTTTTCATATGTTTATTCGCTTCTTTAATTTCATCCTCTGAGAAGTGTGTGTTCATCTCGGATACGCATTTCTGGATTGGGTCTTTAAATTTTGGGGCCCTAGTGTTTTTTAGTTATTTATAAATTCTAGAGATCAGACCTTTGTCTGAGTGTTTATAGTAATGATTTTTTCCAAATTTGTGGGTTTTCTTTTTACTTTGTTGGTTTCTTTTGACATGCAAAAACTTCTCCATAAGAGGAGGTCCTAGTAGTTAATTCTTTCAAGTATTACCCGTGCGATTTGATTTTTGTTCATGAACTCTTGGCCCACTCCTGTGTCTTCAAGAGTTCTTCCTACTTTCTCTTCCAGGAGATTTAGTGTTTCTGTTTTAATGTTTAGATCTTTAATCCACTTTGACTTTAGTTTAGTGCATGGTGATAGAACTGGGTCAAGTTTTAGTTTTCGGTATGTAGAGAGCCAGTTTTTCCAGCACCATTGGTTAAAGAGGCTGTCTTACTTCCAGTAAGCGTGTTTGGCATCTTTGTTGAAGATCAGGTGACTGAGAGTGTTCGTAGAGGCCTCTGCATCTTCTAATCTATTCCGTTGATCCTCTGGTCTATTTTGTTGCCAGTACCATGCTGATTTTATCACAGTAGCTTTGTAGTGTAATTTCAAGTCGAGAATTACAATGCCTCATGCCTTGTCTTTGTTGCCCAATATTGCCTTTGCTATTCTAGGTCTTTTCTGGTTCCAAATAAATTTTAGGAATGATTTCTCTATGTCTGTGAGGTATGTTGGCGGTAGTTTGATAAGGATTACATTAAATCTGTACAGCTATTTGGGAGTATGGCCATCTTCACAATGTAGCTTCTTCCTATCCAAGAGCAGGAAATATCTTTCCATTTTCTGAAATCCTCTACAATCTCTTTTTTCAGAGTACTGTAATTTCCCTTGAAAAGATCTTTGACTTCTTTAGTTAGATTAATTCCAAGATATTTCATTTTCCACGGAGCTTTATAAAATGTATTGTTTCTCTAATTTCCCTCTCAGTGTGTTTGTTTGTGTAGAGGAATGCTATTGACTTTTGGGTATTGACTTTGTATCCTGCTATGCTACTGAATTTGTGTATCAATTCTATTAGCTTCTTGGTGGAGTTTTTTGGGTCTTCCAAGTAAAGTATCATGTCATCTGCAAATAATAATTTAACTTTTTCTTTACCTATTTTTATTCCTTTTATTTCTGTCTCTTGTCTAATGGCTCTAGCTAATGATTCCAGAACTATATTGAATAGGAGTGGTGATACACGGCATCCTTGTCTTGTATCATATCTAAGAGTAAAAGATTTCAGTTTTTCCCCATTTAGAATTATGTTAGCTGTTTTGTTGTCATAGATGGCTTTTATTAGGTTGAGTAGAGGCTATCTATTCCAATTTTCTGTAGGACTTTGAACATGAATGAGTGTTGGACTTTGCCAAAAAACCTTTTCTGCATCAATTGAGATGATCATGTGCTTTTTAGATTTGGCTCTATTGATATGATGTATTACATTTATAGATTTGCGTATATTAAACCATCCTTGCATCCCTTGGATGAATCCTGCCTGCTCATGGTGTATATAATCTTCTTGATGATTTGATGTATTCTAATTTCTAGGATTTTATTGAGAATCTTGGCATCTATGTTCATGTGGGAGATTGGCCTATAGTTCTCTTTTTTAGTTGCATCTTTCCCTGGTTTTGGTATCAGTATACTAATACTTGCCTCCAGGAATGATTTTGGGAGGACTGCTTCCTTTTCAATTTCATTGAAGTGTTTGAGGAGTATTGGGGTTATATCTTCTGTAAATTTCTTGTAATTCAGCTGTGAATCCATCAGGGCCTAGACTTTTCTTTGTTGGTAGGCTTTTTATTACATTTCGTATTTTGTTGGCTGTCATTGAATTATTGAGAGTTGTTATATCTTCTTGAGTCAGTTTTGGTAATTTGTATCTTTCTAGGAATCTGTCCATTTCTTCTGTGTCTTCTATTGTGTGGGAGTAAAAGTTCTCCAAGTAACTATTGACAGTCTTCTGAATATCCACTGGGTCTGTGGTAGTTATACCCTTTTCATTCCTTATTGCTTGTATTTGAATTTTTTCTTTCCTCTTTTTGATGAGGTTAGCTAGGAGCTTATCAATTTTATTTAATCTTTCAAAGAACCAGCTTTTTGATTCATTAATTTTTGAAACTGTTTTCTTCATCTCAGTTGAATTAATTTCTGATTTAATCTTTATAATTTCTTCCCATCTTTGGGCTCTGGGTTTGGTTTGCACTTGCTTTTCTAGATGTTGGAAGTTCATCATTAGGGTGTTTTTATTTTTTCCTGTTCTGTTTTCCTACTGTGTGAGTTCACAGCTATGAAGTTCCCTCTGAGAACTGCCTTCACTGCATCCCATAAGTTCCAATAAGTTGTGCTTGAATTTTCATTGAATTGTAGATATTGTTGAATTTCTTGTTTAATTTCATCTGTGACCCATTGATTGCTGAGTAGGCTATTGTTTAATTTCCATGTATTTATGGGGTTTTTCTGGTTTCTTGTTTATTTCCAGTTTAATTGCACTGTGGTCAGATAATATGTATGGGATAATTTCTGTTTTTTTGCATATATTTAAGCATGACCTATGGATCAATATGTGTTCTATTTTTAAAAATGACCCATGTGCAGCTGAAAAAAATGTGTATTCAGCTGTTGTTGGGTAGAACACTCTATATATGTCCGCTAAGTCCATTTGTTCCAAGCTCTGGGTCAGTTCTGCTACTTCTTTGCTAATTTTTTTCTGTTTGACTCATCTTTTTGGGGATAAGGGGGTATTAAGGTCTCCTGTTAAGATTGTGGTATTGGATATTAGATTTTTCATATCCATTAAGATTCGTCTTATATAGTTGGGTGCTCCCGTGTTTGGTGCATATACATTTATGAGTGTTACCTCTTCCTCTTGAATTTTTCCTCTAACCAGTATATAGTGGCCTTCTTTATTTCCTTTGATCATTCTTGGTTTGAAGTGGAGACTGCCTGAGAAGAGGATTGCTACCCCTGCTTTTTTCTGAGGTGCTGGGGCATGTAGTATTGTTTTCCATCCTTTGACTTTCAGCTTATGAATTTCTTTATGAGTTAAGTGTGTTTCTTGTATGTAGCATATTGTTGGATTGTGTTTCCTAATCCACTGTGCCAGTCCTTTTCTTTTAATTGGTGAATTGAGTCCATTTACATTGATGATTATAATTGAGATGTATTGATTTACGATTGACATGTTATTTACTGCTGTTGTTTATTCCTTTTTGTCCTGTGTTTAATTGTTTGCCCTATTTAGTGGGTTCCTTTTGTTCTCGTTCATGGAATTCTGATCATTTTGGTCTCTAGAACATCTTTCAGTAGTCTCTGTAGGGTTGGCTTTGTCATCATAAAATTCTTTAGTTGTTCTTTGTTATGGAAGCATTTCACTTCTCCATGAAACTTGGAAGAGAGTTTTGCAGGGTATCGTAGTCTGGGCTGGAATTTGTTTTCATAGAGGATTCGAAGGACTCTGCTCCATGCTCTTCTTGCCTTCATGGTTTGTGGAGAGAAATTTGCCATTATTCTGATGGGTTTTCCTTTAAATGTGATCTGTTCCTTTTCTCTGGTGGCTTTTAGTATATTGTTCTTGTGCTGGCTTTCTGGGATCTTTACTATTATATGTCTTGGTGTGTTTTAATTGGGTGGAAGTTATTTGGAGTTCTGTATGCTTCAGTTAACTGGGTGTCAGATTGCTTCCTCATCTTTGGGAAGTTTTTGGCTATTATTTCTGCTCATATTCTTTTATATCATTTGTATTGACTCCTTTCTCATTGATGCCTGTTAGTCTCACATTGTTCATCTTTGCATCATCGTGCAGGTGATGTATTATTTTTTTCCTGCATCCTAGTTGATTTTGAGTTATCTTCTTACTTTTTCACTAGCTGTGACAGTGTCTTCAATATCTGAAACTCTTATCTTCACTTTCATTCAAACGGTTTTGCAAGCTTGTGATTGAAATTTTAAATTCCTGTATATCTCTTTGACTCTGCTTCATGCGATCTATTTCTTTCCTGTATTGCTCATTCAGGGATTCCGTCGCTTTTCTAATCTACTTTTTTTTTATCAGTACCTTCTTGAGAAGCAGTTATTCTTTTACTTCAGAGAGTATTTCTGATCTGATTTCCTCTGTAGGTTTCTGCATTTGATTCTTTACTTCAGACGCTATTAATTCAGAGATTTTTTTATTTCAAAGATTAATTCTCTGAGTTTCTCTATACCTTTCTGCTATTGTTTCTTTACTTCTGACGCTATTCATACATTTCAGCTGAACTAGTGTCCTCTGCACTTGTTCTGGGTGGGCTCGAGACCTGAGATTGCATTTTGCTCCTTCTCTTTGTGATTTCGTTTAGCACTGACCTCTGAATTTGGTGTAGAGCTTTGGTGCAGTTATAACCTTAGCACCTACTGAAATTCGGGTGCAGATATATTAAGTTTGAGTTTATCCGGTTGTGCCTGGTTTGGGTCTAGCTGTTGTGCTCAGCTCCTTCCTGCTGCAGCCCTTGGAAGTAAACCTGTTGTGGCCCTCTGTTGTGCCCCTGACCCAGAGAAAGCAGGGGACCGCAGAAGCTCTCCCACACACTAGCAGGGCCTTGGCATGGGCTGTGTTTGGGGGGTCTCGAGGGCGCAGCAGAGGGTCTCACTCGCATGGTGGGCCTGGGTTTTGGTCCGGAGAGTTCCTGCAGGTTCATGAGAGCTGGAAGCTCCCCCACACACTCACCGGCCCTGTGCTTGGGCTGGATCTGGGTAAATGGGTTTTTGAAATGAAGTTTGTAATTTTTAGATTTTTCAGAAAAGAAAAAGGTAGTTTATTTTCTTTGATAAATGACTGATGTGTAACCCTGCTTGGGCTTCTTTAAAATTAATTTTAACAATCTTTCTAATAAGTTACTGTAAAATGGGTTTTATAACATACTAGTTTTTTGCATTGGCTTATGCATATTTCTGGGTAATAAAATGAGTTTAGTCAGCAATTAAAAACAAAAAATCTCATAAATATTGAAGATTCCTTTGATCTGTTATTTCATCAGAACTTTGAAGCATTGATGAACATCTGAAGGAATTAGATCAGTCATAATGCTTACACTTAAATGCTTCCATCCTGTTTTACCATATTTATATATACTAGCTCATACTTTTATCTATCCTTATTTTGTATAAAATTATTTTGTGGCATTTTTATAAGATATATTAAAATGTTAAAGTATTTGTTGATACTGTCTAATAAATCATTTTGTACCATACCAGTAATAAGCTAAACTTCAGGGAACAGTGGTGTTTCATATATGTAGGGGCAACTTTTTATCTATAGCATATCTAGTTGCATCAGTAACACCACAAGTAAACTTTACTGAGAATCTTGTAAAGGGAAGAAAAAGGCTCCCTCGTGGGTAACTTTAACATGTTATCTCAGTACCCTTTCTTCCCTCTCTTTCCTTTTGTGAGGAAAAATATTTTGTTGGAAATATGAAAATTACACGGAAAGGATTTTTTTTTTTTTTTTTTTAACTGAGAAAAAAGTATATATTTAGAATTAGCCAGCTGGACTCAGTTTAGATGATCCCAATTTTGTTGGCAACATCCAATGCATCATAATCAGGAGCCAGTCGAACATATGCCTTCTTCTCTCCATCAGGCCTGATTAGGGTATTGACCTTGGTTGGCAACATCGATGTCATAAAGCTTCTTTACAGCCTGTTTGATTTGGTGCTTATTGGCTTTGACATCCACAATGAACACGAGTGTGTTGTTGTCCTCAATCTTCTTCATGGCGGACTCTGTGGTCAGGGGGAACTTGATGATGGCATAGTGGTCAAGCTTGTTTCTCCTGGGGGCGCTCTTCCAAGGGTATTTGGGCTGCCTCCGGAGCCGGAGCGTCTTGGGACGGCGGAAGGTGGGCGACGTTCGTATCTTCTTCTTTTTGTGGCTGTGGATGCCTTTCAGCACGGCCTTTTTGGCCTTCAAAGCTTTTGCTTTGGCTTCAGCTTTGGGAGGGGCAGGGGCTTCCTTCTTTGCTTTCGGCGCCATCTTGGTAAAAAGGGAAAGGATCTTAAGAGCACTTTAGAAATACTTTTCCAGTTGGCAGGACCATTATAAACTTAAGAATTTTCCTGAGATTCTTAAGATATAGTCCTGTTTGTAGTACTCTTCAGACTGTTAAATGTTCTACCTAGCATTTTATTCTTTGTACAATGCTTACTAAAGAAATGTTTTCAGTTTCACAACTGGACTTGTAAAATGTCTATCTCAGAAGATTTGGGGAAGTAGTTTCCACTGAGAATTATACAGGGAGAAATAGAGCAGCAGTAGAGTCCCAGAAGCAGGAGACCGTGTAATGAGCTTCCAGGAAAACAGAGTGCAGTCTGCCAGCATCAGCCCACCATGTTCTTCATTTTAATGAGTCGGTGTACTACATGAGTAGTAACCAGGCTAGTGTTAAGTGTTATAAATAAATAATACATGTGAGGAAAATAGTCCAAACCAGGCAGAGCAGAAATGGTAGAGGCACTTAATCCAAAAGCATGTATTGAGTTTATTTATCACTGTCAGTGTTCTGTAAACATTTTAACTGCAACCCAGGGTGCAAAGCAAGATTTACTTAATAATTCAGTATGTGTGTATAAAATCTGGAATTTCATAATATCTATTGCACAGTGGCTTTTTAAAATTCTGTTTTCATATTTTAAATGATGCTGATGGGATTCCTAAATTAACTTCATAGTCTAGTAGTAGGTTTTTACTTACATTTTTTAAAAACTCTGTTTTTGAGATAACCAGGATTACACAATCAGGTAGGGACTAAAGGAGAAAAAATTAGCAAAAATTAAATCTGGATACTGGGGCTTATAGAGATACTGATCAGAAAAAATATGTAGTTAGGTGGTACCATAAATGAAAGAGAAAAATTTCAACTTACGTTTTGATGATTGTAATTGTCAAGGGGTTAAAGTATAACATTAAAAATGTGGCTATTAGATAAAATTAGCACACTACTAATATACAGCCATTTTATTATTAGAACATCAAATCCCTAGCATGTAACTATGGTTAATAATATATCATTTAATAAATCTTTATTAGAAAAAGAACTGTATCTCTTAGATCTAAAGGGGATTTCAAGATCATCCATTTGAAATAAACCCAAATATTCACATTTTACACATGAAACAGCTGAAGCCAAGATAAAAACATCAGGAAGGCCATATGGCATAGAGATTAGGCTGAGGGAGAAAACAGCCGTCAGGTGCCCTACTTCTCTTATAGTATAGTTTTCACTACCCCACTCTGCTCTTAACAGAAATGTTCTTAGGAGGCTGAGGCAGGAGGATTGAAGCACATTCAAGGAACCTGGGCTGTGTGGTGAGACCCTGTCTCAGAAATGTTACATAAAATAAAGGACTGATGAAGTAGCTCAGTGGTAGAACACCTAACATGCACAAAGCCCTCGGTTCAGTCTTACTACTATTTAAAAAGAAAAAGTTGGAGATGTAGCTCACTCACTGGTAGAGTATTGATTGAATCTGGGCAAGGTTCTGGGCTCATTTTCCAGTGCCACCAAAAAAAGTGTTTCACCGTGTTTTAATCTATATGTATTTTTCTGTTTATAGGAAGATATTCCTCGTCAGCTTGTCTACATTGGTCTTTACCTCTTTCACATTGCTGGAGCTTATCTTTTGAAGTGAGTTGGGATTTTGCTTGGGTGTATAAACAGACAGGGCAGATGATATGCTAGTTTAATTGATAATTAATGTTTCTATTCGGAATGTGTTTTTTTCTACAGCTTGAATCATCTAGGACTTGTTCTTCTGGTGCTGCATTATTTTGTTGAATTTCTTTTCCACATTTCCCGCCTGTTTTATTTTAGTGATGAAAAGTATCAGAAAGGGTAAGTTAATGAGTTGTTCTTGTTTTGTATTTGGCAGGTTATTTAACGGCACCTAGGTTACCAAGGTTCATGCCCTTAACATACTACTACTTTTTAAACTAATAGCATTAAATACAATGAAACTGTTTAGTAATAGTTACACTTGGTATTTTAATCTCAATGAAGTCTTTCTCAGAGAGATTATTATGTTAGAATTTGAAATTTTCAAGGCTTTTGGGGTTTACTTTTCCATTATAATGTCTACTTTGTATATTGCATGTTTTTATGTTGGTAGAAAGAATGATAGAGAAGAAAATTTTCAAAAGGAAATAAAAGTAGATAAGATAACCTTAGAAACTAAGAGATTTTCATAGGAAACTTGGACTCAAGTGAAATTGGAGAGGTATAAATTGTAGAAAGTGTGAAATCTTTTTTTTTTTTTCAAAGTACTCTGCAATGGGAATTTGGTGTCGTATTCTTCATAGCTTTATAGCATTCTACATACAGTTTATTTTTTCCAGCAATTTTCAAAACTATTCTGCATATTTCTGAGGAATTTCAGTATTATTGATACAAAAAAGAGATTAACATGTACCAGTTCCCATGATGAATATAATCATTCTGTACTGTAAATGTGTGCTAATGAAAATAGTTTTTAAAAGAGGTGAATTAAACAAAAAATTTAAAAATAAATTTAACAGATTTTTCTGTTAGATTCTTAGAATTTTAAATAGGTTGATATATGTTATTTTTCTCTTCAAAAGTGTGATGATACGTTGCATTTCCCAGATATCTAACTTCAGAGAAAAATTTACTTTTTTTTTTTTTTTCAGAAGAAGATGTTTTAATATGCATTTAATTGATTGGAATCTAATTTCTAATAAAATATTGTGTTGCTTTGTGGTTTCGTGATTTGACCTAATGACATTTTTCTTACAGATTTTCTCTGTGGGCAGTTCTTTTTGTTTTGGGAAGACTTCTGACTTTAATCCTTTCAGTACTCACTGTTGGTTTTGGCCTTGCAAGAGCAGAGAATCAGAAGCTGGATTTCAGTACTGGAAATTTCAACGTGTTGGCTGTTAGGTACAGTTTAATGCATTTTGAATCACTGTATAGTATATATTCCCATTTTCTCTACAATGTATCTGTTGCAATTTTATTTCTAAATTAAAGTGCTAAACAAACCTAGGATACTTTATTAGTGGAGTGTTTAACATAATCTTGTCAGCAGAATGAAAATTATAGCATTAAATTATTATCAAAGCAGGGTATTATACACTTCTTTGATGGCCATATTTTCATCGACTAATTTTTTATTTCTTAATTTTTTCAGAATTGCTGTTCTGGCATCCATTTGTATCACCCAAGCTTTCATGATGTGGAAGTTTATTAATTTCCAGCTTCGAAGGTGGAGGGAACACTCTACTTTTCAGGCACCACCTGTAAGGAAGAAACTACCAGTGACTAAAGGTGGCAGGTCTTCTAGAAAAGGAACAGGTTTGTATTCATTAGGCAGTGAAAAGCTAATTAAGTAAAAAACACTTAAAAAAATTTTGTTATGAGTCTTGTATTCAAATGTTATAAAGAAAACTGATTATATTAACAAATGAGGAAGAAAATTATTCTTCCTCATATATACAGGCTATTCTTTGGCTGAGGAGAGTTAGTTACATGCCTCAGAGCATGTCAGCTAAGTTTCTGTTTCACAAGTTTTCCATGATTATTACTTTGAACCACTGTTGACCCATGTCTTTGGGCACTTCTAGTAAACAGCCGAGCAAGAGTGTGATGGTACCAAGGTGGTTTTTTTTTTCCCCCCAAGGTTCTTGCTTATATTTTGTAGTTCTGTTTTGGTTGTTTGTTGAGACAAAGACTTGGCTGTGTGTAGTTTAGGTTGGCAGTGAACTCACTGTGTAACCCAGGCTAGCCTTGCGCTAATGGTGATCCTCCTGCCTCATCCTACCAAGTTCTGGGATTACAGATTTTCACCACCATTACCGGCTTTATTCACATTTTAAAAACTACAAACCCCTTCTATCTGCCTTTTAGTCCCAAGTGGAACGTTTTTTATAACTTCTGATTCTCTATACTTGTACTTAACTTTTCTCCTGACTTTTGAATAAAAATACATTGACTTTGCAGATAATATTTTAACTGTATATTTGATGTTATATTTGAAACTAACAAAAGGAGTACCAGTTTAAAAATATATCATCTCTGTTCTGCTTTTTGTAACTTTTGATATCTGATAGTTTATGTCTTCCACTTTTGTCCCGGTAGTTCTTAGCATGTTATGTGTGGTCCATTTCAATATAAAAAATTTTGCTCAGATACTGTGTTGAATTACAGTGAATCTATAGATAGAGATATTGAGTATTTATTAAACATTTTTATTGGGGTTCTCCAATAAAGTTCACCTTGAAAGTATACATTTCATTCTTTTTTACATACATTCACCAAGTTGCATGAACCAGAATATTTTCATCACCCCTAAAAAGAAGCCTCATGGCCATTAGCAATTTGTGTTCCCTTTGTCCTGGCAACCACCTCTCTTATTTTTTGTCTCTCTGGATTGGCTTTTTCTTTTCTTTTTTTTTTTTTCATTTTTGCGGAACCGGGGATTGAATTCAGGCCCTTGTTCTTGCCAGGGAAGCACTTATTCCACTGAATCATCCCCCCAGCCCCCTGTTTTTTCTTGATAGAAATGGAGTGATACAATATGTGGTCTTTTGTGACTGGCATTGGTTTAGCTTTTTTTTTGCAGAACCAAGGATTGAACTCAGGCCCTTGGGCTTGCCAGGGAAACACTTATTCCACTGAGCCATCTCCCCGGCCCCAGCGTAGCATATTTTTGAGGTTCATCTATGTTATAGCATGGATCAAGATTTCATTCCAGGGCAGCACTTATTCTACTGAGCCATTTCCTGGGCCTAAGATTTCATTCCTTTTTGTGATTAAATATTCCACTCTGTGGATCTATCACATTTTGTTTCTCTGTTCGTCAGTTGATGGACATTTGGTTAATTCCACTTTTGTCTGTCACGGGTAATACATTCATGTAGAAGTTTTTTTTTGTGCACCCACTTTCATATTCTTTTTTGATGAAGGTATGTTTAACATTTGGAGGGAACTGCCAAACTGTCTTCCAAAACAAAAGATGTACCATTTTATAGTTTTTCAGATACCCAGTTGTTCCTGTGCCATTTGTTCAAATGACTAACCTTACTCTGAATTGTCCTAATACCATTCTCAAAAGTCATGTAGTAAGAGTTTTCAGTTCAGTTCGGTTTTTTTGTGTCTGTCTTGGTTTCTGTAGCTTTTAAGTTTTGAAATCAGAAAATGTGAATCCTCCAATTGTATTCTTTTTTGCACTTTGTTTATTCTAAGTGTCTTGTATTTCCATATGAACTTTATCAATTTTTTTTTTTTTTTTTTTTTTTTTTTTTTGGTGGAACTGGGGATTAAACTCAGGCTCTTGGGCTTGACAGGCAAGCACTTATTCTACTGAGCCATCTTCCTGGCCCCTCCATATGAACTTTAGGATGAGCTTTTTTCACTTTCTGCAGGAAAGCCAGCTGGGGGTTTCACAGTGACTACCTTTAATCTTTAGATTGCCCAGGGGAGAGTGTGAGTGTGTCTTTTCATGTTATCATTGAGTAAATCCTGTACTTTTTTCATTAAATTTATTCCTAAATACATTATTCTTTTTGATGTTATTGTAAATAAAATCATCTTCACTTCATTTTCAGATTGCTCACTGCTAGTGTATAGAAATTGAATTATTTTTCATGTTATTCTGGTGTCTTCCAACCTAGTTGATTTATTTATTTTAATAGTGTTTTAATATGAGTAGATTCCTAGATTGGAGAGATAGGTCAGCAGGCTTAAGTGCCTGCCTGGCAAGCACAAGGTCTTGAATTCAGTCCCCGGTACCAAAAAAATATGTGTGGATTCCTGTGGATTTTCAGTATACATGGATCATCCATAAGTTAAAAAATAATTTCCACTTTTTCATGTGCAACCTTGAATGCTTTTGTTGCGTTTTCTTGCCAGATTACCCTGACTAGAACCTCTCAACTGGTGTTGAATAAAAGCATCCTTGTTTTGTTTTTGATCTTAGGGGTTCAGAATCTAATCTTAGCATTAAGTATGATGTTAGGTGTGTGTTCCCTCAGGAAAAGAAGTCACTTTTCTGTTCTTCATTTGTTTGTATTTATGTATGTATGCTGGGATGAATTTGGGGAGGAGTTGCTTTTTTGTTTGCTTTGCTTTTTGCAAATTTGGGACTCAAACTCTGCATGTTACACAAGTGTGTTCTGTCACTGAGCTGTTTTCCTAGACCCATTTATATTTTATCACAATCAATTTTTGTTAGTTTTTTTTTTTTTTTTTTTTTTTTGTATCTGTTGAAATGATCTTGTGGGTTTCTTTTTCTGTTGGTATTCCAGGTCACATTTATTGTTTTACAGATAACAGACTAACATTGCATTCTTAAAATAAATCCCACTTGATCATGGTATACAGCCATTTTTATGTTTCTAGGTTTTGTTTGCCTAGATTTTGTTGAGGATTTTTATGTGTGTATTAAAGGATATTGCATATATTGTCTGTTGCAATGTCTTAGTCTTAGTTGGATAGCAGGATACTACTGGCATCATAGAACAACCTAGAGCAGTGATGGGGAACCTTTTATAACTTTCAGTGATAACGAACAGTCCACTGCAACACACATCCCGTAGGTTTGCCACCACTGACCTGAAGTATGTTTCCTCCTTTTCTGTTTTTTTGGACAAATTCTCAAAGGCAGTGTTTTACAGACATAGGGATCTTGTATATGTTTCATTCATTTTAGTCTAAGGTGTCTTATATCTCAAGCTAATCTATGTGCTTTTTATTTTATTTATTTTTGTGTCCAACTCAGCCCACCCAGGGAGCAAGGCTGGCACAGCATGTGGTGCCGGGGATAGAACTGCGGTCCCTAGGCTTGCCTAAGCTTGCTTAAGCAGGCGCTTTAGACCACTGAACTATCCTGCCAGCCCTGTATGTGCTTTTTAAAGAAGTTTTAATTGTTATACTGGTATAGAAATGCCATTCATTTTAAGATATATTTAGAACCTCCTTAATTTATTCTGAAGTTTATGCTCAAATATATGATCGTATTATCTCCAAGTCCTGTACCTTTTCTTTGCTACAAACACACCATGATATTATCTGAAGAAATAGGTTTTCTTTATCATAAAGGAGAGATCTTACACTATTTTACTGTTAATGTTTTGGGCTAGGGGATGTGAATCAGTGGTAGAGTGCTTGCCCCTAACCATGTGAAAGGTCCTGGGTTCAGTCCCCTGTACTAACCAAAAAAAGTGTTTTGTAAATGCCTTTTATTCTTTATTTATTTTTGGACACAGGGACTCACTATGCAGTTCAGACTCATAGTAATCCTCCTGTCTCAGCCTCCCAAGTGCTGGGCTCACAGGTGTGTGCCAGTGCGCCTGGTGTTCCAGGGCTGGTGCTGCATGCAGTACCTGGGGATCAAACTCTGGACCTTGCACTTGTCAGGCAGGTACTTAGGCTGCCAAGCTATCTCCCCAGCCCAATACCTTTTATTATGTTATAGAAGTTCTCTTTTGTGCTTGATTTACTATAAATTTTCATCATAACTGGATTCACACACACACACACACCCATCTTGGGGTTTGAGCATAGAGCCTCACATGCACTAGGCAAGTACTCTACTTTCCCAGTACTTTTTTTTTGTTTAAGATACTCTCTTTAGGGCTGGTGAGATGGCTCAGTGGTCTAAAGCACCTACTTAGAACAAGCTTAGCAAAGCACAGGGACCGTGGTTCAATCCCCCAGCACCACATGCCAGCCAGCCCCGCCCCCTGGTGGGCTGAGCTGGCCACACACACACACACAAATAAATAAATAAATTTTTTAAAAAAAGATACTCTCTTTAAATTGCCTGTGCTAGGGCCAGCCAAATAGCTCAGCAGATTAAAACGCCTGCAAGCAGGGGCATGCTGAGACCGCAATTAAAACCAGGTGTAGTGGCGAACACCTGTAATCCCAGCTCTTGGGAGACTGTAAACAGGTGGATTACTATGAGTCTGATCTAGTAGTAAGACCCTGAACACCCTGTAGACCCTTCCCTAAAATACAAAAAAATAATAATAATAATAAATTGCCCATGTTGACCTCAAATACATAACCTTCGATCCCAGCACTCTTGGAGACTGAGGCAGGAGGACTACAAATGTGAGCCCAGCCTGGGCCACTTAACAAAACCCTGTCTGAAAAATAAAAAAAGGACTAGGGATATAGCTCACTGTGAGGTCCCTGGTTTTTAAATATTTTCTTAGAATTTATGCATCTGTATTAATGGAAAACACTGGCCTGTAATTAGCCTTTTTGTGTGTATTATCTTTTATTAGGTTTTACTGTCAGCGTGACGCTTGCCTTAGAGCATTGCTCAGGTTTGTTCTTTGTGCCCTGTCAACATTATTACTTCTTCAAATGTTTGAAAGAATTTAGCAATGGGGCTGGGGAGATAGCTCAGTAGAATAAGTGCTTGCCTGGCAAGTTCAAGGCCATGAGTTCAATCCCCAGTACTGCTAAAAAAATTCAGCAATGAAGCCATCCATTTGTATTTTTTTAAAAAATACAGCTCAGATTTTTTACTTGTCTCCTGACAAATTGTGTTTGTTTAAGAAACTTTTCTATTTTGTATAAATTCATGAATTATCTAAGATTGTTCACAGTATCCCCATTATTAATGCCTGTAGATCAGTACTGGTTTTGGCTTTCATTTCCTATGTTAGTAACTTAGACCTTTCCTTTCGTTTTTTCATCAGCCAAAACCAACTTTTTTTTTTTTTTTTTTTTTTTTTGTGGAACTGGGGATTGAACTCAGGCCCTTGCACTTGCCAGGGAAGTGCTTATTCTACTGAGCCATGTCCCCAGCCCCAAAACCAACATTTGAGGGCCAAGAGGTAGCTCAGTATAGTATCTCCTTAATGTATAAGAAGGCCTGAGTTTTAATGCACGCAACACAAAACAACCTAATATTTGTCTTTTTTGTTGTTGATTTTATTAGTTGTATCTTTTCTGTAGCATTGATTTCTATTCTTTCCCTTTCTCTGGATTTAATCTGCTGCGGTTTTGTTTTGTTTTTGTCTTTTTTAGACAGGGTTAGGGCTGGGGAGATAGCTCAGTAGAATAAGGTCCTGAGTTCAATCCCTGGCACCGCAAAAAAAAAAAAAAGAAAAGAAAAGAAAAGAAGAAATGAGACAGGATCACACTATGCAGTTGAAGCTGGCCTTGAACTCACCTTGTAGTTCAGGATGGCCTCGAACTCACAGCAATTCCTTCAACCCCAGCTTCCCAAGTGCTTACCATACCCAGCTAATTTGCTGTCTTGTTATTTATCTTTGAGATGATCTTTAGACCCTTGATAGGCCTTGAAATCAGATTTTTATCTCCTTGTCAGTATGAGATTTCCAGTTCCTTTTAATTTTGTAGTTTCTTAGGAATTGTTTTCTGTATGATTTCTGTCTTCCATGGTACATACACATTTTAATATTGGCAAACGTGTTGAGGAAGAAATACATGCTCAACTCAAGGCTATTGCTCTGTTGTGCTCTCAGTTTCTGAATCTACAGATGTAGGTCATCGAGTATGTAGATTATCTCAGGGAAATAACAGTTAATGCAGTCACCTTGGTTCATTTCCTTCCATTCTAAAACCCTGTCACATCAAGTCCTGTCTGCCATCTGGTGTTCCAGAAGCATGAAATACCTGGTTTTATAGTCAACTTTTATGGCTACTTTTGGAGAGAGGCAAGTCAGCCATTAGTTACTGTGTACTGGCTTTCCATAGGAGGCCACAGCCAGGCACGATGCCACAGCTGTGCTGTGAGCACAGAGGGATGTGAGGCAGGAGAATCGCATGTTCAAGTTCCATCTGGGCAACTTAGTGACCCCATCTCAAACCTATAAAGCAGAACGGACTGGGGTTGTAGCTCAGTGGTGAAGAACCCCTGGATTTAGTTGCCTAGAACTACAAAAAAAGCCATGACAGCTCTGAACACCATCTCAAATTGCATTTTGTTTAATTTGTTTTAAAGAAGTGTCTCTATCCAAAGACTTTGAGGTCACATGAGATTTTTATTTCTACTAAAACTACTCTTATAATTTTTAAATTCTTGGGGCTTTGTGCTTTTTTTATGTTTGTTCATAAACAGGGTTTCACTGTGCAGCCTGGGCTAGTCTCAAACTTGAAGTGATCCTCCTGCCTCAGTCTCTTTAAGTACTGGAATTATAGGCCTGCCCAGAAAATTCTTACAGTTTTTAAAAATAGTTTTTATCACTTTTTGTGGTAATACTGAAAAAACTGTTCATTAGTATTTACTGTTTTTTAATTTTTTTGTTTTCAGTTCATCGGGTTCAACATTAGGTTTTATGATTGATTAAATCTTGAGTAGTTTTTGGTTTTGTTTTTTGTCTTTTTTAATGTATTTAGTACAGGGTCTGCAGGGTCTCAGCAACACAGATTAGACTCGTAGTGATCCTCCTGTTCTCAGCCTCCCAAGCACTGCAGTTATAGGTGCACGCCACCACGCCCAATGTCAGTCACTATCTCAGGGTGCACCAGGGGCGGGGCCGGCACAGCATGCTGGAGATCAAACCCTGGTTGTAGGCAATTTAGTCTGCTGAGCCATCTGGCCAGCCTCTCAGTAAAGTTAATAAGTTTTACTTGAGTGTATACTGTACTTTAAATTTTCTTTTCTGAAGACCAGGCCTGGTGGCATATACCTGTAATCTCAGCACTCAGGAGGCTGAGGCAGGAGGATCACTGTGAGTTCAAGGCCAGCATGAACTACATCTTGAATTAAAGGCCAACCTGTACTACATAGTGAGACCCTGGCTTGAGGCAAAAAGAAAAAAAGGAAGTTTTCTTTGCTAAAGATTCTTCTATGTACAAAAATTATTATCTGCATTAACTTAAGAGAGTAACACTGATAATTTTCTCTTTTCAGAAAATGGTGTGAATGGAACAGTAACATCAAATGGAGCAGACTCCCCCCGTAATAGAAAAGAAAAATCTTCATAATGAATTGTAAACTAATTGATCAATGTCCCCAAAGAAATCTGCTTTTTACTATATCTTTCAGCACTAGAGATTTTTCTGTTCTTGAAAATACAGTTTGTGCTCTTTGATTCTTGCTGTTGTACTGTTTCATGCATTTTTTAAAAGGGCATTTGAGGGGAGGATGATTACTATAAATAAAAAAATACTTTAGCTTAGACTAAGCTACCTGCCTTCAAAATAGTTTAGGGACCACCGCATATTTTATTTTGTTTTTTAATCTTTGGACATTTTTCTAATAATTCGGAGGGGGGAGAAAACTATTTGCAGATATCCCACATACCAGTGAAGCAATTTCTTACACTCACCAATTTTTTATATTAGCAAGGTGACCTGTTCCAGCAAGGTCGTAATTTTTTAGTTAACTTTCAGGGTAAAATGAAAATACTATAAAGTCAGATGTCAAACTTTAATGTTTTCAGTGTTCTCTATTTTAGGAATTTTTGTAGCCTTTACACCTGGAAAAAATAATTTGTAAAATCACCAAAGTAATTGTGTGCTTTATTTTATACATAGTGGTTGTCAGTGGTAATGCCCCATACATACTAATAGTTACAACATGTGAAGATCTGTTGCCATATATAGAGAATCAAAATACCTGATTAGCATAAAAGTATTTGTGAAGTAAAGTCTTATGCATTTTCAATACTTGTAAATTGGTAATCACAAAATATTTACTATGAAGAGGAAAATCCAATTTAGCCCTTTTTGATATGTTTATTAATAATGATTCTTACTGGGGGCTTGTCATAAGTTTGATATGCACAGCATCTTAGAAATACCATGTACACCCTTTTAAAAGACAATGCCTACTTGATTTATAAAAAGATGTCAGGTAATTATATTTGGAAAACTAATGCACTAACTTTAAAGAAATTGAAAATTCAGGTGGATAGTCTTACAAAAGACTGCTTTATGTTATAACTATAGCTTTGGTCCCATCTTTAATTGAGAAACATTTATCTGTATAAAACATATTTTTGGATAAATATATATATATATATATTTGTATCTACAGAAAGGCTCTAAAAACCATTTGAGTAAAATATTTGGTTCCCTTTTCTATAATTATACTTTCAAACCCTTACAGGTCTGTTTGGTTTGTCTGTCTTTATAGTATATCTAGTGCACCTTTTGGTGTTCGTGTCTTCTCCACTTCTCACTTCTGTCACCAGCTAATAAATGTTCGTGCCATTTCTAGTGTAAAAGTTGCAGATCTCTGAGGTCTGTGGTTTAAGTTGCCATGCTGCTAGAAAGTGTGCTTTCTATTTCCAGCTGTTTACCTACTTCCTGGAAAAAGTAGTAGCTCTCTGTAGCATTATGGAGTTTCAGTGGAACCAAATTTTTGCCATTGAAAACTGGCATTATATTGATCTACATTGAGAAATAAATCAGAATAAAAATTTTTACTTTCACAAACTGCTTCCTGGATGAGTCCTTCTTTGTTAGTGTTTATGCAGTAAAAAAGTGTATAATTTCATTAAAATGCCCCATTAGGAAAAGATCGTTAGTTCCATAGAGTATTTATAAGGGCTCCTGAGGGAGAAATGCTTGATAGCCAAATGTATTTGGTGACCACTGGATTAAGGTGTTTCTTAATTGGACAGGATTGTCCAGTTCTTAGTATGCCACTGTGTTTCACTATACTCACAGAAACACTGGCAGTGGGGGTATCATAGGATTTCCCACCTCATTTGACTGTGAAATCCTTTTTTGATTGAATTTCTTACAGCACTTCTGTTCTGCAGCATACATATGGATTTAAAAAGAAGACAAAAATCCTTTTGTATTTAGTTAGAACTTAGGAGACGCACACACGCCTACAACTATAATTGTAAGTTGTGAGCCCTCAGCCCCAAATCAACCCAAAAGTCCTTCCTTAGTGGTTTCCAGATCCTATGGAGATCACTATTACCTGAACTAAGAACTTCAGGCCCGGATGGGAAGCATGCAGGTCCGTGGACCTAGACAGCTGCTTTCTGCTCTTAGATGCTTAGTGCCCTTGAACTGGTCATTTTGCTATTCTGAGGTTTTGTCTTTCCTCTAAAATGCTTTGTTGGTCTGAGGCTATAGCTCAGTGGCACAGCACCTGCCTGGCAAGTGTGAGGTCCTGAGAATGAATGAATGAATGAATGAATGAATGAATGAATGAATGAATGAATGAATGAAATGTTTTCTTTGCCTGCATTTTGGAATATGATTGTGAATAGTCCAGGTACACTATTCTGAAACAAAGGTGTTAACTACATTGTTCTAAAATGAAATGATTTTCTGGTCTTTAAATTCAGAATTAGGGGCTGGAGAGATGGTTCAGTGCTCTAAAGCACCTACATGAAACAAGCTTGGCAAAGCACAGGGACCACGGTTAGATCCCCCAGCACCACATGCCAGTCAGCCCCGCCCCCTGGTGGGCTGAGCTGGCCACACACACAATAAATAAATGTAATAAAAAAAAATAAAATAAAAATAAAACAAGCTTAGCAAAGCAAAGGGACCTCGGTTCA
>NW_004524667.1:6885950-6889082 GCF_000260255.1 Octodon degus | reverse complement strand
AATAAATTCAGAATTAATGTTAGCTTGTGTAGATGAGATAGAGAAGAACATTTTTGTTGAAAAGATGTGATTAGCAGTAGTTGGATGACACCCTGTCTCCACGGTATTACCAAATGTTTTCACTGAAACTAGTTTTGCTAATTGTCCACAAATGGACGATGAAAATTGTTAGTATGAAATAATAACAGTACTGGTTACTTTTTTTTTGCATCTTTAAATGACTGTGGAAGCAAATACAAAACGTAGCTTGTGCCACTAGAATAAAATGAGAGGCCAAAGGACAAACTCCTAAGAGTGCTGTGTTGGTCTGGTAGCTGGAGTTGTCAACCATTTACAGAAGGCAGTGTACCTGCAGGGCTAGCTCCCTTTTCGTCAGACAATAGAGGATTCAGTGTTTACAAAGAAATCGATTCTATGTTGCTTTATAAAAAGTTGTACTACATATTTAAGAGACACATTGACCAGCTTTAAAAAAAAGGATAAGCCAGCTTGTTGGTCTCTTGTGAAAAGATTCTTAATGTATTTGTTCAATGGTAAAATATTTTGCATGGTTTGAAAACAAAAAAAATTTTGAGAGGCTTTAGATCCATGACATATTCTCATTCATGTCATTAATAACTTTGACTTCAAGTTGGCTGAAGGAAGAAATGTGACAAAAATTTTAGACAATTCAAGTGATAACCTCGGTATTACTTATCATTTATAGTCACACAGTGGTAAGGTTAGCTACAGAGTTCAAAGTTTGATTCCCCTACACAACTCTGCAAATAACTATTTACCACAGCTTCCTGTGGTCAAGTATAGATGGTTCTTAATTTGAAATTTTTCAGCATGATGACTCAAAAGCCTACCCACACCACCACTCTGGTTATCACTTTCAGTACAGTATTCAATAAATTACGTAAAGATATTCAAACTTTGTATTTTAGGGAAGGGTCTACAGGGTGTTCCGGGTCTCACTACTAGATCGGACTCCTAGAGTGATCCTCCTGTTTACAGCCTCCCAAGAGCTGGGATTACAGGCGTGCACCACCACACCCGATCTCAAAACATTGTATTATAAAATAGGTTTTGTGTTAGATGTTTTCCGCCAGATGTAGACAAACGTAAATGTCTTAAGCTCTGAGAGTAAGCTAAGATGAACTGTGTCTTAGTTACTTTTCTGTTGTTGCTAAGACAAAACCTGACTCCCAGGATTAAAGGAGGAAAGGTTTATGGAGGTTTCAGTCCGTAATCAGCTGGCTCCAACGCAGGATGGCACATGCCACAGGGCAGCTGTTCATGGCAGTGGAACACAGCAAAAGCAAGAGCAAATGGAGGTGGAGCCAGAGAAAGCCTCTCCCTCCCTTGTGTTGTACACAGTCAATCTGCCCCAGGGCAGGTGGAGTACTCATACATGTAGTCCCAACAATGGACCATGAATCACAAAATTCTAGAACCCTGAGAGAACTGGGGGGCATCCTTGAGACTTTGGGGGGCATCTAGACACAAACCTTAATACTACGTTAGTTTAGGTGTGTCAAGTGCATTCATTTATTTATGATACAGGGCCTCACTATGTAGTTCAGGCTGGCCTCTAACTCAATTTGTAGCCCAGGCTGGCCTCGAACTCCCATAGATCCTCTTGCCTCAGCCTCCTGGGTGCTGGAATTACAGGTGTGTGCCACCACCCCTAGCTAAATGCATTTTTTAAATATTTATTTGGTACAAGGTCTGCAACTGCAGCTCAGACTTGTAATGATCCTCCTGTCTCAGACTCCACTGGGACTACAGGGGTACACCATACCCAATTTCAGTGGCCAGCATGACACACTCGATTCCGTGTCCAGCATGCAGTACCAGAGATCAAACCAGAGTCCTTGCACTTGCCAGGCAGGCACTTAGACCACTGAACTAGCCCCCTAGCCCCCTAAATGCATTTTTGACTTAAGGTATTTTTGAGTTACAGTTGGTATATGGGAACATGACCCCATCATAGATTTGAGGAACACCCATAATAGTACTAACCCCACAAAGCAGTCCTGAGAATGAGGTAGTGCACATAAACTATGCATAGCTCTTACTGTTAGTCATTAGCTTATCAGGTTGTGGCAAATGGCAGAAATTGTCAGTTGTTACCACCTTTCCTATTTGATGTTGAGGCTTTGCAATTTTATTGGACATTCACGCTTTGCCGGATAACTACAGTGTTCTGTGATTGCCATCCTTGAGCAGGTAGGTCAGTTAAGTCTTATGAAGTATTGGGGGCCCTCTCAGCCAGAAAAATTACATTGAATCTTTTTCCCCACAGCTCCACCAGCACTTGTTACTGAGTGATTTCTTGATGATAACCATTCTTTTTGGGGTGAGATGGAACATCAGTGTTGTTTAATTTGCATCTTTCAAATAGCCATTGGTGTTGAACATTTTTTCATGTGGTTGCCATTTGTATGTCTTCATCAGTGAAGTATGTATTCATCTCAGATTCCCATTTTTGGATTGGGTCTTTGAATTTGGGGGCTCTTGTTTTTTTTCAATTCTTTTTATATTCTTGCAGCCTTCTTCACTGTTGGTGGGAGTGTAGACTGGTGCAACCACTGGAAATAAGTGGAGATTCCTTAAAAACACTAGGAGTAGAGGTTCCGTTCGACCCATCTCTTCCCCTTTTGGGTATCTTCCTAGAAGAGTTAAAAACATCATACCACAGCAATATATGTGCACCCATGTTTATAGTAGCACAATTTGTAATAGCTAAATCTTGGAAACAATCCAAATGCCAATCAAGGAATGGATTTGTAAAATTTTTTTTAATTTTTTATTTTTTGGATACAGGGTCTCACGATGCAGCTTGAACTTGTAGTGATCCTCCTGTCTCACCCTCCCCAGCACTGGGTTTTTGTAATATAATGGAGTACTAGTCAGCCATAAAGAAGGATAAACTGGAGACTTTTCATAGGTAAATGGATGCAACTCAAGACCTTACTCATAAGTGAAATAGATCAGACCCATATGTGTAAACATCATATTGTCTCACTAGTGTGAGAACTGAATAAGATCCAAAATGTACAATAGATATTGTGAATTGGGAAGAAAAACTGTTCAAAACAAGACAAACTGAGATGGAAAGGGAAAAGGAAGAAAGGGGAAATATAT
>NW_004524667.1:6878799-6885850 GCF_000260255.1 Octodon degus | reverse complement strand
TATACAGCTAGTTTCTCTTAGTTCATGGAAAAGATTTGTGCTAATATTGTTTGGACAATATCATGCCTGTATCTTGTACTCCAAATAACTTCTACAGGGGCCAGGGAGATAGCTCAGTTGAGTAAGTGCTTGCCTGGCAAATGCAAGGGTCTGATTTCAATCCCCAGCTCCACACCAAAAAAAAAAAATAATAATAAAATCCTCTGGCCAAATAACTACTACAAATACAATGCGCAATGTATTAATTATTGTAACTCTCCTACTAAAGTTTTGAATGGAGATACTGTTTTTATTATTGTCTCCGTTACTCTTTTCTTGTTGCTGGGACAAATACCCAACACCCAAAATGCAGGAAGGAAAGGTTTATTTAGCTCACAGTCACTGGATGTTTCAGTCCATACTCAGCTGACTCCAAGGCAGATGGGCACAAGGCAGAGGGGAACCTTTCATGGTGGCAGCAAAGAGCAAGAGAAGGAATGGCAGTCCGAAGGGCAGCTCCCACAGCTAGTTAGCCTACCTCGCCTCCTTACATCGTAATGCAAATTACCTGCTGCAGGACAGGTGCAGCAGCATCCACACCCACAATAATCACAAACTCCAGAAGCCCTGCCGTGACTGCATGAGGCTTTGGGGGGGACACCTATACATAAACCATAACAACTGTTATTTTTATTTTTTCTCTTTAAAATTTAAAGGTAAGATTTACATTGAATTACTGGAAGACTGCAAGCATGCTGAGTCAGCACAAACATTCCTAAATGGCTAAATCTATTGTGAATCTTTTGCATTTATGTGGTGTGATATAAAAGCAAATCCCAAATAAATAGTGTTATTTTAAAATCAGCTACCTCAGTGGTACCTCCATTCAAAAACACTTGCAAACAGAAGCTTTGGCAAGTTTTTGTTTTTTATGAACACTGCATTGGATGACAAACATGATCACACCAGCCTTTTTTTTTTTTTCTTTCAGTACCTTGGATTACACTTGGGACCTTGTGCTTGCCAGTCAGGCACTTAAGCCACTAAACTCTCTCTCCAGCCATAACCATCCTTTTGCACAAACATAAAGTGGCCAATTTCCTCGTATTATGGAACTAATATAAGTTTGTGAAACGCAGCACCACCATGTATGGTGTGTGAAGCCATACTTATAGTAGAATGATCTATATAACTTCTGTGGGATGTTTAGTGCCTCCAGTTTTGTTTTTAATGATTATTTGTCTGGTACAGGGTCTCACTATGCAGCTCAGACTTATAATAATCCTCCTGTTTCATTCTCCTCAGTATTTGGATTACAGGTGTGTGCCACCTCCCCCGGTTTCGGTGGCCAGCATGGCACACTCAGGGCTCCAGGGCCAGTATGGCATGTGGTACCGGGCATCAAACTTGAGTCCTTGTGCTTGCCAAGCAGGTGCTTAGACTGCCGAGCTAGCTCACCAACCCCTGCCTCAAGTTTTTATATCTTCTAGTAGGAAGAATTTAAGCTCCAGGTAAATGGGAACATTTCCTTATATTTATTGAGAAGTTTGAACTGATCTCATATCCTAGAAATTACATTTCTGCAAGTGGACTAAAAGAGCTAGAAATGACAAAGTGTATGGTATACAAGTGAGTGTGTGAGGTTACGTGTGAGACAGACTGAAGTCTGAAAAGGAAGGTCCTCACTGTGTCGTATGCTTCTAGACTAATTTCTTTTCTTCCCCCTCTATACCAATAAGACAAACTAGAATAAAGTTGCTTTTGAGAAAAGTGAGAAAGGGCCAGCCAAACAGCTCAGCAGATTAAAGTGCCTGCAACATCTAAAGTTAGAGTTGGTCAAATGAGGGAACATCTAGGTTATGCCTTTTTTTAAGTAGTTTCCTAGGAATTGTTAGCATGTTGTTGTTGAAGTGTGGAGCTGTAATTCTGCGTGGCTACAGACAGTCAACAGTATGTCCTTAAAAGTTGCACTATTGTGAAACCGGTGTATTATCCAGGTACTCATACACTTTTTTTTTGTACTGCTGGTCTTGTACCAGAAACATTTTCTTTTATTGTTACTTGCTTTTTAAACTTTGTTTAGCCACTTTAAAAAAAAAAAAAAATCTGCTTATGGCACAATTTGCCTCAAATCCATTCCAAGTTATATGTTTGTTTTCCAATAAAAAAAATGTAATTTTAAAAAAAAAAAGTGCCCACAAGCAGGCCCAGGAGCTGGAGGTTTGATCCCTGGGCCTGCCGTGCCAGCCCACGCCCCACTGGGCATGGTGGCACGTGCCTATAATCCCAGCTCTTAGGAGGCTGTAAATAGGCAGATCACTACAAGTCTGATCTAGTAGTGAGACCCCGCACACCCTGTAGATTCTTCCCTGAAAAACAAAAAAAAAGTAAAAATTTAATTTTTCAAAACTGCAATTTAGTTAAACTAATTTAGGTCACTAGTGAGTTCATTAGCAAATAAGTGGTCCATTTATATTTCCCATTTACACAATTCACCAGAAAGAGTAAGACACAAATTACTGTAATTAGGTCAGAAGACAAAATGTGCTGTATGTACTAAATACAAGAAAAATGAAAAATGTAGCTTCTAATGAAAGAGATTTGGTTCTGTAGGACTGAAGTCTAGAAGACTGCCAGGAACATGTTAGACCAATGATTTACCTATATCCTAATGCATTGTTGTAGCTGTCACTGTGCCAAAATACCTGAGATAAGCAACTTAAATAGAGGACGTATTTATTTTGGCTCACAATTTCAAAGATTTTAGTCTGTGGTACTTGGTTCCATCACTCTGGGTCTGGGACAGGGCAGAACATCATGGCAGGGAACATACAATGGAACAAAACTATTCACCTCTTGGCATCCAGGAAGCAAAGAGAGCTCTTGGTTTTATAACAAAACTCTCTCAAAACTAATTAATCGGTGAATCTTAGATGGATTAATCCTGTGATGAGATTAGAGCTATTATGGTTTGTGTCTAGATGCCCTGCTCAAAGCCTCATGAACTCATACGTGGGGCTTTTAGGAGGTGACTGGATGTAGGCTGTGTGTGCATATGGATTAAAGCCATATGAGTTAATTTAGTTGATCATTGATCCACTGATAGGGTTAGCAATTCTGCATGTGGATAATAGGAAGCTCCACTGTGGGTGTGGGTGACACCAACCAATAGGTTTATAGCCTGATGGAATAAAAGGGAAAGGGAGGCTTTCTGTTGCTGCTTTGCTGCCTCCTGTCTGCCATGCCATGGACTGTTTCTCCATGCCATCCTGCCTTGGAACCAGCCTACTATGACCTGAAATCTCCTGAAACTATGAGCTAAAATAAACCTTTCCTTCTTTTAGCTTATGGGTGTTGGGTATTTTGTCCCAGCAATGAGCAAAAAAACTCATTTTCCTGTCACCTCCCAGAGACCCCCACTTCTAAACCCCTCTACAGTGGGGCACTGGGAACAAAACCTTTAACACATAAGCTTTTGGGGGTTGAAGATCCAAGCTATAACAAATATTGGAAACTCCGGAAAATTAAAAAAAAAAAAAAAGATTGACTGGTTTCATCTACAGCTTCAAAGAGAACTTCCATAACTGTCTTAATCATTTCCAGTTCAAATCTAGAAGTAATGTTTTTCATTACACAGTATGGCGGTCAGCTTTTTCAACACAGAAACACCACTACAAAGGAAGGAGACAAAGATGGAGAGGTCACCATTTAGCAGAAGAAAATCCCTCGAAAGAAAAATATTCTCTAGTGATAATCACTGACATTTATAGAACACATTTCAAAATAGTGGCTAGTATTAAGAAATCTTAGGCTCATCTCATTCTTCTATGATGCAGCATCTTAATTTTGTACACCCTGTGGGGGTTTTTATGAACATTAAATTAGAACAGCATAAACAATTTAAACAGCAAAGCTATCTTGAGGAACGTGACTTCAGGTTTAAGTCATCACTGTTCTTGTTTTACTGTGTTTTTATGAGCACCAACACACTAATTACAGCCTGGCGTCTCTTGAGTAGCAGGAGTTGCCAATCATCCCCGTTATACCCTGTTGTAGAATGAGTGCCAGTCAGGGCTGCTACGATCACCTCCGTCATTTTGCACTCAGGCACCATCCCCTCCACTCTTGGGTCTCTAGAGGTATGTGCACCTGTACTCCTGTGCTCATTAATCCAGCTGACCTTGACATTCGCCCCCTCCCCCATCCCATTTTTGTTTGTTTTCCAAATGTCACAAATTCTCGACTTTTGTTCAGCGGTGCTTTTCAAGTTGATTACTTTGGCTGTATCTCATACAGACTCTGTACTTCCACTCAAATGATCCTTGTTCATTTCACACTGAGGTTCACAGATGTGAAGGGAAGACCCATATGTGACCTGGGGCAGCAGCACAGCTCATGTGGGGGACCAGGTTGAAAGAAGGTCCAGCACTTCCATCAGGATCTAAAGGCTCAACCTCAAAAGTGTTGGAAATCACTTTCTTCTCAATATTTCCAATTGCCCCCAAATGCTGAAGTTACCAATTGCCCAGAAAATTTTATACTTACTGATTCTCATTTTAGGAAAAAACTAGTTTTCATGGCTTCCTGGCCAGAAACACTCTGGCTTACAATTAATTAGCTCTGCAAATGTCTCTTCTTGACAGGATGGTTCACATTAATACCCTTCACCTCCATCTTTCCCTGTGTGCTCCTTACATCTGAAGGGAGAAAATGGGAAAAGTGGATTGTTGCATTCTTACATCCTGACATATTACACAGGACCAATCTCCGCTACTTCATATTCTTCCTAGCCCAATCATTATCCTGTGTGACTTTTTGTACCAGGAATTGAACTCAGGACCCCCTAGCTTGCCAGGCAGGTGCTGTGCCACTGAGCTACATCCATCACTCCCTCCATGATCTTTTTTATTTTTTCCCATAAGGTACGATGGTCTTATCTTGTGCTACTATATCAAAATACCATAGCTGGGAGACAACTTATAAACAACAGAAACTTATTTTCCTTACTTTTGGATACTAAAAAGTCCCAAATCAAGGCACCAGCAGAGTTGGTGTTTGGTTAAGATGTGCTTCCTTCTAAATGCTGGCTGCTTACTGTGTCCTCACAGAGTGGGAGGAGCAGACAGACCCTTGAGCCTCTTTCCAAAAGGAATTAATCTTGTTCATAGAGCCCTCAAGACCAAATCACCTCCCAAAGGTTCTGCCTCCACGCTCCCGTCTTGAAGGAGTTCAGCGTATGCAAGTGTGGCCCGTAGATGCACGCATTCTAGCCACGGCAACAACTGCACTTCAGTTTGATTTTAAAATATACTCCCCTCATACTCTAGCTTCTCTAAAAAAAAGAATGAATCTTCAAACAGTTTATTTTTCTTAGTGGTACTCTTACTGCTACCCTGTGCCGGCGGGACCTGCCGGTCCAAGCCCAGGCACAGCGTGGGTGAGACCCTCTTACACCCCTTGGGACCCCACCACCACTCCACAGCACCCCCCTGCCCCACCCACCGAGTGAGAATTTCTGCTGCGTTCTGGGGACCCCCAGATCCAGCCCTAGCCCAGGCCCAGTGAGTGTGTGGGAGAGCTTCCTCTCCCCCCTACTCCACCTTGTCCCCTCCAGACTCAGCTCAGGCCTGGCATACAGACCTGGGGTGAAACCCTTCAGGGGCAATCCCTGCAGAGAGAGTAGGGGACAAAGCCACCCAGCTAGTCCAGGAGCAGAACATCTTGCCAGAGGGGCACAACAGGATCACTCCCAAGGGCAGCAGCAGGAAGGAGCTGAGCACAGCAGCCGGACCAAAGCCAGGCACAGCAGAATAAATCCAAACTTTGTAGATCTGCACCTGAATTCAGGTGCTAAGATTTTCTTAGTGGTACTCAAAATAAAGATGTTTTTAAATCACTATGGTTTGAATGCTTATCTCCTGCAATTCATTAATTGGCATTTTAATAGTATTAAAAAGTGAGACTTTAAAGAATTGATTAAGCATGAGAGGGGGTGCTGGCCTCATGAATGTATTAATGTTGATATTCCAGAGAAGATTTACTAGCATCTCTCCCCCTCTCTCTCCCCTTCCCTTCCTCTTTCTCTCCTAGCTTTGCCTTGGGATGACATAGCAAAAAGAGCCCAGCCAGATGTCAGGTCCTGGGTCACCAACTTCCCAGGCTCCAGAACTGTGATCCAATAATGTGTGCTCATTATAAATTACCCTATCCATGGTGTTCTGTTCTAGCATCATGAAGCAGACTAAGATGTCAATGGTTTCTAAGTTGTATGGCATTCAGTAAACATTGCTAGCATTTATTAAGGGCTTACTGAGCTCCAAGAAGTACTGCAGGTGCTAGGCCCCTCTTGGTGATGTCCTTCACACGAACCCTCTGAATAGGTACGGGTAGTTTTTAACCTTAATTGACAGAAGTTGAATCCTGGTGAGGTGAAGAGATTTGGTGAGTGGCAGAGCCAGACTTCAGTCACAGACCTGTTTAATGGAGCTGTGGTTTTTCAGTAGGTTCCATTTCACCAATTATAAGTGCTGTCAGGGAGAGGCTCACGAGACAGAAGGAGTCAGGGAAGGAGACACATGGGGCAGGGGAGGCCTCTCTAGGAAGCCCTGGTTGGGCCAGGGATATGGCTCAGTATAGGGGCCTGCCTGGTAAGCCAAGGTCCCAAGTTAAAATCCCCGTGACCCCATTTCCCCCCACCCCACCCCAGAAGCCCAGGTTAAATGTAACTTGGTTGGGTGCAACAAGAGGGAGGGATTTGCCAGAATATTCCTAGGACCGAAGTGAGATTAGGCTTGGGAAGTGGATAAGGCAGAGTATCTCAGGACAGAGCTGGGGACCAGGATTTGAGGAGACCTATGACTCAGGGTGTCTCCATATTCCCTCTTCTCACAGCTTCCATGAGGAAACGTGGCCAGTAGCCCTACACTGTGCTCAGCCTAGGGCCTTGTGGGGCAGTGAATCCATAAGGATTTCACTACAGAAGCAGATATAACACAAGGTATACAAATGTATAAGAAATTACAAGATCGGCTTACGATGGTCAGCCACAGAGCTGGATGAGGAAGCATGCAGA
>NW_004524667.1:6781274-6878039 GCF_000260255.1 Octodon degus | reverse complement strand
TGTGTGTGTGTGTGTGTGTAATTATCAAATTCTGATTTAGCTCAAAACAAATAATTACATCAAATCAACTAAGGGAATCTGCTCTCTGACTCTCCAATTAATAATGCACAGCTCCATCATCTTTTAAGAGGTGCTACTCAAATTGAAACCAGGCACTCATTCCTGCTTCATTCTGCAAACCAAAAGAACTCTGCAGTTGGAGAAGTACAGAGTAAGCATTGAGGATGTTTTTCAATAGGACAGAGTCATTTTATGTCTGTTGGATGTAATGAAAAGAATAGAGCTTGTGTTTTGCATGTCTTTTTACAATTCAATTTTTCTGATAGTTTACTATGTTTTAAAAATTCCTGATCCACAGTGCCTTTGAGACACACAGCTCCTTCCCCACGCAGCCTGAGACACACTGTCATGAGCCCCTAAGTGGATGCCTAAGGCACTCCATGGAGCGCTGCTCTTACACCCGACCACTTCCAGGGGCCTGAAGTACTCCCCACGAGCCAGAAGCAAGCCAGCGCTGCTCTCCAGAATCCTCACTCAAAGCCAGACTTCTTCCCAGATTCTTGGCTGCTTTCCTGATTTCTGCCAGCAGGAAGCACAGATAAGGAAGCTTTGGAAACCAAGATCCCTCCCTTCACAGTCAGGCAATAAATCAGATAATTGCCTTTTTTCGGAAGAGAAGCTTCAGTTCACGTGAAGTAAATCCACATCGTGGTGAGCTGGCCACATGGAGACACAGAGCCCGAGTGCTCCCCGAATGTCTTCCGAGCCAAGTGTCATGTCTGCTTTTTTAACTTTAAAAGAGATAAAGAGTCCTGAACTGACACAATCACAAATCATGTGGCAGAAATCCTCAAAAAGCTATCCTGGTATCGTCAGGCAATGCCTGCAATAAAATCGGGCATCTGGAGCAGGAAACCAGCCCTTCAACATCACCTGCCTCATTGTTCCTGCAGTGACTATGAGATGCCAGACGCCTTGGCCTGATTTTTCCCAGGAAGATAATGCAATGCCCCCCGGGTGGGATTCTTCATCCAAACGAGGTGGCTTCCTGAGGTCTGAGGGAATTCAGTGAGCCTCCCTGGGGTCAGGGAGATAGGTCAGTAGAATAAGTGCTTGCCTGGCAAGCGCAAGGGCCTGAGTTCCTCCCCCCCTCCCCCCAGTTCCGAAAAAATCCTTTCCTTCAGCATCACGGCTGACTGAAACTCAGGTGTTCTCAGTGCATGTTGCCACATTTCCTTTATTTGTAATCTTAGCTGTTCTTCTATGTCTTTAGTTGGCATTTAGATTACACAGCTATGCCACTACACACTCATTCTTTCTCTCAGCCCTCACATGAGTGCTTGCCACGTGCCAGGAAGTGTTCTAAGAGCTCACACCATAGCTGCAAACAGAACAGAGACAAATGAACATTTAAACAACTGTGTGGGACTTTGTAAGTCACCCTAAGTCACTTCACAGAAAGAGGTAGAACATGAATATATTACTATAACCAAGACAAATACATAAAATATTTGATGAGAGCCCTGTGCACACTCCTTTGCCTCTCTCTCCTAAGTTATGTAGGACCTCCGGTCTTCACTTGGATTTTAGGCTTCAGAATTAAGGGATTTGATTCTAAGTGTTTGTAAAGTAAGTGATCTTTGGGGCTAAGAGTCCTTCTCATGAAGTTGACTTTTAGGCAAATAAACTGAGGGCTGTTCTGGTCTCACTGCTGAGCCAGGGGCCCCATGATGACAGCAGTGAAAGACAGAGTCAGCCTGGAGGAATGGAGGAAATGACAGCCATGTCTTGGTTGACTCTTCCAATTGAGACAGATGGATCTGCATCCCTGGGTGGCAGACAAAGAGTCGTATTCCTCTGAGAGAAAGAGCAAAAGAAAGTCCCAGGCTGACTCATCAGAGCAGCAGCCTAAGGCCTGGAAGCCACCACTGCCTCTACTTATTTGTACTTGCTCCACAGGGAAGTGGGTCTCTGTGTATACCCAGAATTGAGTCAACAGTCACTAAAATCTGTGTGTCACAAACCTTTATAGACACTAAGTACATATGTCAGTGAACAAAAGTCAAAAATCCCTGAACACATGAAGCTTACATTCCAGGAAGGGAGAGAGAAAATAAAGTTTATATGTGGGATCCACACCTATTGATTAATCAACACCAGAATAGAAATAGTTGGGGGGAAAATGTATCTTCACTGAATATGTACAGACTTCTTTCCCCTTGTCATTATCCCCTGAACAATAAACTATGAGATGATCCAAATATATTCAAAGGGCCAGGGAGATAGCTCAGTAGAATAAGCACTTGCCTGGCAAGCACAAGAGCCTGAGTTCAATTCCCAGTTCTGTCAAAAAAAAAAATATATATATATATATATTCAAAATTTTAAAATATTATTGCAATTAAAAGTACATTTCCATCAACCCCCATCAAAATGATCTTGTCCCATCATTCTTGCCACTTTTTGAAACAGTTCTGGAAGTCCTCTTTTGTGAGTGTCTTTATGAGGTATGGTTAAAAAATACAGTGAATACAGGCTGGGGAGATAGTTCAGTGGCTTAAGTGCCTGCCTGGCAAGTGCAAGGTCCTGAGTTTGACTCCTGGAACAATAACAACAACAACAAAAAGCAATTACTGCAACATTCAGCAAAAAGACAGGCTTGTAAGATTATGGTCTGACCTCATCCACCTTATTCTCCAGATCTGGCACTCTATGACCCCTGGTTCTGCCCCAAAGTCAAGCTAACCATGAAAGGTAAAAGTTTTGAATCAACTGATGATACCAAGGCAGCCATAACAGTGCAATTATAGACATTCATGAGAGAAGACTTCCAGAACTTCCTCAGAAAGTGGCAAGAACAGTTCTACAAGTGTGTGCAAAGAAAGGAGGATAATGTTGAGGGGGTTCTTATGGGTTGTGTCTAGATGTCCCCTCAAAGCCTTATGCAGGCATAGGTGGGGCCTTTTCAGAGGTGGCTTGGCACCCTCTTAATTCCAGTAGCCTGGATACAATATAAGGAACAAAGATAGGCTTGTCTTATCCCCTGTGCTTATTAATTTCTGCCCACCATGAACTCTTTCTTCTCTGATGTGCCACCCTGTCTTGCAGGCAGCCAGTTATGTACTGAAACCTCTACAAACCATGCACTAAATGAATCTTTCTTCCCTTGTAGGTGTTGGATACTTTGTCTCAACCATAAGAGAGAGTAAAACAGGTATCAATGGCAGTGTATCTTTTACTGTAATAAGTTCCTTTAATTTAAACCTTTTTCTATGGCTTGTGATCTCACCTCATTCAGTACAGCAACTATTCACAAGGATTTACTGAACAGTGTACTAGGTATTGTAAGTAATCAAGATACAATTTTAAATGTAGGAGGAGATTGCTAAGTTATATGCAAATGCTACACCATTCTACAGAAATAAAGGATTAAGTTACCACTGTTTTAGTATTTGTCAAGAGCCCTGAAACTGATCTGCTAGTGTCTCCGTTACTCTTCTCTCACTGCTGGGACAAAATACCCAATACCCAAAATGTAGGAAGGAAAGGCTTATAAGCTCACAGTCAGTGTAGGTTTCAGTCCATACTCAATTGGGTCCAACACAGAGTAGCACATGCAGAGAGCAACCCTGCATGGCGGTGGCAAAGGGCAGAGAGCAAAGGGAGTGGCAGCAGCTTGGGCAACTGCCCAGTCTCTCTCCCCTCTTTACATTGTAATGCAAATTGCCTGCCCCAGGGCAGGTGTAGCACTGACACCCACAGTAATCAATCACAATTCAGAAGTGGCCCCATGACTGCATGGGGCTTTGAGGGGACACCCAGATACAAACCATAACATCCTGCCCCAATACCCCTCAAAGTCTCATGCACTCATGGGGCAGATTTCTGGACCTCAGGTTTTTTGGCCTGCTCAGCCCACCCTGAGGAGGGGGCTGGCGAGGCATGAGGTGCCAGGATCGAACCTCAGTCCCCTGCACCTGCCTAAGCTTGCCTAAGTAGGCGCTTTAGACTGCTGAGCTATCTTGCTGGCCTGGATTTCTAGATTTGGTAATTAATTCATGATCTAGGCTGGAATTATGGGTCTAAGTACTGCTGGGATTATTGTATGAGTGCTACACCCACCCTGGGGTAAATAGCCTGAAGGCAATATAAGGAGAGATGCTTCCCCCTACCATTGTTGCCACAGCTCCTGCCCTTGTGTTCTTCCTGTTTTGCTGTTTTCTGCCACCATGAACTGCTGCCCTCTGCCATGTGCCTGTCTGCCTTGGACCCAGCTGAGTATGGACTAAAACCTCCACATACTGTAAGCTAAATAAACCTTTCCATTCTTCATTTTGAATGTCAGGTATTTTGTCCCAGCAATGAGAGAAGAGTAACTGAGACACCTAGGGATACCAAGGGAAGACTACAGGTCCATAGTCTGTCAGCTGGTACACATGCTTGGGCAGATGTGAGGGGAGGAGCAAGCAGGAAGGCTATGTTGTGGTACACAGCTTTAAAACATGTGGCCGGTGAAGCACAATTGGGCTAGAAGTAAAAAAAAAATTTTAAATACCCTGTGTCTTGGAAAGTCACTATTCTGGTTTGTACCCCACTACCCCCAGCTACCCCAGGAGGCTTGTGCACTCATAGGAGGAGCTTTTAAGAGATTGGAGGATGAGGCTGCTGCAGCTGCCTTGCTGTTGGGCCTGAGGCCTGGTCAGAGGGCCACTGGGGCTGGGGCCAGGGCCTGGAAGACGCACTCTTTCCCGGGCTCCCCTCTTTGCTTCCTGACATGTGCTGTGGTCCAAGCAGCTTTGTCCCCTGGGCTCTTGACCATTTCTGCCATGGAGACAGCTACCTGGGGCCTGAAAGCTCTGAAACGTGTGAGCCCAAATAAACCTCTCCTCATTTAATTAAGTGGCAAAGGCCAGATATTGTATCTCAGTGATGAAGGAAGTGACTCAGAGTAATTCTTAGTCCCTTAAATACCTTGAGTCTAATAGAAAATGACAGCAGATGATAAAAACCAGAAAATATTTTAAACTGTTGCATGTGTTGGTTTTTTCCAGCCCCATTGTTACTACCCATATCCCAGAACCTGTAGGGCTCCTGGTGTTCTTCTAGGCAGAAGGGTACATATTCACAACAGCCACCTCCCAACATCAGCTAGAGGTACATCTCTTGGTGTCACTCCTCGTCACTGCCTCCACCATGAGCCAAGGTTCCTTGCTCAGTACCAGTTTTTTTTATTTTCTTTCTTTCTTTCTTTCTTTCTTTCTTTCTTTCTTTCTTTCTTTCCTCTCTCTCTCTCCTCTCTCTCTCTCTCTCTCTCGTATTTAGTGTAGGGTCTCACTACACAGCTCTGACTCATAGTGGTCCTCCTGTTTTCAGTCTCCCCAGCGCTGGGATTACAGGCATGTGCCCCCACGCCCAGTCTCAGTGGCCAACTCAGCATGCCCGGGGTGGGGCCAGCATGGCATGCAGTACCAGGGTCCCAGGTCTGTTTTCTAGTAATCTTTCCCCACTTTAGTTAACTGAGTCTTTAGCAGTCTTTAACAGCGGCTCCTACACTGATGAAGTTCAACAAAAAAGTACAATTGTGGGGACATACGCTATGAACATACAATCTTGAGGTTGTAAATCAAGCTAATTAGCTCTTCAGTAAAATATGTTCTACACTACTACCTTGAGTCTTGTATTGCCTGACAACCTGAGAGACAGAGTTTACACTCAGAATTCTCAAGTGCCTTGGCATCCCATACTTGAAGGAGGTAGAGAGGGAAGGCTCCCAGTGTGTCCACTTCTTTTCTAACTCCTGGCCCTGCCCTGAAGCCATCCCACCACCTCCTCCCACCAATGATCCCACCCTGCAGCAGCTCCTTCTTCCTTTCACCCATCCCCTAAGGCCCAGCTCTATCCTAGCCCTTGAAAACAGCCTCTGCTTGGCCAGACCTTAGTCCTGGAGCAATGCATAGAGCAGAACCCACCTCTGGGACAACAAACCTAATAATGAGACTCATCTATGCTCTGGACAAGATCCTGAGATTATTAGGGTAGGAAATTCAAAAGGCCCAGTTCCTGAGGCATAGTACAAAGGGCTTGGGGTTTAGGCTTTGGGTGAGCATTAATTTGGCCAGAACAACTCTTTGATGGGCAGTAGTGTGGCCAGAAGAGAGCAAGAGTGGGGCCCAGGGAAGGGGTCCCTTTTTCTCTGGAAAGAGCAGAGACTCAATGTGTGTATATCTGTCATTTTATCCTGGAGGCTTATATGGTTAACATTGGTGCCCCATACCTGTCAGCATCAGCACCATCATACATCACTTCTGTAAGGACACCTATGTCATCTCTGCTCATGTCTCCATCACTGATGTGATATCTTCAAACCACAGGAGCCAAATACTTACCATGTAGTTTATTATATTTTGTAGTGTTGAACCTTTGAATAAATATTGCTAACAAAACATTTTGAAATGGTTTGTGTCAGCTTTATTCAATTGATTTTGAAACCTACTTAATTATAGAATGTGATTTGTCACCTGTTACCTCCTATAACAAGGTCCTATATTTTCCTACCATGTACAAGTCAAAAAAGAAATGAACAGATTATTGTTAATGCTGCAAAATAACTCCCTTTCTACTTTAAGTATGTGTGAGACAAGTGAGTTTGAGGATTACTGAAAAAAAAAAGCATATCAAAGTTATAACTAATGGAAGGTACACAGCAGGTGAAAGAGAAATAATACAGAATGAGAAAGAAAAATTTCCACTCTACACATGCAGTTCCCTCCCCTGGAAAACCACCACTCTCCGTTCTTCATCCTCCCAAGGGTATTTTCTGCTTGTACCGATGCATCTGTGATATATGAAGATTCTTCTTGGGGGAAAAGCATTAAAAGGGCTGGAGAGATGGCTCAGTGGTCTAAAGCACCTACTTGAAACAAGTTTGGCAAAGCACAGGGACCTCGGTTTGATCCTCCAGCACCACATGCCAGCCAGCCCCGCCCCCAGGTGGGCTGAGCTGGCCACACACACACACACACAATAAATAAATGTAATAAATAAAAATAAATAAATAAATAAAAAAGAAAGCATTAAAAAACTAGGATCGTATCTGCAATTTGCTTTTATTTCACTTACAAAATGTTTTGGAGGTCACGAGGGATGGTGGACATAAAGCAACCATATTTTTCATATTAGATGCTTATTTTTCTATGTATGGATGCCCTCAAAAATCAACATTTAAATGATCTTCATTTCGATATGCTTACAAATAATATTGCACATGTGAGTCTTCATATATGTATATACAGATGGTTATAAATATGTCCATTCCTCTTTATGTATTTGTAGGCTAGCATCCAACAAATAGGCTTAGCAGCTCATGTAGCATTCAGTTATCCTTCCAAAATGCTGCATTATTTTACATAACCAATAGCATGCTCTTTTCTCCTTCATGAGGCAGACATCATGTATCCTGAATTTTTGCCAATTTAATAAGTTTATAGGTCTGTCATGAATTAATATTTGTGTTCACCCCAAATTCATATGTTAACACTCAAGCCTCCAATATATAAGCATTTGTAGATATTCCCTTCAGGAGATAATTATGTCATGGGTGGGGTTGCCTTCATGAATAGGAAAAGTGCCTTATACAACGCGAAAGACAGTCTGTTTTTTCTTTTTTTTCTCTCCACTGTGTGACAATAGGAGAGGACAAATCTCTGTAAATTGGAAGTGGTTCCTCATCAAACACAACCTCCTCCAACACCCTGATCTCAGGCCTTGAAGCCTTCAGAAATGGTAAGAAGTGTATGTTGTTTAAGCCACAAAGTCTATGATAACTTATGATGAGCAGCTTGAACTAAGGCGAGATCCCCTATACTTTTCTTAATCAATTACTCACTGATATCTCTTACTAATTTGGGGATCTTTTTGTTGTTTTGTTTTATTTGCAGTGCTTGGGGAGGAAACCCAAGGTCTCATGAACACTAGTAGCGTTCTACCACCAAGCTACCTCCCAGCCCTATTCGAAGGTTGTTAATCTTATCCATAATATTTGCTATAAGTAGTGTTTCCTTTTCTGATGTTCATTTTTATACTTTGTTTGTTTTGTTTTAGCTGAAGAAAAGGTTTTCATGAATAAAATCTGTCAATCAGTTCTTTATGGTTTCAAATCTAGTGTCTTACTTTGGAAGTTTTCTCTTGCTTCTTGGGTGTGCTGTTCTTTATTTTTTTAAAGCATATACTGATTTTTTTAATATTATGCAAATAATGTCAGAATTCACACTCAAATAATTCACATAGCATCCACATAAACAGTTGTTGTTATTGTCATACTTCCTTCTGGCCATCTTGCTTCTCTCGCAGGAGATACCCATCATCAATATGGAACGTATCTGAGCCTTGACACCTGCACTCATATCTTATCTTCTTTCTACATGAATTCAAGACAGTTTTCAAAAAATATGAACAACACAAAGAGATAAAATACACTCTAATTTTCTAGGAGCCAAAATTATAAAAGAAGAAATATCTCATCCACAATGAAGCGCATGATACTCATGAAGAGCATTATTTCTAATTCTGTGATCTGAGAGTGATGTCTCATTTGGAGGACACAGTAATGCACGACCAAGATCCTCGTGGTGAATAGTACTTGCATTCAGTTTACCTTACAACACTCAAGGTCAGTGGCATCATCCTATTTGATCAGTTAACATGGGCCAATATCAAGCACTACAGGTTAGCCTCTCTATGATAAGGCTAAGTTCCTCATGACTGGATCTAAGATACATTAACATTATGAAGACAAGAATCAGTGCTCGCTTCGGCAGCACATATACTAAAATTTAAGACAAGAATCAGGGAAAGGGGCCAGGGATATAGCTCAGTGGCATAAGCGCCTGCCTGGCAAGCACAAGGTCCTGAGTTCAATCCCCCGTACCACAGGAAAAAAAAAAAAAAAAAAAAAAAAAAAAAAAAATCAGGGACGGGAGCAAAAGTAGAACCACTACAGGTTTTGTCTTTCATGCAAAGTGAGCCTAAGTCATTGTTTTTGTTGTAATTTTGATAATTAAATACTTATGAATACAAAAATTTAACAATCAATCTTCTATAATGAGACTGGGCAAGATGGTACATGCCCATAATCCCAGCTCTTGGGAGGCTGTAAACAGGTGGATTACTACAAATCTGATTTAGTAGTGAGACTCTGAACACCCTGTAGACCCTTCCCCCACAAAAAAATAAAATAAAATAAAATAAAATAAATAAAAAAGTTAACAATAAAGACTTATGATCATGGCTATAAATTGTTTTAGAGTAACTATTAGTAAAATTTAAAACTTTTTTTTTCTTTGGTACCAGGGATTGAACTCAGGACCTGTGCTTGCCAGGCAGGGAGAGATAGCTCAGCAGACTAAGCACCTGCCTGGCAAGCACAGGAACCTGGGTTTGGTCTTTGACACCACATGCCACATGGGCCCGGCACCAGGCATGCCTAGCTGCCAACCAAGTCTGGGTGTGGTGGCACATGCCTGTAATCCCAGCACTGGGGAGGCTGAAAACAGGAGGATCACTATGAGTCAAAAAGCTGTGCAGTGAGACTCTGTACCAAATACATTAAAAAAATAAAGAAAAAAAAAGTTAAGAAGAGTTGTGGGAGAAAGCTTCCTAAGCAGAATAAAGAATTTGATATACAGTTTATGAGGCATATAGAAGTCCAATTAGCCATGATAAAAAAACTACACCGAGGCATATAAGCAGAATATTAAACATTGTTAGAGAAAAGTAACAAATTATAAGAGAAAGCACATCAGAATTAAAACAGACTTCTCACCACAAACCCACAAGCTGAGGAGAACTTTGAGTGGAATGTCAATTCAAACCTCAAAGTAAAACAACCTCAAACACAGAATGATGCACTCCCCAAAATTATCTTTCAAAATTGATCCAGGAATAAAATATTTCCATGAAAAGAACACCTGAAGAAATTTTTGACCAACAGGTTAGCACCCAAAAATGTTCTGAAGGACATTCTAGAAAGATACAGCAAGAATTAAAACTCTATGAGCCACAACAGAATAAATTCTCCAGGCAAAACAAGAAAGGAAACAGAGGAAGGAAAACGAAAATCTGAAACAGGAAAATAACATGACAAGGTAGGTCACTACATACCATTTATAATCATCAGTGTAAATGTCTTCAGTACACCAATAAAAAGAAACAAACTGGGGGAATGGATCAAGAAACAAGATCCAAGGGCCAACCAGATGGCTCAGCAGATTAAAAAGCCTGCTTAGGCAGATGCAGAGACTGGGGTTTGATCTCCAGTGTGCAGTGCTGGCCCATCCCACTCCCAGTGAGCACTGAGACCTGGGTATGGTGGTGCTGCACCCATAATCCCAGTGCTTGGGAGGCTGAAAACAGGGGGATCACTGAGTCTGAATTGCATAGTGAGACCTTGTACCAAAAACAAAAAAAGGAAAGGAACATAGAACAAGCAGAAGAATAAACATGCACTTATAGAATGTGTATTTATTTTTAAAAAATAAGAAAGTTTATTTAAGCCCCCACTTCCTAATAAATAAATGCAAAAGAACAAAATGCTAAAATTAAAAACAAAGATTGTCAGATTTGACATATGAGCAATTTTGCTTTATATAATATGAAGCTGTATTAGGTAGAGCTAGAGTCACAGACATATATCTTCAATATTCTGTTTTTACAATATAAGGGTACAGGAATATATAGAGTGAAAGGATGGAAACGGCCAAAATTTTATAAACTATCAGAAAAGATAAATCCCTAATGAGACTGATTTGTATGAAGAAGAAGAAAGCAGATACAGATTTCCAGTGTTAAGAGCTAACAGAAGGGACAGGGAGATTGCTCAGTAGAATAAGTGCTTGCCTGGCAAGTGCAGGGTTCTGAGTTCAATCCCTGGTACCAAAAAAATAAATAAATAAATAAAAAGCTATCAAGAGAACAGACAGTGTCTGAAGGATAGGAAGTTGTACTTACCAAGCAGGCCTCCCCTGAGACTGCAGACAATTGCAGTCATTGGTAGTCATCAGCCTTAGAGAATGGCCCAGAGGTCCACAGCTGAGGTAGAGGAGGTAACAAAGGAGTTCAAGCTGTGTACAGAAGCTATCCTCAATGTGTGTGTTAAGATCCCCAGAATTAAAGATGGGAGGGTGCTGGAGAGACTGGCAGTGAGCCTGAAGTCAACATGATGGCAACATGTGGGGACTAACTCTAGGGTCGTTGGAGGGCTGCAAGGTGTTGTAGGTGGTGAGTGGTAATCTGATGACATGAGATGACAGTAGGAGTTTAAAGTAGGAGGGGAAATGGGCTGAAATCCTGAGGGAAGCCAGAGGAGGATGCCCCAGGTTCAGTGTACTGTGGTGCAAGGAGAGGGCAGCAAAATTGAGGGCAAGAAGCTGAGAACATCAGAGAAGGAGGTAGAAGGGGGAAAGGAGGCTGCTAGTGCCCAAGGGCTGGTTGCAAAGGTTTCAGAGTCCAGGGTGGAACAGGAGTGATGGGCAACTGGGCGCGTGGCCGAGTGGCTGAAGGGAGCTCGAGGCATAGTGTGATGAGCGCGGATGGACTGGGGGCGGGGGTGGCAGGATGCCAGTGGGTGGGCTGTTTGTTTTATCAGCAGTTAGAGCATCTTACCACTTGAGTGTGACCATTTTCTTCAGGTTCTTTAGCATCAGTTTGCAGCCTATGTTCTGCAGATTGAATTTGTTCTCACTGGGGGCTCATGTATGAAGTTCTTTTTGTTGACTGAGCTCTTTCTCATGGAGGTTCTGTTGGGGTCTGCCTCAGGCCTGCCCTGTAGCTCCGCCTCAGGAGTTCTGGTTGCCACATTCAGTAGAGACCAGATGAAAATGGAGGTTGCTCAGGGCAGTAGCCTGGACTTGATCCTTGCCACACTCTGCTGTGTCCTGCCAGTGTGCACACACTGCTTTCTACTAGCTGGAGCCACAAGCAGTGGCCTCAGCCTCTCCAGACTCCTCTCACAGTCGGGGAAGCCCCCTCTCTGCCTACATTCACCCAGAAAGCCTCGTCCCTTGTGTCCTAACTGCAGGACACAACTGCTCCTCATGCCCGGGGCTGGAGTGCAGTTAGAGCACAGCTGCACTAACCACACAGCTGAGATACTTGGCAACTGAAAAGAAGATCCGAACGGACACTAGAGGCTAATTTTCTTCTCAATAATCATAGGGTTTGGGAAGGTCTCCATAAGATTTTTTTAAAATTAAAAGATACGGGCTGGGGATGTAGCTCACTGGTAGAGTACAGTGTTTAGAGTGAGCAAGACCTTGGATTGACCCCAGGTACCACAGAAATTAAAAAGAAAAAACTCTGTTCATATCAGTCTTGTCTTTCTTCTTCTTTTCTTTTTTGTAATACTAGAGATTAAATCCAGGACCTTCACACTGAGCTACATCTATAGTCCTTCTCATTTTTTATTTTGGGACAAAAATGTCACTAAATTGTTAAGCTGTCTAGGCTGGGCTCAAACTTGAAATCCTCCCTTCTCAGTCTCCTAGATGCTAGAATTACATGCATGCACCCCACGCCCAGATACCAATGTCTTTAAATGACCAGCACCAAATAGTAAAATCAATACTAAATGTAGACAGTTCATAGAAAGAAAAATGAGCACATGCATGGGTGTGTGTGGGGGGGGTGTGGGTGTGAAAAATCACCCAGTTCCCCTTGGTGTGGCCAGGTGACCAGTTCAGAACTCCTAGAGCTGCTTCTTGGTGCCAGGGGCCTTGGTGACCTGGAGCACACTGAAGCAGACCATCTTGCTCAGAGCTGTGCACTTGCCCACCATGCCAGAGTCACCAGCCTGGATGTCCCTGAAATAGGGGCAGGTGCACAGCCTGTTCTCATGGCATTTCTCAAAGCACCTGGACTCAGAGATGTTCACAGAGATACTCATAGCACCTGTAATGGCCCTCTGCATCCATCTTGGTCGCCACATCAGACAAGATCTACCTTCAGATGGGGATCTAACCAGGAAGGGGCATTTCCTGATAACGGGATCAAACTCAGGACCTTGCACTTGCCAGGCAGGCACTTATGCCACTGAGCTATCTCCCCAGCCCCACCCTACTAACCTTTGGTGGCCTCTCTGCGCTGTCTTAAAGCCCAGACCATTGTTCTCATTGCATCAAAGGAGCTTCTCTTCACCAGTTTCTCCCTACAAGACCCTGTTCCTGTTTTAGAAGACAGTTGACTACTCTGGGTAGAAACACTCTATCCCAATATCCACTGCCTTCCGGGCTGCCTGAAAAAAAGAAGCAAAAACACATAACATTTTTAGATACATAAGAATCCAGTTGGGTGTAGTGGTCCACATCTATAATCCTAACAATTGGGAAGCTGAGGCAGAAGGATTATGACCTCAAATCCAGCCTGGGAAATTTAGCAATTTAGAAAGATGCTGTCTCAGAAAGAAAGGAGAGAGAGAGAGAGAGAGAGAGAGAGAGAGAGAGAGAGAGAGAGAGAGAGAAAGGTTGTTTGGGATGTGGCTCAGTGCAAAACCCTAGGCTCTGGTACAAAAACAAAACAACAACAACAAACTGGATCTAAGCCAAGTGCAGTGGCACATTCCTATAATTCCAGCTACTGCAGAGGCTAAGGAAAGAAGATCAAAAGTTTGTGGCCAGCCTGGGCAAATTGATGAGACCTTGTCCCAAAATAAAAATTAGAAAACAGGACTGAGGATATAACTCAGTGGTAGAGCTCCCCAAATCCATTCTTCAGTACCTTAAAAAAAAGCCTAAAGCACTAAAAAAAAAAAAAAATTAAATGACAAAGCTATGCTAAAATATAATTTTCACTTGTGTGTTCACAAAACAGACTGTCAGCTTTTGTCATGTATAACACTGACCCATCGCAAAAGCACATAAGTGAAACAAATGCTTGATATACTTTAGCTGTGTTTAATGTCCTGCACAGTGAAACACTACTGTGCCTCCTGATTGGTGTCTTTGGTCACTGTAGCTTTAGATCTAACCCCAGTCCATCCTCCAAAGCCCAGCGCAGCTTGTCTCCTCCAGAGCCCCTTCCCTACCCACTACCACCATCCTTGACTGACTAGTCCACCTCTCTTCTTGATTTGCTATTTCAATTTGATGGTGTTATTGTCTTCTTGATGTCAGCCACTGGTTTACTTGTTCCCACCACTCTGTGAGAACACCAAACCTAATTTGCCTCTGCGTTCCCAAGGCCTAACTCGCTGGAAGCACTCAAAGATTCTTTGTTGAAAGGAAGAATGCAAAACTTGTCACTGTGCTCAAGAGTACTTGGTTTGGTTTAGTGATGCTAGCGCGTGTCTGCAGCGTTCCGCTGGGAGGCAGTGTTGTGCAGGGAGAAGATCTCAGTTTTGCAAGCCTTAAGGGCTACCTCCTCAGTTCTCTCACCTACCTATCTGACCATGGGCAGAGTACAATCTACTAAAGACATGGGAAAAACGGAAAGTCTAAGATTAATTTTTGTAGGAGTATCAGGAGTAAGATTTTTCTTGTAGGATTATAAAGATAATTTAAATAATTTTTGATAAAGAATCCAGTGTACTCCGGGGGTGTCTATCATGAGAGAGCTCTTCCTTATGCAATAAACAAGCACATTTGCCGATCAAGGCCCATCATGAAGAGATGATCTTTGGGGTTATGCTGCAGACGACTGTCACTCTTGTCATCCCGGTTGTCACTTTCCTCAGAGGGCTCAGGTTGCCTGCCTAAGGTTCAGACACATTCAGAGATCCTTGGGATTGCATTTTCCACTGGGATTTAGGTAAGCCAAGGGTTTGAGGGCCTAGCATTGCCAGGTCCTGATTCAGCTGTGTGTGCATTAAACAGATTTTTGTGCACTGGCTGGGAGACAAGCCACCATCTATAATTCTGTTTCTATGGGGAAAGGTTTTCTGTATTCCAAACAACCAACTTACTAATGAACTCCTGGAACACAACCTATTTGTCGATGGGGACCGGCTGACTGCGTTTACATGACTGACTCAAGTGACTGCACAGTGTTGATCTAATTATAATGAGTTCTCTACAGTGACTAATCTAGCTGTGGTCTCCACAATTGAAGTGGAATTTTGAAAAGTTGGGAAGAGTTCTGCAAAGAACCACAAAGATGATTAAAGGATTGAAGGAAAATCTAGTCTGGTCTCTATAGTCTTAAGAGGACTGTAGATGCTACATTTAATAATTGCTTTCAAGCAAAAAAATGTACTTGATTCTGCACTGTTGTCAAGTGCATTTATCATTTGCTAATTCACTGTGAATTTGTAGAGAAGAGAACTGATGTTCATTGAACCTCTATACCAGAGTATCAGATACTCTAAGAGCACTTTATATAAAATACTTAAATCTGTCCTCATAGCCACCATGCCAGATGGATATGTGTTTCTGTTTTACAGATGAAAATACTGAGATTCAGTGAGGTTAACTACTTATAGATTTAAATTCAGTCTAGATTAATCACAACGCCTGTCAAACCAAATTCCACAGTGGCCAGGATGATCATGTTGAAACATAACATTGGTAACATCTTTCTCCTGAAACTATTTCTATAGCCCAGCCCCCTCCTGGGACGTGACCCCACGCATTCTGGTCTCCTGTGTGCCGGCTTTTTCTCCTCCCTCATTACCCCCAACTCTGCCCTGGTGCTGTGTTCAGATCTCTTTCTCTATCTGAATTCCCCTACAAGCTTCCAACCTCCAGGTGCACACGTGGCTCCCTGCCGTGTCACTTGCCTCGTCTCTTGACCAACTTTCCTCTGCTTCTCCTGAGTGTCTCAGCTTGTGCATGCTTTCCCCACGCAGGCTACTCAGGCCTTGGAGCAGGTCAGGTTTCCCATAGAACAGAATGTATCACAGGGAATTGTAACTTCATGCTGATTTAGACATAGGCAAATAGTTTGCAACACACACATTATTTGTTGAATAAATGCAAATGGTTATGTCTCAATACTTTTTACAAATAATAGTTAAAAGACTGACACTTACAAAAACATTTATTTATTTTTGTTTAAGAAGAGTTGACTTTACCCTGGTTACATTTTATCTCATGTGTTCTCTTGAGAAGAACAAAAGGTATGCAGCTTCCAGCAGGATGCTGGGAGTTGGTCAACATGTCAGTCTAGCATGCCTGGTGAGAGGCCCTACATGGGGCATCAGTGAGATCACAGCAGACAAGGGATCCAGGACCTTCCATTCCTTAACATCAGGAAGGACCCAGGAAACCCATTACATTCAAAGGAATGCTGATCTTTGTAAACTCCTTCAGAGAAAAATCTCCTGTCCTTTCTCATATCCTGATAGTGTCAGGAAATTCTTCCTTTCAAGTTTAATAAGCCCGTTCTTTTTGTGTTCTCGCCAACAGAAAAAACCAACAATACAACAAACTCAGCCCATCCTCCTCCACACAATGACTCTACTGAAGTTGAAGTCCAATGTTGATGCTTTCTAAATCACCCTCAAGGCCTCTGTTTCCTAAACTCAATAATCCCAGGTTCTTCAGCTCTTGTCTGCTGGGCACTGAATGACTTTGCTCTGAACTCTGCACACTCTCTCAACTCCCATTGAATGATGGAGCCTGGAGCCAGCCCCAGCCCTCTGTTAGAGAGGGTTCTGGTCAGTGCAGAAAGCAATGTAACAATTACCTCATGGTACAGACATGCTTTTCATTTGCCACAATTCTCTACTTGCATTTTTTTTTCAATCAACAGAACTGCAGGGTTGTGACAATTCCTCCCAGTCAACTGTCTTAAGCTATACTTTCAATTTTCCAACCAACTGCCTTTGAGAGCTTGGCACCTTGCCTTTGAACATGTTTACTTTTTAACTCCGAGTGTATAACCTGAATGTTTCTACTGAAACTTTCTTCTGTCATCCATCAGTCTATGTCCCATTATTCCAGTTGACCAGCATTGCCTCTGCAAGGACTCCAGGCCTCTCAGATCTTTTTTTCTCCTAACGCCTCAGGGTTTGTGTTATTAGCTGCTGGCTTCTTGTGCAGATTTCTTATTGACTGGTGCATTAGTCAGATGAAGCTAAATTATTCAGCAGTAAACAAATCACTCCCAACTCTCTGTGGCTTAAAAGAGAATAGTATGGGCTGAGGGAAGTTGCTGTTTCGTATTCACACTATACTTCTCATGTTGGTTAGCAAAAAGACTCCGATGGTCCTACTCATCCCATGGCCTTGGCTAGTAGATGGTTGGTCCACTGTCTGACGTCATCACCACATACACGAAAGTCTTCAGGGATCAGTCGGGCAGGGAGAGAAAACATGCAGAATGGAGAGGTCTCGTGCGTCTGTTCCACGTGGAAGCAGCACACATTGCTTAGGCTAACATTGCCCCCACTCATCGCATGGCTGTGATGAGTTCCAAGAGGATCTGCATTCTGAGGGAGAGATGAAACGGAAAGAAATTTTAGTATTATTGTGAAGGTCTCCCCCGACCAGCGAGATTCAAATGTTCCTAAAGTCAATGGTCTTGTCTTTGGTTTCTGTGTCATTCATAAATACTAAAGTGCATTTGTGGATTCTTGGACTATCTTTTTGTGACACAGCATGTTTTACAAAAATAGGGATATTTTCCTATCCATAGTCCAGATTATAAATGAAGATATTTGGCGAAAGCCCAGATTCTGCAAAGAAGCTGCTAGGCGGAATGACAAAGGCTGAGCCAGTGAAAACACATATTCTCTCTACTGATGAAAAATGTGATGTAAGATAAAATTGTTGGCAAGCTGGGGTTATCACCTGGTAAGGTGCATCTCTTCACTGCTCAGCCAGATTTATTAGAAAAAGCGATGGCGTGTTACAAACACAAGAGGGAAGTATGGACCTTTCTCACTGGCGTTAAAATCTGTATCAGGGGACAGGGATCAGAGAAAAATAAAATAAAATAAATAAAATCTACATCAGACAAATGGGGATAGAAGTATAGCTCAGCACAGAGTACATGCTTAGCATGCATGAGGTCCTGGGTGCCAGCCCCAGGACCCTGCTTTAAAAAGAAAAAAAATCTGTATGAGACAAAGAAATCTGATGGAGAAATGAGGCCCAGGGAGGAGAAATGACAGTGGCCCGGGAGGCTGAGCCTCACTTAGCATAGGCAAGCTGTTCCCCCTGCTGGACACAGGTATCAGCTCTGACAGAAAGGGGTGGGCTCTGATCTACGCTTCTCAGTTACTTAGCAGAGACCCTTGAGGAGCTGCTTAAAGTATGGATTCTTGGGCTTTGCTCCAACCTAAGTCACCTGTTGGAGCTGACAAGGCCATCTCTGATGCAGCCCTTCAATGTGGAGCACCCCATACCTCTGTTCTTGACCTTCTTCTCTTCTCAGGCTGTTCTGTCGTAGGCCCAAACCTTGGCAGCCATCATTTATTCAGCTCTGACTGCTCTGCTCATATCCACATTTCCTGCAGGTTTATGGCTCCACAATATGTACAATCAAGGGAACCAGAGAAATTCTGTAGTTTTTAAAAGACTCCTCTCTGCCCACCCACTTAGTCTTTCCAACCCTAAACATTTCTCCCTTCGTGCCCAGTCACTCTCTTAGCTCAGGTCTTTGTCATCTTTCCTCTGGACTATTGCATTCACCTCTCTAGAATTCCTATATTTGAGTCTCACTGATTCCTTCTCTTCACCTAGCCATAACTCTTAGAATGATTCTGCTAACAACAACAACAGCAAAGATTTGCTAAAACAATCTTCAATGAATTTCCTCTGCTTGAGGTTTAAACTCTAAATTTTCTTGCCTGGAATTCAAGATCCTTCTAATGGTGCTGTGCCACTCAGGGCCATTAACACTGGCTTCTCCTATCTCAATACACTTAACAGCCATTCTCAGAGAGTAGTTCTCTTGACTTCTCCCTGTCTCACCAGCACTGTCCCCACTGATAAAGACATTATTCCTCTGCCTGCTTTCTCAGGACAACCTGCCTCATACTAGTTTGTAGAAGCCTTCAGTGTCTCTTCCCAGACAGAATGACAAACTGCTTCTAGCTTCTACTGTACCCTGCCCCACTTCCATTACAGATGATTCCACTGGGTTATGGCGATTTCTCTGCATCTCCATCCCCATGGCTAGAATGGAAGCTACTTGAGGGCCAGGCCAACCCATGGCTCAAAGCATAAATATATGAAGAATACATGAATGAATGAACATATGAATGAGTGAGCAGCCTTGGAGTAACCCAGTGGAATCAACTCTGTAACGGAAGAGGGGCACGGTGCAGGAGAAAGCTTAGAAGTAGTTTGTCATTCTGTCTTACAGTAAACATACTGTAACTCTATAAATTCAATCAGGCACAACTTCATCAGAGGGAAGACTCTTTCCTGGCTTGACACTTAAATGTGCCAGGAGTTACTGGTATAAAAGTCTTAGGTAGTGAAGGATAAGCTGTTAAGAATATTCTCTGCCATGTAGTAGGTGTCAGCTCCTTTTGAAAGACATTCCATGAGATTTAACATGTGCCACAGATGGGTTTCAGCAACCCTTCCTTTTGCATTCAAAGGGATTGAAAAGCCCCTCTCATCCTGCTGTTTCTCTCTCCCCACCTCAGCGCATATTCTTAGCAATGAAAAAGAAAAGTAAAATCCAAATAACCAGACCACAGGAACCCTTTTACAAATCAATTTCTACCAGGTACAGAGTCAGGTCAGCAGAAGAACAGTGTACTTAGACCTCAACTTTTGCGTTTTCCTTTTCAAAGGCAGCTGGATCTGGCTGCCCTAGGCATGCACCTGACCACAGCTCCAAGCTATGGTAGGAATAGGTGAATATGTGGGCTCAGCAGTGGTTGTTAATTCTGTTTTCCATGAACTTGCGATTGTCTACAAGATTGCTTATTATGTTACAGTGTACTCGTTGGAACTTAATAAACTTCTCAGACTTTTCTTTCTTAGGTCCAAACCTTGGGAGTACAAACTCATAATTTATTCAGCCCTAACTGTTCTTTCAATGTCCATATCCCCCGAAGGTGTATAGTGCCATATGTATACAATCAAGGTAGCCAGAGAAATTTGGGAAAAGGTTCACAGTCACTTGATGGACCTCAGTTAGGCCCAAGGCCCAAGAACAGTTGCTGACTATTAAGGCATCAGTCAGTTATTGGTGAGTAACAAACAATTTTGAAATTTCTATTTTTAAAGCAACACTCATTTATTATTGCTCATATATCTAGAGGTTCATTGAAGTGAACTGATTAGGGCTGGACTCAGTTGGGCAAATTTGTTTTAGGTTGCAGTAGCCCAGATAACCTCTGCTTCTTATCATAGGTCTGTAGGGTAGCTCTAGTCCACATTTCCTGTCCCTCCAGACTAGGAAGCCAGTCTGGGTGTGTTCCTTTCATGGTTGTGGCTGAGGCTCAATAGCACACATGGAAATGCTCAAAGTCTCCTTAATCGTAGGTTTCCATTGACATGCTGACATTTCTGTTTATGTCATTGGCTGACATAATAAAGCCCAAAGTGAATGAGAGCACAATAATGTGAAGGGTGAAAAATTAAAAATGCCACATCTCCTTTACTTTTGCCAGCTGACAGAAAACATGAGCATCATTCCCGATATGTCAACCACACTGGATTAAGAAATGTCTAGAAGATGAGTACAGCACACTCCTGGGTGTGTCTGAGGGGGCAGTGGGGGTGTGGCCGTAGGTAGCATGGTGTCCAAGGTCTCTCACCTGTGCCTCCCTGGTGCCAGTCCCCTGCTCTGCTTCCCTACTGCTGTGAGCTCAGTGGCTTTGCTCTGCCAGGCACTTTCACCTGAAACTCCTGCCTTGGGACCAGGTGACTCTGGACTGAATCACTCAAACCATGAGCTACATTCAACATTGCCTTTAAATTGTGGATGTAGGTATTATGTCTAGAAAAGAGAAAGCTAACTAGTACCATACACTTACGGATTTTCTATCACTATCTTGGGATGATTCTGCTTTTTATCTTTTGCTCTTTATTCTGAGGATAGAAACAAAAGTTTCCTATGTGGCCTGGGGTCTCAACATTAGCCTTCCAGTTTCTTCACATAACCCACTTCCACTCACTCTCTGTTCTCGGGTGAATGGTTTTCTTTCAGTCCTTCATAACTGCTGGGCTCTTTAACACTTCAGGAACTTTGCAAAACCTGTGTCTTTGCCTAGGAGCCTATCTGCCACCCTTACTCTCTGGACCCTTCAAATTTAAATTGGACATCTCTTCCTCAAGAAAGCCTTTGATGTCCCATACTAAATCAGCTCTTTGTTTTAAAGTATCAGATCACCTTATGCCATAACTTTATATCACTTTCTTTGTTGTTGTATTTTAGAGAAGGGTCTACAGAGTGCTCAGGGTCTCACTACTAGATCAGACTCTTAGTGATCCACCTGTTTACAGCCTCCCAAGAGCTGGGATTACAGGTGTGCGCCACCATACCCAGTCTCAATTGCCATCTCAGTGCACCCTGGGGGCGGAACCAGCATGGCAAACCTGGGGATCGAACTCCTGGCCCCTGTGCCTGCTTGCAGGTGCTTTAATCCGCTGAGCTATTTGGCTAGCCCTAACACTACAATTGCATGCTAAGTAAAGACAATACAGTGAAGATTTTCTTTACTATTTTCAATTCCAATCAACAAATTTATTAGCATCATGGTAGATTGATTGCATTCATTGTGTCCATTAGTAGCTTCTTTTTATGATGGAATCTTTGTAACATGACCTTGCTGTTCATCAAGAGATGGAGTTTGCTTTCTGACATTTGAATTTAAGTTAGTCTCGTTATTTACTTTGACGAACACAATCCAGTAAAAAAGACCATAAGCCAAGTAAGAACCTATGCTTCAAGTATCTTTCTATGCTTTTGTCCCAGCTCCTCATGTCTGTCCTGCCACAAGAAGCCCAATGGCAGATGAGAGGTCATATAGAGCAATGTCAGGTTTTCCCCACTAAGACTGTAAGCCAGTCAGTCCTTTGCCATCCTCAATGTAAGCCAAGATTGGCATAGATTCCCTTAAAGGATCTTCTGAGCTTAATGAATGAGTACTCTAAGTTGGGCATGGTTTGATCTATGATTTTAACTAGCTGAGACTCTAAGTCAAAATGCAAGGCAACTTGGTACATGTCTTTAATCCTAGCACTCTGGGAATCTGAGGAAGGATGGAAAGTTTGATCCCAGCCTAGGCAACTACTAAATGGTTTATTGAGACCCTTTCTCAAAATAAAAAAGGGCTGGGGATGCAGCTAGGTGTGAAGGCCCTAGGTTCAATCCTCAGTACTGCAATAAACAAAGTTATGGCTACTCCCACCCCCTTTGCTCTTGCTCCCAAGGAATAAGCTTTTCATATAGATGTAGTTATACATCCTTCCTTATTTATTAATGAGATCATTTAAGGATATTAATTAATAGCTCTAAAGCTCAGTTTCATTACTTATAGAATACAATTGATAATATTTTGGCAGAGAGGAAATCTAGTGATCATTCAATATGTATTCTATCCTTTCTCCATATTTTAGATTCTCAAATTCAGCTGGGTACATGACCACCCACCTACATGTGAGATTCCAAGCGAAATATTGTAGAAGAAACTTTCTTAAAATTTCCATTAAAGAAGCTAATGCATTTTCTATGCTCCTAATTTTAAAAAGTATTAATTAAGTTGTTCACTTTAAGAGCCAGGCTGGTCCCGAATGCCTGGACTCATGTAATTCTCTTTGAGAGTCTCAGCCTCCTGAGTAGTGGGCACCGCTGGCCATGCCACCAAAACCAGCTCTACTTATCTTTGTGCTCCATGTTGGCCTTGCAGCTCGAGGCCAATTATGAGGGAGAGTTTGAGTCCCTAAGGATGCTGTGGAGAAGAACTATAAAACCAGCCCAAGACCTCTTGCCTCCAGGCTTTTATTCTCTCTTATCTAAGGCAGTATTATTTTAGGTTTCCGTTACAAGTAAACCTACTCCTAAATAATATAAACAATTTCCTTATTGATTTATCGTTAAGTAGGTGACAAGTACCTGTATTACGCAAAGCATATGGTAATTCTTAGTAAATGAATGTAGCTATTTTTTCAATTAATATTAGTGGAGGTAATACCAACATGAATACTTGGATAATATTGACATGAACAAGCAAGACTGTTGAAGTCAGCTAATGTTATTGCCCTAGTCACAGCATTTGTATAATAGATAGATTTGGATCATACATGTGCTGATAATTGTATTTTTAGTAACTTTTTATTACAGTATTAGAGATTGAACTGAGAGACCACTGAGTGACTCTGACTCCCTAGTCCCTTTTTTTTAAAATTTATTTTTGAGACAAGGTCTCACTATATAGTGTAGGCTGGGCTTGAATTCACTTATGTAGCCCAGGCTGGCTTTAAATTCACAGGGATCCTCCTGCCTGAGCCTCCAGAATGTTAGGATTACAGGCATGTGCCACCAACTATTACTTTACTCTGAGCAGGATCTTGCTAAATTACCCAGGCTGGGCTCAAATTTGCAGTCCCCTTGCCTCAGCCTCTAGAAACAGCTAGAAGCATAGTTGCATGCCTTTGCTCACATAATTACATCTTTTTTTGGTATCTGGAATTGAACTCAGGACCTCACGCTTGCCAGGCAGGTGCTGTGTTGCTGAGCTATCTCCTCAGGACATACTTACATCTTAAAGAAATTCCTTCCTGACTAATTTCTTTACTCAAATAAAGGTTTTATCTTATTGAAATTTAGGAAAAAGATGTACATTAGCTATATGAGTGCAGTGCTCAACTTCTCGCAAAAGCTACCTAATGCATGCAGTACCCCTCAAAAGGCAACAAAATGCTTTTAGCATGTTCTCTGTAATTTTCATTTCCTCCCAAACATTCCAAAACCATAGTAAGAGAAAATATAATCTTCATACATCTGCAAAAAGCAATGTTTTATATTTAAAAATGCTGTGCTTACTAAGGTAGTACAGTTTTTAACAGAAAAATATACATAACTTGACAATATTAAAAATCTTTATTGCAGATATTTGAAGATACAACAGTTTTTAGACAACTATTGCCAGTGTAACCCTGCCATTAGCTTCTTCAGTATTCCCTACTGTGAAGTTCATTATTTTGAGACTCAGAAAGTCAGCAAAAAGGCATGCAGAACCTCTCCCAGTACTGAATCAATTTTTTAAAGACAAATTTTCCTCAGAAATACTGTGAAACACAGAGAAGTCATTCATAATGAGTTCCTCAAGCAAGAATTCTTTTTAATTATTCTGACATTGGAAGAAGAATGCACAGAGAAATACTGTTCACAGTAGATTCCACATTGCATTTGATAGTTAAGTGTCATGACCAAAGTAACTGGTTTAAATTTAACTGGAATGCGCTTTTCCCATGAAGGTGCTTTTTAAAAATTTTTGTCAATCACAGAAGCCAATTATGAAGACATTTTAGTAATATGCTATAGAGACCGATAACAAATTTTAAATTGTTACTAAAGGAAATTGGTAATAAATTGCAAGAAAACCTACACTAATTCAATAGGAAAGTCAAGAAAGGTTTTCAAGGTATAGGCAGACTTTTCATGTCTTAGGGGAGAGGTGGCAACCTGACTGCAGAGGCAAACAAAGAAAAGCTCATAAGACAAAGAAAGGCATGAGGTATAGCTAGTGACAAAATATGCATCAGTAGAGGCAGATGAGGGGCCAGGGAGAGAGCTCAGTAGAATAAGTGCTTGCCTGGCAAGCACAAGGGCCTGAGTTCAATCCCTGGTTCCACAAAAAAAAAAAAAAAAAGTAGGGACAGATGGGACAGTTGTAGTAATTTGGGAATAGGAAGATATACCGCTGGGAGTGCATGCTAGGGGCTGTTGTGACTAATTTATGAGGTAATTGATCAGCATTGAATAGTGTTGAATAAGAACACTTGTAGAAGTTGGTGCCAGCTTCACAGGGTTAAATATACTAAACATTTTCAGAAGTATTCACACGTTTTTCACGAATTCCTCCAAAAACTAAAAGGGGGGTAATTTCCAACATATTCTGTGAAGCCAGTGTTACCCATATACTAAAACCAGACAAATATATCACAGAAAGATCAATATAGACCAATGTCTCTTACTAATGTACAAAATCTACAACACAGAATTAATACACCAAGTCCAGCATCAAATAAAGGAACTACATTCCATGAATAAGTGGAATTAATCCCAGAAATCCCAGAAATGCAAGGTTGGTTTAACCTTTTAAAAAATGAGCAATCACACCCCACCAATAGAATGAAAATATAACTACATAAATGCCTCAATAGATGCAGAAATGTATTTGGGGGAAAAAAGTTTCAACAGACTAGCGAAAGTGAAGAATTTCCTGAGATTTCTGGGAACATGGTGGAGCAGTTGGCAGCAACAAGTTGACCTTTTCAAGATTTGAAATCCAGGGCCAATGAGATAGCTCAGTGGACTAAGTGCCTGCTTCCACAAGCACAGGGACCAGAGTTAGATCCCTGGCACCACAGGCCAGCCCCACTCCCGGGTGCACTGAGCCAGCCACTGAGACCATTGAGACCAGCCACTGTGCACACTAGTAATCCCAGCACAGGGGAGGCTGAAAGCAGGAGGATCACTATGAGTCCAAGCTGCATAGTGAGATCCTGTACTACATACATTAAAAAAAAAAATTGAAATCCAGACACTGAAAGATAGCAATTTAGGGAAGAAGGAGGAAAGTGGATCTCTGGGATCCAGAAGGAATCAGAAGGGAAAATTTGAGATCAAGGAGAAAGTGAAAAGACAGACCTCAATGAAGAAAAAGCAAGTGGCAATCTGCTAGCAGATCATGGCATGAAGGGGGAGGATTAAACTTACAGACAAAGTGAAACTGGATGACTTCAGAGACCTTTAGAGAGAAAGCCACCAGTGGAGAAGAGCAATGGATGCACTACGAAAGTTAGTGGGTGAGTCCAGCCAACACAACTGTAGTATTCTCTGCGACAGTGCTTGGTCTGATGCCATTTTAGGATGGGGCCAACTAAACCCAGGACTTGGAGCAACTATGGGTTGGCTTCTTCTCAGGGCTCCCAGAATTAAAAACCCAAAGTGACTGAAGAAATTCAGGATTAGGGTGCCATGGTTAGGTCAGCAAGAGACATCCAGAGTGTTATAAGCAAAAATCTCAGGTCCCAGAATCACAACCAGCAGCCAGGATCAGCCTGCACTTCTGTGGCCTTGAAAATACCACAACCAGGACCCCACCCTAATCTTACTGCAGGCTTGCAGGGATTATCCAGTATAGACCTGGGTTCTCACTGCCTCCTTAGTCTACCAGTGGAGCAGAGCCACGCCCTAAATTGGACACTACAACAAAATTGTAGACACCAGAAGATAACTTCAGACCTGAAATTAGAGAGAAAAAATAATTTTTTTCCCATTGTTCAGGTGTTGCTGATGTTGTTTGGTTGGTTTTGTTTTTGTTTTACTGTTTTTGTTTTTTCAAGGGTGAACATTGTTTTTAGAGATTTGTTTTGTCTTGCTTTCTTGCTTTTTATTCTTTCTTTTTTCTTTCCGTACTGTCTTCATTAGTTTCCCAAGGCTTCAGTAATCTTTTCTTGTCCTTAGCCTTGCATCTAATTTCTTTCTCTTCCTTTATTTCTTTATATTTTCCTCTTATACCTTTTAAATTTTCCCTTAAGGTAAATCACAATGTTGTGTTGATATTTACTGTATATAACTTTCTTATTGTTCTTAGATATTGGGCTTTTTTTCCTTTATTTTAGGGTAGGGTCAACAGGGTGTTCAGGGTCTCACTACTAAATTGGACTTGTAGTAATTCTCCTGTTTACAGCTCCCAAGAGCTGGGATTACAGGTGTGCTCCACCATGCCCATTCTCAATCTCTGTCTCAGCATGTCCCAGGGATGGGGCCAGCCCAGCAGGCCCAGGGATGGAACCCCTGGCCCCTGCACCTGCTTGCAGGCACTTTAATCCACAGAGCTATTTGGCCAGCTCTTAGATATTGTTATACAACCATAAATCTTGCACCTACGGGTAAAGGCTGTAGGAGGCCCCTCCTGGTCCTCCTCTTGGTCCAAGTCTATATTTATAATCCCAAAAATATGATATTGGAATCCCACCAAGTTGATTTGAATCTACCACTCCCAGTGTAACCCACAGTGAAAATAAAGACTCTAAAACATATTTATAATTATGGGGAGCCAAGGGGTCCTAAGTCCAGCCACAAAGATGGCTTTCCAGAACAAAGAGGCTGACCCAGGGCCACACCCAGGTTTTATTCAGTCATGAAGGAGGAGTGGCTTGAGGATGAATGACTGAGAATTGTGGGAAGTAAGTGAGTACTGTAAGCTGAGCTAGGTAGGTGGCCTGTATTTACCTCTGTTATATGCAAAGGGAAGGATATGCAGAGAAAGTAATTTGCTTATACCATTGAGATAGTATCTAATGTTTTGGGGTCCAGTGCTTCAGCTCTGAGGTGTAATCTTTCAAGCCCCAGGAAGTCAGAGCCTCTATCTTGAGGCTAGATTCCATCTGACAGCATGGAAAATTGGCACTTCATCCTGTCTTGGCCCAGCTCATATTAAAGAGCAGCAGGTGTGGGTTATTAGGGAAACATGTGCTTTCTTCAAAGACTACCACCAGCACCTCAACTAGATCAATATGCATTGCTTAAGGCCAATTGAAAGGATAAAGAGAAGTCCCAGCCACCTCTGTAGATATCTATACAAGGAAATAGGGTCAGGCTCGGCCAAAATGGAGAAAATTGCTCTTCTTTCAAGGAGAGCTGCTCAGGTGCTCCTCCACAAAAGGCAACAAATTAAGTTATCATAGTTCATTATTTTCTAGTTTGTGTTTAATGCTATTACTATTACTAATTATACTACTTTATCCAAGGTGACAGAGTTCTTGTGATTAATTGATCTTCCTTCTATGCCAATTCCTACACTTTCTGGGGGACACAAACAGTACCATAAACCAGTACCAAAGAACTGGATGTGAAGCCAAACAGGGCAGCAATGTTTCATCGCTAATAAATTGAAGAGGAAAGACTCTGACAGACTCAACAGTGAGAAGCCAGCTATACTAGAAGACACCTCAGAAAAGTAGTCATTTCCTAAAGAGATCTCCATACTACTAATAAAGCTACCTACCATCAGCAATTTACATGCTTCAATGCAGAAAACAAACAAAAGAAAATGAAACAATACAAAAGTAACTCACAGCCCCCAACTCACCTAAGTCAAATTAAGGAGACATTGAGGTGGAAGAAATCAGAAGCCACCCAGCTGAATTTTATAAAATTGTAGTGACAGAAGTAACAAAACAGATAAGTCTCTTGACAAAACAAAGATAATTAAAGAGATGATGACCATAATGAATTAAAAGATCAGTGAAATTAGAGTAGATACAGATAAAAAGTAAAAGAGCTTAGGGAAGACATGGAAGCAGTGAATACCCAATGTGAAAAAGAACTAGATTCCAAAAACAGATTCAAATAGAAATGAAGGAAATTTAATGATTTATTAAAAGTATATGTAGCAGAGTCAACTAATGTGAAATAGAATATCAGATCTAGAAGATAGGGTTGTTGTTAGCAATTATCAAATGAAAAACTCTTAAAATAGCAAGGGACCATGAAAAATGAATTTAACAGTTGCTAGACAATGTGAAGAAAACTAATATAAGATTAATCAGAGTCAATAATCAGAAGCTAGCACAAAAGACATAAAAAACCTATTTCACAGAAGTAATGGTAGAATACTTTTCAAGATAGTTATGCTCAATAAAACAAAACAAAACAAAAACAAAAACAAAAAAAACCCAAGGAGTATAATAGTCCAAATTCCAGAAATTCAACACAAGAACAGAATACTAAAAGGTGTTAGAGAAAACAAACTAATCATCTATAAAGGAAAACCCATCAGAATCACAGTAGACTTCTCAACTCAAGCCCTTAAGTCAAGGAGAGCTTAGAGTGAAATATTTCAAGCCCTAAAAGAAAATAACCTCTTACCAAGAATTATGAACCCCACAAAATTATCTTTCAAAATTGATAGAGAAATAAGATACTTGACAAAGAACACCTGAAGAAATTCATGACCACCAAAGCAACACTCAGAAAATTCTGAAGGATATTCTAGAAAAATATAACAATTCCAAGAATCCCAATAAAATGAATCCAGCCAATAAAGCAAGGAATTAAACAGAAAGGCAAGAAAGGGAACCAACAACAGGAAACTAAGATGACCATGATAAACTGACATTGAAAATTAATTGCAAAGAAACCTCAAGAAGATCATAAATACATGGAAATTAAGCAACACCTTCCTGGACAACCAATGAGCACAGATAAAATTAAAAAGAAATTAGACAATTTCTACAATTAAATAATGCTAATACAATACACTGGAATTTGTGGGATGCAATGAAAGAAGTTGTACAAAGGAAATTTACAGCAATGAATCCTAATATCAGAAAAACAGAAAGAGCCTAAATAAAAAATGTAGAAACCCCAGCTTCTAGAGAAAGAAGAAAAAACCAAGCCCCAATCTCTTTTGAGAGAGGAAATTATAAAGATCAGAGTAGAAATTACTGTAATTGAGCCTTTTATAAGAAAACCATACCAAGAATCAATGAATTGAAGAGTTGGTTCTTTGAAAGATTAAATAAAATTGACAAATCCTTAGCAAAAAAAAAAGAAAAGAAAAAAAAAGTGGGAAAAGACTCAACTCCATGCAATTAACAATAAGGGGGGATTTTGTTTAAGTGTCTCTTAAACATTATCTGTTGTTTAAGTGCCTGCTCTGGCAAATCTAGTCAGGCACAGGGGACTATAGTTCAATCCCCAGATGCACCTTTTAGGCAGCCTGAGCTAGGAAAAAAAATCCTACTCAATGATATAATATCCTTTAAAAATCTTACTCAATGATATAAATCCTATTAATGATATAATATCATATTATTAACAAAGAATTATAATTTAAATTCTTCCTTTCCTATCCATATTCTTTTCATTTTTCTCTTGTCTAGTTTCTGTGGCCAATGTTTCCAGAACTATGTAGAACAGGAGTGGTGACAATGGGCATGCTTGTCTTGTTCTTTAAAGTGAAATATGATATAATTCTTTGTTAATGATATGATATGCAATTAGGAATTAAAACAGTGAAATCATCACAGATCCTTAAGAAATCCAGAAGATACCTAAAACCAATAAAGAAGATACAAAAACTTCTAAATAATCCAATATCAGTCAAGGAAATTGAAGATGTAATTTAAAACCTACTAATGAAGAAAAGCTTGGGCCCTGAGGTATTCAATATTGAATTCTACAAGAAATTTAGAGAACATCTAATCCTTCTACTCCTCAAATTCTTTAATGAAATTGGAAGAGTAGCAATAATTTCAAATTTATTCCTGAAGCAAGCATTACCCTAATACAAAAACCAAATGATCCAATCAGAATAGAGAACTATAAGCCAATATCCTTAATGAACATCGATATAAATCATCAATAAAATAATGACAAACAGAATGTAGCAAATCATTAAGACAATTATACACCATGACCAAGTAGGATACATCCCAAGAATGCAGGGATGATTTAAAGTATTCAAGTCAATAAATGTAATATACCACATCAGTAGAATCAAGGACAAAAACCACATGATCCTCGCAACAGATGCAGAAAAACCATTTGACAAAGTCCAATACCTATTCATGGTAAAAACAAAACAACTTACAGAAAATTATAAAAGCCATATATAACAAACCAAAAGCTAACATCATACTAAGTGGTCAAAACCTGAAAGTTTTCACTTTAAGAACAAGACAAATATGCCCATTGTCACCACTCCTGTTCTACATAGTTCTGGAAACATTGGCCACAGAAACTAGACAAGAGAAAAATGAAAGGAATATGGATAGGAAAGGAAGAATTTAAATTATAATTCTTTGTTAATGATATGATATTATAGAAGACCCCCCAAAACTCTACCAAAAGATTCCTAAAATTAAAAACCAAATTTGGCAGTATAGCAAGATAGAAGTTAACACTAAAAAATTAGCACTCTTGTACACAAATAACAAATGTACTGAAAAAGAAAAATGAAATATTTAGGAATATATCTAATGAAAGAAGTGAAAGACGTATACATCAAAAACTATAGTACTGTGTAAAAGTATCTTGAAAAGAATATCAGAAAATGGTGGGGTCAGTGCTGGGGAGATAACTCAGTTAAGTAAGTGCTTGTTTGGCAAGCGCTAGGGCCTGAGTTCAATCCCTGGTTCTGCAAAGAAAAAAAAAAGTCACAAGAAAATGGTGGGGCTGAGGAGATAGCTTAGTGGTCTAGGCACCTGCCTGGCAAGCGCAAGGTCTTGAATTTGATCCTCAGTACCAGAAAAAATAAAAAAGTACAAAATGCTAAGATATCTTCTGTTCTTGAATAAGAGGAACCAATGTAGTAGAAATGGCCACACTTCCAAAACTCTTATACAGAATTAATGCAATCCTCATCAAAATACCAATAGAACTCCTCACAGAAGTAGAGAAAACAATTCTGAAATTCATATGGAATCAGAAGAGACCTAGAATATCAAAAGCAATTTTGGACAACAATCACAAGGCAGGGGGCATCACAATCCCCAATCTGAAATTATACTACAAAGATACCATGATAAAAACAGCATGCACTGGCAAAGAAAAATAGACCTAAGGATCAATGGAACAGAACAGAAGATGTAGAAACAACTCCAAGCATACTCAGCTACCATATCTTTGACAAAGAGGTCAAACACCTTCATTGGAAGAAAGACAGCCTCTTTAAGAAATGGTTCTGAGGAAGCTGGCTTTCCCCATGTGAAAACTTAACCTGGGGCCAAGGAGATGGCTCAGTAGAATAAGTGCTTCCCTGGCAAGCACAAGGGCCTGAGTTCAATCCCCGGTTCCGCAAAAAAAAAAAAACCTTAACCTAGACCCATATCTCACTATGTACTAAGCTAAAATCAAAATGGGTCAAAGATCTACATATTAAAACAGAAACACTAAATCTACTGGAAGAAAAAATAGGTAAATTTCTTGAAAATACAGATGTAGGCAGACTTCATGACCAAAAATCCAATCCCACTGGAAATATTACAAAGAATCAGTAAGTGGAATCTCATTAAAATAAAGGGCTTCATGTAGCAAAGGAAACCATCAACAGAGTGAAGGGATAACACACAGAATGGGGAAAAAAAAACAAAACAGAAACTCCTCAGAGAAAGGACTAACATCAGACTATATAAAGAGCCCCCCAAAAATCAGACCTCTCCTATTTATTAATTTTTGTTTCTTTATTTATTAAGTTTTTGAGACAGGGTCTCATCATGTAGTTCATGCTGTCCTTGGCCTCACTAAGTAGACCAGGCCTGTATTTGAACTCTTAGTGATTCTCCTGCCTCAGCCTCCCAAGTGCTGGGATTACAGCATCACAACACTTGCCAGACCCCCCAGATTTAAAGACTCAATCAAAAAATGGACATCTGGAATGCACAGACATTTCTCAGAGGAAGAATTACAAATAGCAAATAAATAAATTATAAAATGTTCAATGTCACCAGTCTTCAAGAGATGCAAATTAAAGCAACACTGAAATTCCATGTCAGTTTTAGAAAGAATGACTATCATCAATAATCCAACCAATAGTAAATGTTGGTGAGGCCATGGGGGAAAAAGAACTTTTCTTTTTGCTGATAGAAGTGAAAACTGGCACAATCAATATGGAAATCAGTGTGGAGATTCCTTAAAAAAACCCTAAAACTAGAGGTTCCATTTGACACAGCTATTCTCCCCTAGGTATCTTCCCAAAAGAGTTAAAAATATCATACCACAGTGATATATATGCATACCCATGTCATTGGCAGGGCAATTTTTATTAGCTAAATCTTGGACAACTGATACGTTCATCAACTGATGGTTAAAGAAAATGTGGTATTTCTGTACAATGGAGTACTACTCAGCCAGAAAGGATACACTTGAATCATTTGTAGAAAAACGAAAGCACCTAGAGACCATAATTTTAAGTAAAATGAATAAGACACACAAGTTTAAACATCACATTGTTTTCTCTTTTCTGAGAAAATGAAAGGGTAAGTAAGGAGGAACATAACAGAGAATAGATACTGGGAAGTAGGAAGAACATGCTCAAATGGCAACAGAACAAAGCAGGGGGAAGGGAAAGAAGGAAAAAGGGAAAAAGAAAATAGAATAGAAGGAAAAATTGGAAACAAAGCTTTGTGAATGAGAAGAAAGAAGGGTAAAAGGAAAGACAGGAAAGAGAAAAAAGAAGGTAATTTTGTACAGGTATAAATTCCCTATGATAAATGAGATCAATATGTATAATGAATATATACCAATAAAAAACATAAAATAAAGTAAAAGAAGTTACTGAATGCAATAAAATCCATGTAGACACCCATAGCTATGTCATACTTAGTAGTGAAAGGCAAGACAAGCAGGATATCAGTTTTTTACTGGTTTTATTAAATGTTATGTGGAGTTTTAGCCCAAGCTATTAGGCAAGAAAAAAAAAAGGCATCCCAATTATAAAAGATAATGTAAAACTCTCATCTCTTGCAGATGATATAATATTTCATACTGAAAATTCAGAAGAATATGCACACAACTATTAGAACTAATACATGAGTTTAAAAAGGTCAGAGAACATAAGATCAATATGCAAAGATATTAGTATTTTCATACACTATTGATGAACAATCCAAAGATAATATTAAGAAAGCAATTCCACTTACAATAACACCAACAGATTAAGGTACTTAAGAATAAATTTAATAACTAGTCAGGGTTTTCAAGGGAATAGATTTAATACAGGACCCATACGTTTTAGGACTGTTTTGTAATATTCATCCAAGTAGTCAAATGCGAAAGAATGCGTGAGATCTGTCCCTGCACTAGAAACCCAAAGAATCAAACTGAAGGCCTAGATCCCATAGCAATGTTCTGAATGAGTCCAGCTGAAGACCTAGCGCTCATGATGAGTTCAACTGGAGGCCTAGAGTCCATGACAATGTCTCGTGCAGGACTGTATCAAAGATCTGCCCTGTGAAGGCCCAAAGCCCAGTGGTGGAAGCTAGAAAGTCTGCACCAGTGGGGTGAAGGATCTGAACTTGAGCCAGGAAGCAACGCTCACGGCAAGGACCAGAGCTCCCCTGAAGAGAACTTCAGCCATCCTCAGCAACAGTGGAGATCCAAACTCCTCCAATGATGAGGACAGCTGAGCTTATATCAGGAAAACTAGCATGACAAGCTTCCTCAGGAGAATCAACAGCACACCATCTTCCCTTCCAGTTCTCCTTTTATAATGTTGGCAACAATTCTCAGGTGGGCCTTCCACACCTAAATTCATGCTGATTCAGTTTAGCTGGGTGTTACAGGCTGACCATTTGTTAATCCATGAAACCCTGAAAATTACAAAATTTATTGAATAAAGTTTTAAAAGACCTAAGTAGAGAGGCATCACATATTCATGGATCAGAAAATGGTACGATGGCAATGTCCTCACCAAATTAATAAAGACATTTAATGCAATCCTCATCTGGATTCCAACTGACTTCTTTTCTTTTTCTTTTTTGTTTTTATTTTAGATAAGGATCTACAGGGTGCTCAGGGTGTCACTACTAGATTGGACTCATAGTGATTCTCCTGTTTACAGCCTCCCAAGAGCAGGAATTACAGGCGCCCCATGATGCCTAGTCTCAATTGCTGTCTCAGTAAGGCCCTGGGGGCTGGCCCGGGGATCAACAACCCCCAGCCCCTGCGCCTGCTTGCAGGTGCTTTAATCCACTGACCTATTTGGCCAGCCCTTGTTTCTTTATAGAAATTAACAAGCTGATTCTAAAATTCATATAGAAATTTAAAGCACACAGTATAGACAAACTTAAACATGTTAGAGGATCCACATTTCCCAATTTTAAAACTTACTACAAAGCTAATTAAGTTAGCTTAGAACAGGCATAAAGGTAGGCATAGAGATCAGTAAAGTAAATTGAGAATGTATAAATAAGTCTTCACATTTATAGTACTTTTTTTACAAAGATGCCAAAACAATTCAATAAAGGCTAATTTTTCGTGAGTATTTTTGTACCAGAGATTGAACGCAGGACCTTGTGCTTGCCAGGCAGATGCTTATGCCCCTGAGCTATCTCCCCAGCCCAAGAGTAATCTTTTTACCAAATCATGCTACAGTAACTAGCTATCTACATGCAAAAAATCAAAGTTGGATCTCTAGTTTATGCTATATACAAAAATTAAATAAAATGGATCAAACACTTTCATGAGAGAAATAAAACTATAGGCTAGGCTGGGTGTAGTAGCACATGCCTGTAATCCCAGCATTTGGGAAACTGAAGCAGGATTGTCATGAGTTTGAGGCCAGCCTGGGCTACCTAGTGAGTTCACAGGCAACCTGAACTCTTTTTTTTTAGTACTGGAAATCAAACTGAGGACCTTGTGCTTGCCAAGCAGGTGCTGTGCCACTGAGCTATATCCCCAGCCCCAACCTGAATTCTTATTTTATTAATCTCAGACTCGTAGTGATCCTCCCGTCTCAGCCTCCCCAGCACTGGGATTATAGGAGTGTGCCACCATGCTGGGTTTCAGTGGCTGGCTTGGCACAGCGCTGGCATGGCATGTGGTACCAGGGTTCGAATCCAGATCCTTGCACTTGCAAGGCAGGTGCTTAGACTGCTGAGCTAACTATTTCCCCGGCTCCCCAACATGAATTCTTAAAAAAAAGTGGGGCGGGGAAAAAAGAAAGTTATAAATTCCTAAAGAAAACAGAAATAAATCTTCCTGATCTTGAATTTTGTAATGGTTTTTCAATATATGTTCTCCTCAAATGAGAATAACAGTGGTTTCTTAGATACGACTCCAAAAGTACAAGTAACTGAAAAAAAAAAGATAAATTATACTTTTTTGGAATTATTAGTGTCCATTGAGGCCCCCAAATTTTGTGAACATAAAGAACATAAAGGAGCCAGGGAAAGAGCTTGTGGCACAGTGAGACCTAGCAAGGGCAAGGTCTTGAGGCTGAGTCCTGGCACCAAGAGAAGAACATAAGAAGACAAGCCACAGAATAGGGGAAAATATTTGCCAATACGGTATCTAATTAGAGGTTTGTATCTAGGATGTACAATATTCTACTCAATAGCAAAAAACAAACAAAAAAAAGTAACTCAATTTAAAATGGATAAAGGATCTGAATAGATACATCTGCAAAGAAGATAGCTATCTGGCCAATTAATACATGAAAGACACTCAAAAGCATCATTAGTCACATAAAGAATGCAAATCAAAAGCATAAAAGGTATCACTTTACCCTCACTAGTTTGGCTATGACAAAGACATAATAATAAGTGTTGACACAAGTGTGCAAAATTAGAATTCTCATACACAGCTAATGGGAATATAAAATAATATTGCCATTTTGGAGTACTCCGGGCCAATTCCTCAAAAATTTACACAGAGCTACTGCATGCTTTAGCAATTCCACTTCTAGATATAAACTGAAGAGAATGTACACAAAAACGTGTAAATGAATGGTCACTGAAGCAATATCATAATAGCCCAGAGGTGTAAAAATTCTCCAAATGTCCGTCAACAAATAAGTGAATAAATGTGAGTGCAGTCATATAATGTAGTATTACTCAGATGTAATAATTAAAAGAATACTGATGCTACAACTGGATAACCCTCGAAAGCATACTAAGAAAAGCAGCCTATTACAGAAGAATGTACACTATGTGATCCATGTTTTTTTTTTTGAGATCAGAATATATTTATTGAGGGAAAGAAGGCTTCTGTCCAAGAGAAGGACAAAAAGGGACTCAAGCCAGTTGCCCCCACTATATGATTCTGAGATAGAAGACAAGGCTGTGGCAAAACTGGCTGGGAAAGTAGGCGTGACCTTTAATTATAAGATCCCAGGACCCATGCAGAACAGTTTCCAAAAAAGGAGAGAGCCTATGAGTTTTTGTCATTGTTTTCACTTTCTCATGGATGGCCGCCCTCACGCTGTAGAGTGTATTTCTTTTCTTACTTTTTCTCGGTCCAAACTCACTCTGTAGAGTTGGACTTTTTTTTCCTATCTGTAATAAAATTTTGCTACAGTTACCACTAATTGGTCAAGATCGATTGTGGGGTGTTTTTTGGGAGGGGGCTTTGAGACAGAGTCTTGCTATGCTATTTGGGGTGGCCTCGAATTCATTATGTAGTCCAGGCTGGTCTCAGACTCATGGTGATCTTTCTGCCCCAATCTCCCAAGTGCTGGGATGACAAGCATGCACTGCCATGAGTGGCTTGTCTTGACCAGTTCTTTCTCAGAACAAAACGAACCTAGAAACAACCTCCGAGAGGAAATTCCAGCACCCCTAAAACCTAGTAACAATTCTGTTTATCTGAAGTATTTAGAAGGAATTCTATAGAGATAGAAAAGACTTTAGTGCTTGCCCAGGACTGGGGGTGGGAGGTCAGAGACTTGGAAGGTAGTAGCTGAAAAGCACGGCTTTGGGAGGAGGCAATGGTGATAATGATCTAAACTTGATTGTGGTGAGGGTTGCACAATCCTGTGCACACACTAAAAACCACGGAACTGGTTTAAAAACCAGGGCTGTGCTTTAAGGAAATCCCTATTACTGGAATGAAAAGAAACAGAAGCCAAAGCAACCAAGTTGGAGATTGTCATTCTTCTCATCTAAACTCAAGATTTCTCACCCTGGTCTGTTCACCCTACACTTTCCATGCCTATTACACATACATACTTATTGAATATGTTTGATACATTGATAAATATGCTACAGGGTAAGGTTAAGGAAGAAGGGATCCTAAAAAGGAGCCCCCCACTCTCCAGTGGTGAAAGGCCTATTTCTCAATTGTTTACTCAAAGTTCACAAATTTAAACTTAGGCCCTGGGCAAGAGTTACTCAGTCAGTGTAAAGCAAAAGACAAAATGGTGCTACATTTCTGTTTTGTGCCTGGCACATAACAGGTCCTCAAACTTTTCAAAATCCATTTAAAACATCAATTCTGAAACTAAATATGGACTTCATCATAAATGTCATATAAATAAGGAAGGGAATGTAAGAAGAGAAGACAACAAATTAAGCTGGTGATGGAAAAAATGAAAGAATGAAGAGAAAAGAATATTCATCATTTAATAAGACAGCTAGCCTCTGAAATATGTAATGAATTTCTTCTACTCCCTTCAGAGAAGAAAATTTATTTTTATTTTTTTGAACAAAATTCACATTTTATTTAGATTGAAATAAACTATACAAAATTTTCTTCACCAAAAATAACAGCAATATTTTCTGTATTATTTCTAGATAAACCACAAAACATTCATTTTGTAGGTTTTCCAGATTTTGTTTATAAATCAAGATGAGGCAGTAGATAGAGTCGTGGAAAAAGACGGAAGAAAACAGACAATTCAGTTGCCTGTATGATGGCCTCTGATTCCATATGGACCATGAAGCAGAAGTGTTTGACATTTACCTGCTAAGAAGCTTAAGAAGATGTAGGCTCGACAAAGGAATGTAAACAGCAACAACCAGATGTGGAGTACAGTGGCAAGCTCAGAGAAGAAAATTTAGAAGCAAAAACAATATATAAACTATAAATTTATGTAAAAGAGTGAGAATATTATACCTAAGAAAGGCAAAAGGACAAAAATCAATAGTGAATCCCATCAACAGAGAAACAAAAGTTATATGATCATTTTAGTAGATGCAGAGAAAATATTTGACTAGATCCAACATCCATTCATGATTGAAATTCCCAGCAAGTAGGAATACAGGGGAATATCCTAAGTTTGATAAACAAATTTAAAAAGGAAAGTACATGAATCAGAAGTGAAAACCTTTTAAGGATGCAGAGGAGAAAAATAAATTGTTCCATGAGTCTGGGGATATAGTTCAGTGACATAAGCAAGTGCAAGGTCTTGAGTTCAATCCCTGGTACTGTAAAAATAAATAAATAAATATTTAAAATAAAATAATAAATTGGTCCTCATCCAAAAATGTTTTCAAATAAGATATAGAGTAAAGAGATTGAGGAAAAGAATAAAAGACCTCCCTCCCCCCACAAAGAAAAGCTATCTTCAGTATACACAATTGAAAGTCATGATCAGAGATCTTGATCAGACACTGACTGGACGGTTCTCCTCAACATGTTCTACCTGGAGAGGATGTGGTTGCTCATGTCCAGAGAGCTTCTGTCTTTGTCCTAGGGAATAATTAGGAAGTTGAAAAGAAACAAACCTAAGGTTTAGAGATTATTGTTATCTCACCAGAATGATGATTAAAATATCATGATTAAGAATCAAGGGCCTGGGCTGGTGAGATAGCTCAGTGGTCTAAAGCACCTATTTAGAACAAGCTTAGCAAAGCACAGGGACTGCAGTTCAATCCCCCAGCACCACATGCCAGCCAGCCCCGCCCCCTGGTGGGCTGAGCTGGACACACACACACACACACATAAATAAATAAAATAAATAAATTAAAAAAAAAAAAGAATCAAGGGCCTTTAGCCCCTTTGAGTGCTGATTATAAAATGATTAGTACAGATTACTGTGAGATCAACAGTCTTTGCAAGGAAAATAATTTGATTCATTCCTGGCATTAAGGGACAGAGGTGGCAGATGGTTTCATTACACCAAGAAAAACTTTTGCAGAGTAAGAGACAGTCAGATCTTTATTCTATGTCATTTGAAAACAGTGTGGAGAGTTCTTGATGAACAAGGACATTTTTCAAGTGTATAGATCGATGTCAGACTTTTTTAATGTGTCAAGAGTGCTAAAACTACAGGATTAGTTCCTTTCTGGGAAGAATGCAGAGATCAAACAATGAAAACATTAAGAGCAAGGTGCCCATTTTGTCCTTTATATATTAATTAAAAGCCTTTTGATGAGAATTTATGATGTGAACTAACCTGCTTGGTTTACTATTTAAGCAGGTGTGGAAGGAAAAAAAGTAGTTACATTTTCAAACCACTATTTGCATATGCAGATGACATGTTAATGATCAGATCAAATGATGGGGCTATAAAAACCCATCTCTTCAATGCTTGAAGCATGTGTTTTATTTATTTATTTATTTTAAAAAGGAAACATCCTGCTGTGCCAGCCCCGCCCTGGGGCATGCTGAGATGGCAACTGAGACTGGGCGTGGTGGTGTTCACCTGTAATCCCAGCCCTTGGGAGGCTGTAAACAGGGGGATCACTACGAGTCCAACCTTGTAGTGAGACCCTGAACACCCTGTAGACCCTCTCCCCTCAAAAAAATAAAATAAAAAGGAAACACCAAGTTTAATTTAAAGAAAAAACCACTAGACATTGTCAGGAAGAATGACAGTGCAAATCAACTCCTGAAAAATTCAGCTCCTTGGTGAGTATGTGTAGTAGAAAGCTAAAAGAAAAACAGAATGCTACTTACCATGTTATAAGGTTTTTGTAAATCAACTCATTTCATTGGTGGATAAATCCCCTGGTATCAAGGTGTGTGCAGCCTTGTCATCTGAATGTCAAATTCTCCATTTCAGCCAACAGTTAGCGGAGGGGCAACCAACGCAACACCATCTCTCCGGACAAAACAGCATTGGGATGTTTCATTTCGGTGATTTGTATATCTCCTTGTATGTCTCTTCCTCTATTTCTATAGTGGTCACATTTTCTTCCACATCACCCAATATCATGTTTAAATGCTGATCCTAAGCGTGTAATCTGCCTGGAAGCTCTCGGTCAGTCCTCATCTGCAGATAGATCCGCTCTTCCCCGCTGGATTCTCTGACGAGATCCAGCGGCTCCTCTACGGCGCTGGTGATTTGTTGCTGGTCTACATCGTCTGCCATCTTTCAAACCCTGCCTTGAAGCATATGTTTTAAAGCAGCTGGCTCTAAAAAAAAATGTTTAAGAGAAGGTCTTTGCTTGGTAAGACTGACAAACAGAAGATAGTCTTGGAAGAAACTGTTGTTTAAAAAGGAACCAGTTGGGAGTTTAAGAGGGTTCTGGAGAATCAAAACAATGAAAAACCAAACAAAATAGATGTGGCTGATAAGTTGGTGTATCTCTAGCAGATTTGGACGTTATTTTATTGTAGTGAATGTGTTGTTAATCAAAAAAGTTGCTCATTGCTGTGAGCCATATGGAAGTGATTTACCATGTTTTTCTTGCTGTCCATTTGCAAAGTTATGTTTGAGGGAGCTGGCAAAGTGCCTTTTAAAAAAACACTATCTTTACAAAGTTACCTTAATGAGCTGATTGAAGACAAGATTCTTTGCATGGCAACCGTGAGCGAAGTGGCTGCCTTAACTTGTAAGGAGAGTCTACATAAGAAAGAACTTGACAAAAAGAATTCTTTCTCAAGCAATTCTATTCTTTCAAAACATGCTCAGGAAGCATGCACACTGCATACACTAACTACTGAGAATTAGCTACAGGAAAGCCTTTTTGCTCAGTGGAGTTTGTAAGCATCATTTTGTAATCTTTTGAAAATCTTTAGCGTGATGAAGACAGTGGCATAAAACTGTTATAAGGCTACCAGAAGTCTCTTGAGGCAACATAATGAAGGGAAAGAGCTGGAAGGTGAGAGTCGTGCACCGGCCTTCCTAGGTCACAGACACCAGCTGCCACTAATTTTTTTCCTTCCTTGCTTTTTTTCACTTAAAAAAAAAATACCAATAGCTAATAATGACTAATGCCCACAAAAGCCTTTCTGGCTTTCAAGCACAGTTAAACCACTTTATTCAGCTTATTTCATCTCCAACAATATTCTGTTAAAAATATTATTATCATCCCCATGTTGTAGATGAGTAAACAGAATAGCCTTCTGCAGAGTACTTTGACCTAATGTGGTAAGAGTGGAGAAAACAGGTATGGCGGCATTCACTTGTAATCCCAGCACTCTGGAGGCTGAAGCAGAAGGATCCCAAATCCCAGCCAGTCTGGGCAATTTAGCAAGTCCTATCTCAAAATTCAAAAATAAGAAAAGGGCTGGGAATGTAGCTCCATGTGAAGGCCTTCGGTTCAATTCCCATTACCATACACACAAAAGGGCGGAAGGAAAATTAAAAGCTTTCTTTTATACTCACTTATGATTATTAAAAAAGCTTAACAAAGGAATAAAGATGTGTTCTCAATTTGAGAAAAAGAATCTATAAATTACCTGCAATAATTTATCTTTTGACGCTGAGTACTAAGTCCAAGACTTCATGCAAGGATGTTTACTATCACTACGTTTGCCAACATTGAACCGCATCCAGGTCCTAGCCAACGCTGTAACACAAGAAAAAGAAATGCAAATTGTAAGAATGACAAAGAAAGAAAAAAACACTGTCATTGCTCCCCAATGACATCACTGAATTCAAGCATAGAAGCACTGTAGGACCAAAAGGAACAGAATGGCCTTTTCAAATGATGCTGGATTAACTGATACCCATACCAAAAAGTAACATTTGAGCCTCATTTCTTACCATAAAAATTCAATACCAGGGGAAATATAATTCTAAATATGAAACAATACTCCTAAGAATGAAATATTTAAGAATATTTGTATAAATTTGATATATGTATAAACTAGACACAAAAAGCACCAATCAGGGCTTAGGGTTGTAGCTTAGTGGTTTAGTGTGTGTTTAGCATTCATGAAATTCTGGGTTCAATCCCCAGCACTACCACCACCCCAAAAAAGCACTGACCATAAAGGTAAAGAGTGATAAAATGGACTATATTAAAACAAAAAATTACATTCATCAATAGAAATTTAAATAATGAAAGGAAAGTTGCTAACTGGAAGAAAAATTATAAAACATATGTGAAACATTCCTACAAATAAATAGAAAAATGCAAATAACCCTGTAGAAAATAAGCAAAAGAACTAGGAACTCATAAAAAAAGATGCCTAGTCAAGAAACCTGTGATGGGGCTGGCGAGATGGCTCAGTGGTCTAAAGCACCTACTTGGAACAAGCTTGGTCAAAGCACAGGGACTGCGGTTCAATCCCCCAGCACCGCATGCCAGCCAGCCCGCCCCCTGGTGGGCTGAGCTGGCCACACACACACACACAAAATAAATAAATAAATAAATAAATAAATAAATAAAAAAATAAATGTTAAAAAAAAAAAAAAAGAAACCTGTGATAAGGTGCTAAACTTTATTAAAACCAAAACAAAACCACTGATTACAGAATAGCTAAAATTACTAAGATGAGCAATACCAAATTTTGACAATAATGTAAGACAGTTTAGCCTCCATATTCTGCTCAAGTAAGTATGAATGTATACAAGTTTTAAAAACTGATAATATCTGCTAAAGGTTTTTTTTTAATGTATTTGGTACAGGGTCTCACTATGCAGCTCAGCCTCCTAGTGATCCTCCTGTTTTCAGCCTCCCCAGCGCAGGGATTACAGGCGTGCACCACCACTTCAGTCACCGGCTCAGTGTGCCCCAGGGGTGGGGCCAGATCCTGGTCCCTGCACTTGCCTAAGCAGGAGCTTAGTCTACTGAGCTATCTTGCTGACCTTGAAGGGAAACACACTTCCATTTTTGAATGAATATCCGAGAGAAATTTATACATTATACATTCTGAAAGTCATGTACATATTCATTTCTCACACTTCAAATAATAGCTCAGACTGCAGAACAATTCAAATGCCCATCAACATTTGATGGGTAGGTATCCTATAAATGCATAAACATACGGACGTTCTCACGCAGTGGAATGCTATACAGAAACAGAAATAGACCACGTGCTATCGTATGCAGCACTGTGAGTGCTTGTCAAAAACAGTAATGTTGAGTGAAAGCCAGATTCAAAAGAATGTATACTCTCCATCCCATTTTTATGAAGATTTTTTTTAAAAATAGGCAAACTATCATGAAAAAGACAGACTAGTAGTTCCTTTTGCAGCGGTGACTATAAGGGACACAAGAGACCTTACTATGGTGATGACAATAACCCATGTCTTTTTTTTTTTTTTTAAATTTTTATTTGTGTGTGTGTGTGTGTGTGTGTGTGTGTGTGGCCAGCTCAGCCCACCAGGGGGCGGGGCTGGCTGGCATGTGGTGCTGGGGGATTGAACCGCGGTCCCTGTGCTTTGCTAAGCTTGTTCTAAGTAGGTGCTTTAGACCACTGAGCCATCTCACCAACCCCAATAACCCATGGCTTGACCTGAGTGTTAGTGTTTGTTACATGAATCTGTTCACTTTATAAAAACTGTTTATGATTTGTTTTACTTTCTGTTTACCTCATCAAAATGTTTACTTAAGAGTTAGCAAAAAAACTCCTTATCTGGCATGGTGGCACATGCCTGTAACCCCAGCACCTTGGGAGGCTGAGGCAGAAGGGCTGGGCTTAGTGACTCAGCAATGTCCGGTCTCAAAATAATAAATATAAAGGAAGGGCTAAGTGCCAAGGCTCTGGATCTGATCCCCAGGAACAACAGCAACAAAATGGAAGGCGAGGAAATGCTCACTTCTATTTCCACAGATCTGTATAAGTTTATGAACAGGAACCAACAAAAGACTATGAATGGCGTTGCTGTTCCAGCAGCCCCTGCTGGGCTTTGCTGAAGCTACAGCTGCATCTGGACTCCTTGTGAGTACCAGAATAAAGATACTTTGGATTTGAATTTTGTTTTAATTAACAGCTTAAGACCAGAAATTAATTTTTCTACTATTATAACCAAAGACACAAAATTGAATTTTTAAAATAAGGGTTATCTTTTTCCTTTAGAGACGAGTTCCTCCAACTTTCCTCAAGCTGAAGGCATAAACTGCTCTTCCCCCACCTCCCCCTGCTTCCCAGCCCAGATGAAGGGACAGAATATGCAAATAGAAGTTAATTGCATTTCCTTAGGCAAAGTAGGAGAGGTCTGGATCCAGGAGGAATGAAACTGAGCAGGACGTGTCTCTTGCCTCAGCGTATCACACCCCTTCCAGCAATGGAAGACCCAATGTACCTGTGCACTGTGACATGGTGATTTGAGGTGAATGGGCCCCGCCAAGTCCTCAGAGCAAGAACAGAATGAATCCCTTTTCCTTTCTACCAAAAATGCATGGCTTCTCTTGATTTGGTCAGCAATGAGCAAATTAATCTGAGTACATGAACCTAAGTGACCTGAACTATGATAAACAAGTGCTCATTACTGATATTACTTAGAAAATGTATTAGCTATTACAATCATTTCTCATCTTGTATATTATCTATAATTTTCACTCCTTGATTTATTCCCAGATAGGAGGTTCATCTCCAAATTTCCAATGCTTCCGAGTTTCATGTATTAATTAAACATATGCTATATATATATATATATATATATATATATATATATATATATTGCATATATACTTCTGTAATATCACTTTTGATTTTCTTTTATTTTAACCAATAATTCTCACTGTTAAGTAGCAGGGCTCCTTCTCAACTAGCTGGTAGAAATTCTCCAGACACTAGGCTACTAAAAGCAGCACAGTTAAAATTTTACTTCCTTTTGTTATTGAAAGAAGGGAATGTGAGGTAGCACTCCAAATCCACCTGCTATTGAAGCTTACGTGGTGGAAAGGAAGTGTTGGTTAACCACAGCCCTTTTGGTGAAATCCAAAGTCTTTTGTGATTAAGGAATTAAATTTCCTGAATTTTATTATTGAAAGTTGAAATTTAAAATGTATGAAAACCCATAAAAGAATATACTCTTTATGAAAGCAAAAAAAGAAAGAAATTCAAAGTCTTCATTCTTCCAAGAATCAAGGCAAAGGCAGAGGAGCCAGTACCTGGATCTCTTGGTCTAGCATTCTGAGCTTGAACTTTTAAGGCCTTAAAATCCAATCTGAAAACAACCTCATTTCCATACTACACAGATAATCTAAATTTTAAAAACTTGGTTAGTACATTTCTATTTTTTAAAAAGAATTTTCTATAGCCAAAGTTTTAGAGAATCATAGGCTGAATTACCTTTAAACTACTTCAGATCTGGTAAACAACCCAGTTTTTCATATAAGCACAAATAGCTAGAAGCAAAATTCTTTCAGTCCATGGATTAGAATCTCTCTAGGGAGAAATCAAAGGTTTTTTGACTTTCAAAATATGCCGGTGACTCAAGGCAAAGAAGTTTAGAGCCTGTTTTCTTCATATTAGGACCTGTGATACAACTAGTGCCCCCTCCCCCCTTTTCTTAAATTTAGTGCCGGGGATCAAATTCATAGCCTCCCCTGAGAGGCAAGAGCTTCCTCTTCCCCTGCACACCTTTCTGCCCTCCCATCTCATTATTATCCAGAGTCCTGTGTCACTAAGAAGAGAATAAAGGTGAAGCTCAAATTCTTTGAAATAAACACCTTATCAGGGACTATGGTGTGAAGTCAACTTCTCTAAGACATAAAAACACAAGCCATACTGTTTTAGGCCAAATACAATAGCCTAAAGTCTTATTCTCCACATTGTGTCATCCAGCGATAGAAAGATTCTCACTGCCCATTCATGAACGGATGAACCAAAATGGAAAGCTATCTCCAAATGTCCTCTGGCAAGTGTTTTGAAGGCCAAAGAGGCATAGAAATACGTACTTTTCAAATGGGACTCACCCAACATCCTAAAATCAGTGCAATCAAAATAGTAAGCATGTCGTTGCCTTCCTAGAGACCATAATTTGTGCCAATGTTAAGGGACTGATACATAGTAAATGTGGCACAGACCTTCTAAAATGTCAGGTTGAAGCACATACCAAATTTGATTAGGACAGATAAATTCACCACAATAAGTTATGAGAAGAAGGAATTGGCAGAGGTGTAATCAGCTCCCGATATGTGTTTTCAGGTGAATGGCCCAGCAGAGAAACAGGCAGAAGGAAAAAGAGAAAGGGCTTTATTTTCGTTGAGGATACAGGAGAGAATGTGGGGAAGGATGAGGAATTCTTTTTTTTTCTGGACTAGATAAAGAGAAGCTGAGGCGTTTGTGGACTTTTGCCAGGGGAGGGCTTTGAAGTGGATGTTTAGATATATCTGAGAAACTGATTGGGGGTCTTCCCTGAGGTGGCAGGAAGGGTGGGAGGAAATTATGTCCTGGGCTAAGTTGGAGAAGGAGGAGGTGATCTTGGGAAGATGGGCTTTGGTTTTAAGGGCATCGGCCATATTAGATGACCACCATAATGATTTTAGCAATTCATACTAGGGCCAAAACCTGTCAGTTCCTATATAATGAATTATTTTGTACCTCCCATTTATCATCCTCATAAGCTGCTTTAAAATTTAAAAAATAGCATGTGAGCTCACTGTGTTTCAGATACCATGTTTTGCTGATTTTAAGATGCATGTTTTCCTCATTTTTAATCATCTCTAAAATTGGAATATATTTTACTATTTTTTTATATTTTACTATTAGTGGCATCTTACAATTATTGTCAGCATACAATTAAAATACAAATATTTTTAATAGAGGTACATAAAATAATAATACAGCTTACAATTAATCTTGCCTTAGATTCAATCAAATATGGTAACTAAATGAAACTATTCCCTCAAATGCAAAATAATTCTTCCAGGAGCCATTATTTAAATATTTCCCTTGACATAAATGTGACAAATTAAAAGAGATTTAAGGATAAACTAGATAAAGTCACTGTGGATCTTGCTTGGATCCTGAGCAAATGAACTGAAAAAAGACATTTTTGGAGCAAAGCAGAAAAAATGAACAGTAACTAGATGATACTGAGAAATTAGATTATAGCTAACTTTTTAAAATTGTGAAATAGTACTGGGATTTAAGAGAAAAGCTCTTTATCTTTCAAAGATACATAGTGAATATGTATGGATGAAACCACGTATACATTTCTTTTTCTTTTCTTTTTACAGTACTAACAATTGAACTGCAGGCCTTCACACTGAGCTATATCCCTAGTCCTTTTATTTTTTATTTTGAGACAGGGTGTTGCTAAATTATTAAATTGTGCAGGTTGGTCTCCAACTTGTAATCCTGTTTCAGCCTCCCAGAGTGCTGTGATCACAAACATGTATGTACCACCACACCTGGCTGGGATTTCCATGGCCGGCCAAATAGCTTAGTGGATTAAAGCACCTGTGAGCAGGCTCAGGGGCGGGGGGTTCAATCCCTGGGCCTGCCATGCTGGCCCCGCCCCCAGGCAGACTGAGACTGGGCATGGTGGCGTGTGCCTCTAATCCCAGCTCTTGAGAGGCTGTGAACAGGAGAATCACTATGAGTCCGATCTAGTAGTGAGACCCTGAACACCCTGTAGACCCTTCCCTAAAAAAAAATATACAAAAAACCCCATAATAATAAGAATTCAGGGAAGGAATGTGTGTGGGAGTAGAGCATGGAGATAAAAATGCGTGCCCATATGTCAATAATTACGAAGGATGTGGTTGATTCATCATGCTCAGCTGCTGTGTATCTGCAGTTTTTCACAATGAAGTTTTAAAAATTAATCCTATCAATGTTAACTAAGTTGTTTCAATGAGTCCATAACGATGTGCACTATACCCATTAAATCATTTTAACACAGATTTGAATTGTTTTCATTGATCCTCCAAATCCAGATATAAATTAATTTCCTCATCAAAATGTATTTATAATTTACATCACATTGATTTATTAAATGCTTGTATTTACACATACTTGGAAATACTGTATTTGCCATTTGAAAGCCTACCACACATGGCTTTTTCTCTAGCAGGATTAGAAGACTAATAAAATAGCAGCAGTGTTGCAGGTGAGAAAGTCAGGGGCTTCTGCTTCCTGCTTCCTCACTAACAAGCTCCGCGACCTGGAGCAAATCAGTCCAGTCCTCTTGTTACCGACCACTCAGATCCTTATAGGTAGTTCCCCCCAATTAAAACACACACACACACACACACACACACACACACACACACGGGTCTTGGTGACAAAGAAAAAGTTTCATTTAAAGCTTGCTCCTTAGATAAAGAACAAAATAAAAGATAACAGGAGACAGATCTTTCTAAAAGGGGAAAGGGGTCAACAGATGGAGGACAGGGAGGGAAAGGAGATGAAGGAAAAGAATTAGGGTGTGTTGTGTACCAACTCCCCACACTGCGTACTACAAATGTGTACTACTGCCAAAAAATGAGCTAGCTCCAAGGAGATGGCTTCACATGCTACATATCGCCACCCCATTGTGTCCGGGCACACAAGGGCAGAGGGAACAGGGAATACAGTGAGACCATAAACAACTATAAGCTTGTTTTAGTCCTTCTGTCCTTTTTCCTGTTCTTCCCCTCCCTGTGGAAACAACAGTGGACTGGACTTCCTGGGGCCAGAATCTGCATATTCTGGCATTCCTCTGAGCTGAGGAGAGGAGGGGTGGTAGTTTTGCCCTCAGCCTGAGAAAGTATAGAGTCACAGCTTGTCTCTAAAAAAAATATTTAACTTTGAAAGCTCCATTTGACCCTGCCAGTTATAGTCTGGGCTTTAATTTCATCACTCATTCAATTGCTCTATCTGCTATACAGGGCGTTTGATGATTCAAATGATAAATATAAAATAATTATATTTAAAAATTCTCTTTGTTGCAATGTTTCATTAAAATGCACTATCAGGTTAGATATGAGACTTTGTCAATATAATATTTGGGAGAAATAAAAACCAGTCATCTAGCTGATGGTTTTGCTATGTGATAACCAGTGACTGCTTCACCTGACATTCTCAGTGAGTTATCCAAAAGGGGAGGGGTTTCAGTCCCATCAGGGCAGCCCATGGAAGTCAGCCTTTTGCCACACCTGAAGCCAAGTGTTGGACATCAGGTCACTCTGCTATTCAGGGCTAACACTGGGGAAGGTGAGTTTGACACAAAGTGCACAGTCATGTAGGTTAGGGAGCCTGGAACATCAAAAGACAAGTTCAGGAACCTACATCCGCTGCAGGCCAGAGCAGCCACTCTGTCCATAGGTGCTGGTGCAAACCCAGAGTGTCACAAGCTGACCACTTCCTGAAATGTCCTGAAAGCCTTTTCCTCTGTTCTGTGCTTCTCTCATCCCCATTTGGAATGCATTTAGTTTGTTCTTGGCAGGAAGGCCTGCCTGTGTCTCTAGGAAGAACATCCAAGGAACTAAACTCAAAGAGTTTAGGCTTTGCAAACATCAAGAATGAGGCAGTTGGAACATACACTATAATTTTTTTCTAACAAATTAAAGAGCCAAATCATAAATATAATACTATCAAGTTAAATGCGATAGAATAGTAAATGATCATGTATCAAATCCAATTAAAATTTATTCCAGGAATGCAAGGATAGTTTGGCATTGGTAAGTATATTATTATAATTCAGCATCTGTAAGACTAAACAGAGAATATAAATTATCTTGATTGATCAGAAAACAATAATTGATGAAATTTGCCATTTTTTTCTAAATTGGCACTATGTGGAGTCTTTGATATTACGATAAAAATTGTCTTAAACTAAAAGCTATGCTTATCTTAAATAATGGAATTTATAAAAATAATCCATTCATAAAAATGTCCCTAGTCATTGAAATTCCTAAACTTGTACACAAAATTTTGTGGGTATTTTTCTGAGTATTTTTATAGCATTAGTTCTACCACATTTTCAAGGCAATAATGGATACCAAAAATGCTCTAGAGGATTTTCATTAATATCAATGACAAAAAAAGGATGCTTACTATTCCCATTATCATTAATAGTACACTAGAATTTATGGCTAAATGCCATCAGACAATAAACAGAACTAGAGGCATACCCAATGGAAATGAGAAAGATTAAATTATCTTCATTTGAGGATAATATGACTATAGTAATTTCTTTCAGTTTCAAAGCATAGAAACATGCTCAAGTGATGTAACTATAGTTTCATTCATTTATTATGAAGATACACAGGAAGTCAAGAGGAGAAGAATCAGCCATGTTGAATAGGATGTTGGTCAGGACAAAGGACTGGATCTAATTATGTGATGGCAGGTAGCACTTGTTTTTTAATCCTGATGTCCACCAAGAAGGTGATTGATCTCTTATTTCTACTATAATTAACTATATAACAGAATCTATATGTCTCTTCCTTTTAAGTAGATTTGCTTTTCCCAAGTTTATGCTCATCTTGCCAAGCTAAAAGTCTGTTAATACTGACCATAGCCTAACACTTCCCATCAGCCAGAAGGGACTGTAAAGGAGAAACCCTCATCCCTGCATGATATGTTCAGAGTGCTGAATGAAACTGGCTTCTAGAATGTTCTGTAATACCAGAAACTACCATCTATAAATCAAATCTATGTGCATTCATTTTATTTTTTTTAATTTTTTAAAATGTATTTGATTGTTACAGGGTCTCACTACACAGATTGGACTCATGGTGATCCTCCTGCTTTCAGCCTCCCCATCTCTGGGATTATAGGCATGCACCACTATGCCTGGACTCTGGTGGGCTCAGTCCACACTGTGGGCGGGGCTGGCATAGCATGTGTTGCCAGGAATCAAACCACAGTCCCTACATTTGCCTAAGCAGGTGCTTTAGTCCACTGAGTTATCTCACCAGCCCCAATATGCATTCATTTTCATCAGTACTTCACTGGGAGAAACAGACCAGCTATTGGATTTGGTCTAGTGAGTAACAGTAACTCCACCAAACGAAACCAAGATTGAATGTGAGTAGATTCTTATGTAATCTACTTGGCTTTAAGGCATACATGAACTGACCCCATACCTATGAAGTAATGATCAATATGATGCTAATAAAAGCTATTTGTATTATTAAGAATAAAATAGCACTGTGGTTAAAAACATGAACTCTAGAGTCAGACTGGATTTCAAACCCAGCTTCATTATATATTAACTTTATAATATTGGGTAAGATACATGATTTATCTGTCCTCAGTCTTCTTTCTTTTTTTATTTTTCCTTTATTATACATAATCTTGCTGTGTAGATCTGGCTGGCCTTGAGCTCATTTGGTAGCCCAGGCTGGCCTCAAACTCACAGCAATCCTCCTTGCCTCAGCCTCCTGAGTGCTAGGATTACAGTCACACAGCATCACAACTGGCTGTTTTCTTATTTATAACATAAAAATTATAATAGATTGTTATTTATTAAGTACTTAGATTACCTAATTAATGTTATATAAACTGTTAGTCTGTGTTTATTTAACACATATACACTCATACCATGTTAAGTATTTTATGTGCATTGTTTTTCCATTTGAATTCCATGAAAGCACTAGAATGACTCTACTAATAAAACAGAATGCTTAAAAAAGACTCCGTTTGCTTTCAGCTGAGAACAAGACAACATTAGCTAGAATTCACACATCTCAAAGTGAGATGTTAACCAACTTTGACAGGACTTGCCAAGGAGAGGCATAGAAACAAATTTTGACCCTCAAGTTGAAGAAATGGGCAAGCAGTGTGTGTTTATAAGTGGGCACAGGATCTGGAAAGTGAAGAGGAAGATTGCTCTGAGCCCAAAGCCAGAGAGGGGCATGAAGGTGATGATACTTAGAGAGCTTGCCCTGTGGCTCCTGGAGTTGGGAATGTGAAGGGTCTAGTGTCTGATGCCTGCTACTTACTGCTGAATAATGTGAAGGAATGGTATTTGAAAACTGTGAATGGAACAATTATGGGAGAGACTAATCCCTTCCAAGATTTCCAAGAAGCTGGAACTACAGGCCTGTGGCACCATGCCTGGCTTACAAAAAAAGGAAACTGGAGTTTAGAAAGGCTGAGTACCTGGCCTTAGTCTTCCAGCTGGCACATGGAAGAACTAGGACCCATTTCGCACTGGGACACTCAATATAAACCCAGGCAGACGGCCTCCTTGCTGTGGGGTGTGAGCTCTGTAGCAAATCAGGAGCTGCTTCCTAAAGACAAAGGGTGGTTGAAGGGGACAGGAACTCTCTCACAAACCTCTAGGATCCTAATCATCCTCACCTCCTTATGGGCTCCATACAACATCCTGATCCATAAATTCACAGGACCAGTGGAAATGGCTCCTGAATAGGTCTTTTTTTTCCCCATAATTTTATTGATAAACAAATAGCAATGAGACGGTTTCAAATCAAATTGGTAGGACAGTTTCAATAATTAGCACATTGCATACATTCTTCCTAGTGGTTAATTGCTGTACAAGATGCGGACATGATATCCTATTTACAAACACCATTAGAACAAATCACTCTATTCATTAAGAGAAGGTAACTATATATCTATCCGAACCACTTTGAATACACAGATACAAAATGGACATTCATCTGTATCCCTTTTTTGTTAAATTTCGTTATTTGAATATTATAGGTGTGTAAGCTCAGCAAAATATTCTAAAAGAGTCCAGTAGCCCTTAATAGTATTGGGTCTTCCGCTTGACTGGCAGCGTCAGAAATTGTTGATCTGAGTCCCCTACAGCTCAACATAACACCATGGCTTTACTTCTTATATTTCATTTTTATACTTTGCTGCTGGATGGTTAAGACCCAGGTAAAGCAGGACCTATGCAACAAGAGTTGTAGCTTTTGTGTCTGATAAGGTTAGTGAAATCCCCTCAGGATTTATCCTGAGATCCTGAATAGGTCTCTTTTGGAAAGACCAGAAGGAAGAATTATGGTATATGCTTGTTCTTTTTAGTACCTCTCCTGAAAGACATCTAGCTTTTTCTTTCTTTAAGAATATGTCAGGTTAAAAAAATTGGCTTAAGTCTGGGATTTGCCTGAGGGTCTAGTACACCTTGCTCTGTTGAGTAGGAACCGGGTCCAAGATCCTGTTCAACAGGTCTAAGGTTTTCTTCTGATACAATCAAACAAATTTTTGTGCTACCTGAAGAGTTTTGTTTCTGTGGGTCTTATAGTTGATAAGCCACAGTACACTGGGGCATGGCTTCTCCTGTGCCCACTCAGTTACCCCCGCTTCACTCTGCAGGTCCTCACAGCTCAGAAGGCACACTACACCTGGCCTCGAGCTCCTAACAATCATTCCTGAAGCCCATCAAGCACCTCTCATCTTCCTGGTCAGGAAACTGATTTGTTTAGCTCCTGAGGAGAGACAAGAAATGATAAATGTGAGTAAGCTTAGCGTTGAGTTGAGGTAATATTCAGAGTTTAAAGGATGATGAAGACCAGTTTGAGATTTCCCCAAATTGTGTGGATATCAAAGTGTTTCCACTCTAAAAATCATTCTAGCTGGGGACAGTGGTGCACACAGTTAGTCCAACACTGCAGGGTGCTGAGGCAGGAGGATCACCTCGAGTTCAAGCTCAGTCTGGGCTACATGGTGAGTACAAGGCCAAGCTGTGCTACTGAGACCTCAGAAAGAAAAAAATGGTTCTATCTTAACACACTATATCCTTATTACGTTACATAAAGCATTAGCAGTAAAATCATACTAGATCAGACTCATAGTGATCCACCTGTTGAAAGCCTCCCAAGAGCTGGGATTACAGTTTCGTGCCACCACGCCCAGTCTCAATTGCCATCTCAACGTGCCCCAGGGGCAGGGCCAGGTAGCAGGCCCAGGGATCGAATCCCTGGCCCCTGGGCCTGCTTGCAGGTGCTTTAATCCACTGAGCTATTTGGTCAGCCTTCTAACTCACTCTTTATCCAAAAATAAAGTTGTTCACAGGGAAATACAAACACAAATATGAGAAGAGGAATAATATTCACCTTCATTTTTCATTAAAAGGAAATTCTAAAAACAATAATAAACTCTTTAACTCAACACAAAGGTGTTTTTCTATTTATTTATTTATTTATTTATGTTTGTTTATTTGTTGTTTAGAGATGGGGTCTCACTATTTAGTTCAGACTGGCCTTGACCTCACTGTGTAGCCCAGGCTAGCCCTGAATTCATGGCAATCCTCCACTCTCAGCCTCCCAAGTGGATCATCACACCTGGCTCAGAAGTCTTATAATATGCTATGCTAGCAAAGATATGGGAAACAAATACTCTTATGTGGTGTTAAAATTTTTAGTATAGCTTCCAATTTGAACAAATGCAAATGCCTTTTGCCTTAGCAATTTGTTTCAAGAAATTTATATTAATATTTCCAGCCTATGAAAGATGGATAACTATTACAGTATTTTCTTTTTTTATACTATTTTCAATAACAAAATACTATCCATAAGGTTCAAGTACAATTAACCATGATATGTTCATGCAACTGAATAGTACGCAACTATTTAAAGGACTGAATTACATTATTGTGGATTGATACAGAATTATCTCCTTGGAATGTTATTAAGTAAAACAGTATTATCTGTAGAATATTGTGAAGACTATGCCATAATTGGGGTCAAAAAAGAGAAAGTATTTTTCCTACATATACAAGCTTGATAGTTATGTATGTATAGTTTTTTCAGAAAAAATTTAATATCCTTTTGAAAGTCCAAATGCAGTATCTCAAGAGAAGACAAAGCAGCATTCCCATGGTTTGGAACTAGTTCAGAAGTCCACATAGTCCCCAGCCTAGAGTGCTGCCAGGAAGTGTTGCACCCTTAAGAGGCAGGGCCTAGAGGAAGGAAGCGAAGTCATTAGGGGTGTGTCCTTGAAGCAAAAAATCTAGACCCTGGCCTCCTCTACTAAAAAGTGTTCTCCACCGTCATGTTTTGCCTTGCCACAGGCCCCAAAGCAGTGGAGCCAAACAACTGTGAACTGAAATCATGGGGCAAAACTAATCTTTTCTCCTTCCAAGTTGATTCTCTCAGGCATTTTGTCCCAGTAACATACAGCTAACACAAACGTCAACCTGAGATTATGAATAAAGAGGTCCTTACTCTTTCCTTACCCTCTTCTTATACTAAAAGTTTCATTTAAAATTTTAAAAATACAGGATCCTGTTAGATGGCTCAGTAGAATAAGCACTTGCTTGACAAGCACAAGGCCCTGAGTTCAATTCCTGGTTCTGCCAAAAAAAAAAATAAACATAACTAAAAATAAACAAATAAAATTTTGAAAATATAAACATGACTTCTCTAATTTTTCCTTTCTTTTTAATACAACTAAGATGAGAAATGTTTCATTTTCTTATATAGCGAGTTCCAGTTAATTGTGATTAACTGCAGATATTTGCTTAGGCAGCCAGAAGTGCCATGAAAAATAAGATAGTAAAACAGACTCTCCCAGCAACCTCCGAGCACCTTTGCTTTTTGCAGCTTTCTTTTCAGGGCAGAGAAAGAGGATTAAAAGGGCAGGGGTTGTCTCCCCAGGATCCAAGAGCTTCTGTCAGTAGCCAAGGAAAGTCACCGGACAACACTAGAGTTGGTAACATTAAATCTGTAGCTCATGGTGGTGTTAAAACAAAAACTGAAACAAATCTCCTATTTTAGAACTATACAGTACAAAGAAAGTTGTGTTTTTTTGTTTTGTTTTGTTTTTGAACCAGGGATTGAACTCAGGCCCTTGCACTTGCCAGGGAAGAGCTTATTCCACTGAGCCATCTCCCTGGCCCAGAAAGAAAGTTTAATAAGAATATTTAGAAACAAATTCTCACTTCTTCATGTAAGTGGTGCCCATGTCCAATCTGAGCCATTTTTCTGGATTAAGTCATAGACCCTGTTGTAACTGGCAAGTACAAAAGGTGAATAAGCCAATCTCTAGACATGTTAATTAGGTATTTTTCATCATGATACATTTAGCAGACTTAGAAATAAATGGAAAATATTTCAGTTGGTTCCTTATCAATCTTAATTTTCACTTGCAGCTTAATAGCTCATTAAATATTACAAGTACTTAAAAGAAATTATTTCGATCTAAGGCAGTGTTCTTAATACAGGGTGATTTTGACCCTCTGGGGATGTATGGTAATGTCTGGAGATATATTTGATTGTCAGACAGGGGCCTGTTTCCGGCGTCTAGTGGGTAGAGACCCTGAGTGATGCAAACTTCTTACAGTGCACACCACAATCCCTCACAGCAAAGCATCAGCCTGAAATGTCTCTCTTTTCTTTTTTCCTAGTGCATTGTCCTCTCTTTAACTCAAGTTCAAAACAAAAATCCATCCTTCTTTTGATTTCAAGTAATATTTGTTGCTTATGAACACACTATTCTAGAAACTATCAGCAAACTTCTAAACTATATATCTCAGTCCAGTATTTCCTCCTGAGCCACTCTGTCTCCAGGCTGAGTTACATATTCTCTCAAGAGGCTCCCCAGCCCCTGTAGGTATAACTCCACTACAAGCTTTCTAATAATTAATACTATGAATTTTTTACAAGTATGTGTCCAACACTGTGCAAAAGGCTCTATATGGACTGCTTCTTTCTCATTCTTTTTTCCTTTCTTTTTTCTTTCCTTTTCTCTCTCTCTCTTTCTTTCTTTCTTTCTTTCTTTCTTTCTTTCTTTCTTTCTTTCTGCTGGCTGGCTGGCTGGCTGGCTGGCTTGCTTGTCTTCTCTTTTTTTGAGACAAGGTCTTGCTATGTAGTTCAGGCTACACTTGAACTCACTGTATAGCCCAAGCTGGCCTCAAACTCACTGCGGTCCTCTTGCCTAAGTCTCCCCAGTACTGGGATCACAAGCACATGCTGCCACTCTTGCCTACTATTGCTCATGTGAAGCTCCATGACTACCCTCCGGTGGGGTTGCTTTCCTCCCTGTCTGGCCTGGGGTGCACCTGTGCCCTGCAGTACACTCTAACTTCACCTCACAACTCTCCATCCCTGAGGTTCACGCAGGCTCCTCTCCTATAGCTGGGTCTTATTGTTCTCTGTCTTCAGAAGGTCTCATTTAGAGTATCATGAACTGTAAAATAAATGACTGATGAATAAATAAACTGTGTAGATATATGATACCAAATTAGGAATCTTGTCACATCTGTTATACCACTGCAAAGATCCTCTGCTTTATAAAGGAGGAAATGTATTTCAGTTTTGCTCTGATTTTTTTAAAGATTGGGCAGTATTATAATTCTGGAGGCTTCTATAAAAGTGCTCAGCTAAAAATAGTAGGTTTGTACCTTGACTCTATGTTTCAGTGTCTTAATTCAATTCCCACTAATCTAAGAAAAGCAACATTATTAAGAAGATTCTATGGAAATGTTTCCTAGGCATAGTTTATTTGGTTCAAATACTGTGTTATGTGTAATAATATCTGAAGTAAGTGTTAAATGGGTTTACAGTTTCTGGGTAGGTGTTCCATTGGCTGGTGCCATCTGTGCAGCTTGCTCAGTGGCTGTGTCGCCCTATTATGTCTGTACGGAGACAGCTTGGCTTGGACTCTAGAATGGACTTTGACCTTTCCTCTCACACATGACCCTGGGTAGCTCTCTGGCACACAAGAAAGATGCATACATGAAAGAAAAATAGCATGATGCTCATGCTTGCTCACCTGGGGAGCAGTGAACACAGAGGTTTTGGTTTTGAATTTTCCTGTCATTTGTTCTTTTTAATTGTGAGTGCATATTTATTCATGCACTTTGCAAAAATGCAAATATATCAGAATGATTGTTTTTAAAAATCTCCTGTTCCTCATTTTTCATGCCAGTCTCTTTTCCCAGAGGTACATTTTATTGGTGGTATTTTAATTCAAGGGTGGGTAATTCATACAGCCAAAATATCAAAAGCTATGAAAAAGTGAAGTCTCCCTCCCATTTGCCATTACTCCAAAGCAAAGGTGATCATTGTTACAAGTTGTGTTTTTCCTTCCAGAATGAACAGAACTTATTTATTTCATAAAAGAGCACACTTTTCCCCAGCGTCTATCCTCTAAGCTAGAAATTTGTGACATAAAATACTGTAGAAAACATGCTAACATTTAGTGAACAGTTCCCCATTTTTTAGGTGTATTTTTAGAACAAGAGAAAGGAAAGGCACACAAATGACTAACAGTCTCATTAAAAGTCTGAATCAACCAAATAAATTTGTTTTCTTTAGAAGGTGGCTTATTGTTCTGATTTGCTGGCTTGTTGGAAGAATAATCCAACAACACTTGGGGAACTTCATCCCAACAGGCAAGTAGGAACGCACCTAAGATTTTAGACCTGGTCTCTGGCTCTATTGAGCAAAAGCAGTAGCTTGGCTTCAGTTCCTACATTGCTTATAAATCTGAACCACAAATATGTTGTGTGCGGCAACTATCCCAAGCAAAGGCCCTTGGCTATTCTGCAAATGTCTTCCATATTGTACATGTTCAAGAATCATGTTTTCATTCCATTCCTGAGATAAAAATCGCACTATTTCTCCATGTGAGAAACACTTACCAGTGTGTACTTTTTAGTCAACCTATTAAATGCACTCTTCCAAATCTACTAGAGAGGACTTTCAACTTCAACCTCACTCAGACTACAGGCCAGGGGCTTAAGGTGACCATCAACAAATAAATCTGTTCGAAGGTTTGCTTTTCTCATTATTTGACTTTGCCTCTCCTTTTTTCCCACTTTTTTACAGAAAGGAAAAAGAAATTGTCAAATAAGTACAGCACTCAATAAACAACGTGTACAGGATATAAATGGCACAGATTTTTTTTTTCTCATAAGACTGCCTTCCATCTAATCAGGATCTGAAAATCTCAGGGTACTTTAAAGACTTCAAAAACATTTTCTTCCTATTTTAAATCTCATTAACTAGCTATTTTATCCTCACAGTACCCATATAATGAAAGTAAAGAGAACAGGGTATTATTACCTGTGGATGCATGAGAAAGCTGAGGCCACAGAAATAGCCTAAGTGCTCCAGGACATATAACAAGTCAGAGATAAAATCTAGGAAAGAATTCTGAGTGCCCCAGTGATTATTAGCTGTGCAGATAGGATTGTGTTTGTGGCATCCTTCCCTTTGCCAACTAAACAGTTCCCCTATCTACAACACCATGCTGCTCATATTGTCCAGTGAAAACGAATGTATAGAGAGAAAGTATGCTCCCAGGGGCCCTCAACCATATTCAAGAGCTGGAAACAGCCTGTGGTTAGCAGCCCTGATCCCTTAACCTCACAGTTGGGGTTGCAATGTCAGATGATAGCCAGAGTCCATGCGTCTCCTAAGGGATGGCTTCTCTTGTACTGTGGCCGATCTTGAGCTTCACTATTGACAAAGAGCAGCAGGGACTCACAGCCAGTGTGGAACTAACAGGCTAATTCAGGGCAAGAGACATGTGTCTGGCAAATCCAAGCAGGTCAGAAGAAAGTGGCAGGAGGCATAAGAAAATTGTCCCCGCATCCAGTACCCTCTGATCGCATGCATGCAGCCTTCAAGGCGTCCACTCACAATCCCAGAGTGTCACTCATGTCCAGGTAAGGAAGGCACATTGAATTAAATTCCTTAGAGAAACTGCATAGACATTTGGAAGTGAAAAGCCATTAAAATCAAGCAGATTGAAAGAAACTCCTCGTAGCCTAAGGAGCATTTCCATCAGAGAACAGGTCCCCTGAGTCACAAATTCTTCATTTTATCTGCTTTTTACTTCAAGGCATTTTGGGGCTCCAGAGAGGTTGGCAGGTTTCTCACCGGTGGTTTCCTGAGGACATTGGAGCATCTTTAATTGGGAAGGAACAAAGAAGGGAAAATGCGAGAAAGAAAGTGAGAGAAGAGAGTTGGAAAATTAATTAGAAGAAAAAATGAATGCCACTTTCTCAATAAATTAGACAACTATCACATAAAATAAACACCAAAGTTTGTTGGTTAGAAGTCATTATTTATTATAGAAGTAATGGTTTTCTAATTGTAAAATTAGAAATTATATGAGTACAAAAAAAGAGAAAAATTGTTTAATCACATCTCCAGAAGTAAGCATCAGATGATTTATTGAATTTCTGTTCTATTTTCTTCTAACACTTTTTCTTTCCAGTCATGTAAAGCAAAGATCATGTGATGCACACTAGTTGGTAAACAATTTTTATTATTATACTATATGCATAAATATATCTTATTCTACCTACATCATTAATTTAAGGGATTGTATAGCATTTAACTATGGATTTATCTACATTTATTTTATTAACATTATTGTTGCACATAATGAAATAATAGATCCTATAAAATTTTCCAATATGATAAACTGGTCTAGAATAAACAGCCTCCTTCAATTGTCTTTACAGACCAGTTTAATTATTTCCTTAGGACAAATTCCTGGAAGCAAATTTCTAGGTCAAAGATACATAAATTTTGCAGGAATCTGATTCCTTCAGTGGCCTTTTAAAAGTAGTGATCAAAGAAGTTAGACTTTTGCTCCAAAATCAACTTTTATTAGAGGGCTAATTTTTTTTAAAGTCAGAACATATAATTTTTTAAAATACTGTAGCCAATAACTTTTTTAACACTCATTTTAGTTTCAAATTTCAGTGATTTAAGGGTAAAAAAGAAAAAGCCAATACAGAAATGTCTGTAGAAATAAAACAAGGAAAAGAAAAAGGGATAGGGAAGAAATCTACATCACTTTACTCCACCTCCCATTTCTCCTTTCTTTTAGCAGGTCCTCTGGGTTCTCAGGTCTCTAAACTGGACTTAACCCTGAGGCGCAGACACTACAGAAATCAGCAAACACAGACCCACCTACCAGCCTTGCAGCTAGACATGGTGGAACTCACCAGTTTAGGGACCTTCCTTTTCCTTGGTCTCAAATTTTTACCACTGTTTTATTGGTTAGAATCTCCATTTCTCTTTCATATACATGTGAAATATTTCATAAAGTGGCTTAGCTATAGAGAGTAAAGTTTCAAACGTGTGGGTTATATTACAATTATTTAAAAAAAAATCCTGATTTAAATTCTAAGAAACTGGGGTCCATAGGAAGCCTCTGATAAATGAGACCCAAAAGTCTTTTGAATGTTCCAGGATAAATTCTACCTTGTATGCTATATATTTTTTAAAGTCTGATTAATTTTAAGGAGATCAATTTTCTATTATTTCCACATTTATTTACTTATTTACTTATTTTGGCCTTGGATGGAAAATTTGGATACGGGTTGGGATCATCTTAGCTCCTATTTGCCTTTAGTCTAATAGCTGTAGTACCTGGATGTTCGTTGGACAAATAGACATTCAGAAAGTTTATCTTCTATTCTTAAAAGATGCTATGAAAGAAAACTGAAGTGAATTGTGAGAGAGAGATGGTGTTTGATGAAGGGGTAAGGAGCAACGCTGGGCGCAGCTGGAGAGCTGAAGGCAGCCAACCGGGATGCGGTCTGGGCGAAGGACTCCAGACCTGGCGAAGCAGGGGAGTGCTGGGTCCTGCAGCTCTGCCTGACATAAGGAGAGGGGGTCCCGCTCAAAACGAAGCTGTGTTTCAGTCTTTGTAACTCTAGCCCAGCAGCCATTCATAAATAAACCTCTCAGCGAGAAAACACTAATTGAATTAGTCTTCCTCTGTGTGTTAGTTTTTTGTTTGTTTGGTTTTTAAAATCACATCACACTCAAAAGTCAATCCATTGACGAATATTTTGCTCTCATGAATGGAGTAGGCAAGTAGTGTCTGCCTGGCCAAGTTGAAAACATAAAAATGAAAACCAGAAGAATTAGAATATATTGAAATGTTAGACCACCACGGACCTCAGCTCAAAGTGTGATGGGAGTTCATAGATTTTTCAGAAAGGAGTAAGCGGTCTAGCGGAGACACCAGCCACCAGTAAATAGTTGTCAAGTGTTTATTAGGCTTTAAGCTGGGTGCTGGGCAAGACACAGATGCAAGATAATGAAAATACGTGTCTTCTTGAAGTACGGCACTGCCCAATGGGCATAACCTGAAAATTACATGCATAATTACACTTCAACGTGATAATGCAGATATGCACAATTTACCAAGAGAACAAAGGTATTTATGAGAACGTGAGAAGACTGACTCCACATCACAAAGAGAAGAAGAAGAGGAAGAGGAAGAGGAAGAGGAAGAGGAAGAGGAAGAGGAAGAGGAAGAGGAAGAAGAAGAAGAAGAAGAAGAAGAAGAAGAAGAAGAAGAAGAAGAAGAAGAAGAAGAAGAAGAAGAAGAAAGAAGAAGAAGAAGAAGACGAAGAAGAGGAAGAAATGACATTTATGCTAAGACTTTAAGAATGAGTAGGAAAATTACTCAAGGGTTCTTAAAGGTGATGTTAAAACAACCCTTAACTCATCCCTAAAGACAATTTCTAGATGGATACTGTCTACACATTCAGGATCTATAAACCCAACACAGCAGGTTTTCTTCCAGCTTTGAAACAGATTGTTGCCTCTTCTTGGAGCAGCAGATGAAGACGTTGGCTTGTGTTTACTGGCTCTGCTATATGAGAAACGGTTATCTTTAAACACTAGGGTGACACCCTCTGTGGTGAGATCCTCTCCCTAGCTAGGGAGACTCAGGCAATCTGAGCAGACCGAAGGAGCAGTGGAGTCCAGCCTCCTGCCTTGTGTGCATTCAGAAACACAAACCCATGGGATGGAATGAGCAGGCGGCCTGTCCTCTTTCTGTCTCTTTGCATGAGACGCAGAGTAAACAGTAGAATTCTCAAACGTGATGAAGTTGAACTCATGTATTGGAATTGCTCACCCTGCTTTTTAAAAAAATTGTGGCAGGTGGTGGTGGATAAAGAGACAAGAGGCAAACCAGCTAGATAGCACAGCGGATTAAAGCGCCTACTTAGGCAGACTCAGGGACTGGGGTTCAATCCCTGGCACCTGGCATGCTGTGACGGCCCCACCCCCGGGGCCCACTGAGACAGCTATTGAGACTGGGCGTGGTGGCATGCGCCTGTAAACCCAGCCTTGGGAGGTTGAAAAGCAGGAGGATCACTATGAGTACAATCTGTGTAGTGAGACCCTGTACTAAATTCATTAGAGAGACAGAGAGACAGAAAGCAACAGAGAGAGATAAAGAGAGACAGAGAGAGACAGAGACAGAGACAGAGACAGAGACAGGATGACAAAGAAATGAAAGAGGGTCTTGGCATGTGCTGAGAAAACTAAGTTCAGGATAAGCAAATTAATTGGATAGAATATAAAGAGATTGGTAAACTAAGACAGACAACTTGTCATACTATGAATTTTAGATTTGATCATGTAGGTAATAAGGAGCCATCTGATATTTTTAAAACAGTAGATGACAGAGTAAGCATGTTTTTTTTAGGAAGCACATTGTTTTACTGTAAAGTATAAGATTTTAAAAATTTTAAACCTTGTGGGTCATATGGTCTCTGCCATAACTCCCTGATATCTATCTCATAAAACAAAGTAGCCATGGACAATGCAAAATAATCTACATGCCAATAAAACCTTATTTACAAAAATGACCTGCAGTTTAGCTGAGCACAGTGGCACACCCTCATGTTCCCAGCAATCTGGGAGACTGAGGCAGAAGATCATAAACTCAAGCTTGGCCTGGGCAACTGAAAAAGAGGGCCAGGAATGTAGCTCAATGTGAAGACCCCAGGCCCAAACCCCAGAACAGGAAAACAAATAAACCAAAAAAGAGATGGACTGGATTTGACCTAAAGGACCAGAGTTCATTGTTCTGTGGATTAGAGGACAGCAAGATTCTTAGTAGAGAGAACAGTAAGTTAGTTCATAGTTAAAGACAGCGGCTTTTCAAAGTGTCATTCCTAGATTAGTAACACTAAGGCCCTTGGGGAACTCTGGAAGCATTTCTGTGTGAGTCTGAGTTTTAATAAACCCTCCAGATCATTCTATCATTTCTTAATTCTGAGTACCCTGGTCTGGAAAAAACAAAACGCAATGCATTTCCACAGTTGGGAGGTGATAATAGGGAAAGACAGAATGGGACATTGAGTAAGTACTCAAAAAATGTTTTGAATGAGTCAGGGAATGAGATGTTAGCTAAGATGAAGGACACTTTTTTGTTTTTGAACAGCAGTGAGGAAGAGAGATAAAAAGAGACATTTATTATGAATAAAAGTATTTTACATGCATTATTTCATTTATTCTTTAAGACAACTTTGTAAATAGCTGTTATAATCATACATATAATAGATATAATTGCTGTTTAAATTTTATTTATTTTTGTGCTACTGGAGATTGAAGCCTTGTGCATGTTAGGCAAGTGCTCTACCACTGAGCTACCCTCAGCCCTATCATCATTTTTTAATTAATTAGTTCATTAACTTTCTGCAGTTCTAAAGATCAAACCCAGGGTCTTGCATATACCAGGCAAGCACTCTACCACTAACCTGTACCCCAACCCCTTCAATTGCAAAAACTTATGGAATATAGTATGATAGTTTGACATGTATACAGTACATAATGATCAAATCATAATAGTGAACATTTCCCTCTCCTAAAACTTAAAGTTAGCGTGTGATCTTTGTACCTCTTTATGGGGTACAGCGGTGAAAACAAGGTTTTCATAGGGATAAATAATGTGGTCTGAGTCTAACCCAGATAGCGACACCTAAGCCCACTTTGCAAAATAGAGTTTTGGTTTGAATTCCTGCCCAATTATACAGAAGCTCTAACTAGGCATAAAAAATCAGAGAGCTTCACTGTTTGTAAATCAGTTTCATAGGTTATTTCTTTAGAACAAAATCACTTGGTAGAGGAGAAAAAGCAGAAAGTTCTAGGTTCAAATTCCAGTTTTGTCCCAAAGGAGGTCACCTCAGGGCCATCCGTAAAGTGGGGTAATGATAATAAGTGTAAAGCATCTGGAGTGAAACTGGACTACCCCAAAGGGCAGGTGTTGTTACATGATTATTAACCCAGCTTCTTGTGAAGTTCTTTGAGGAGGATGAGATTGGGCCTTCAGGCCTCTGTTCCTTAGCTCAGGCCTTCCGGTTCCCTCCATCAGCATCACCATTCTGGTCACTGGGCTTCTTACTTAAGGTGAGCTGACGTTGATGCAAGTTTGGAAGTTGGATGAGGCCCAGTCCATTCAAAGGTTGCCTTTAGCCCTCATCTCTGCTGCTTGCCCTGTCTACTGTGGCAGTTCATTCCAGGGTTGCAAGGCTATTCATATCGGTTTTTCTTCTTCCAACACACTATTTTAAAAATCTGTGGCTTCTATACAATAATTACCTCCCCGCTGCCCCCCCGCCCCCGTGAAATCAAACAATGAGTGAGGTTGGGAGCCAGAAAATAGGAACTGAAGAGATAAAGGTGTTCCTAAGAGAAATGCTTCCTTGCTTCAAAGGAATTTGCTTACTGTCCCAAGGGTGAAGACTTGCTAGAGAAGTAAAGCTGGTCACTGGTTCCTATTTCACTGCCTTTTCCTCCTCCTGCAAGGGCCTAGAAGCAGCTGTGGCTCTCCTCCAGTTTCAGAACCTGAGCACATCGTGTTTTGTACCTGATGAGGATGGTTTGTGAGCAACACCCACACCTTTATCCCAGGGAGGTTGGTGGGTGACATTCTGTTTCCCTATTTGTTGGCTGCTTGCTTTCAGGTACATTTTAGGTGATGAGAGGGCAAGACTACTGCTTTGTAGCGTTTTGGGTAAACAGAGTTTCCATCTCAAAGGGGAGACACTGGACCATGTTGAGAACAACAGGCGAACACAGCTCAGATAGAGCTGGCTGAACAGCAAGGCGAGGAAGACCTGGGCCTTTCAGTAACTGACAGAGACAGTGCATTCTGCAAAACATAATGAACACAGCTAGCAGAGTGATTCTGGACACTAATGTAGGCAAATAATAGCTGAGTAATTTTGAAATAAGGCTCTTTTCCTCAAGATTTGAAATAGAATCTGCTACCCTTCTGTCCCTTGTTTAACTGAGTTTTGAGTCTTCTTTTTTTGTTTTGTTTTCGTTTTTTTTTAGTGGAACCGGGGATTAGAACTCAGGCCCTTGCGCTTGCCAGGGAAGCCCTTATTCCACTGAGCCATCTCCCCGGCCCAGCTTTGAGTCTTCTGACTGAACTAATTTGTGACTTTTTCCCAATCACTTTTAATGTAATACCAGATTAAATGAGTAATTTCCTTCTCCCCCACCCAACATCATTTAGAACAAATTGTGTTTTTCTCTGTCCTCCACACTGCTTTGCTTAACATAAGACTCAAGATTTTATTTCAAGATTTGGAGACTTCAGAGATCTCTTTTCCTTTGACATTGATTGTGTTCTTGAAGGATGACTGATGATTTCTTAGTGTGCAGCACTAATTGAAAATGATGACATTCCGGGATTATGTTGTTGTTTGGGGGGCTTTAGGGTGATGGGGATCAAACCCAGGACTGTGTCAGTGCTAACTTAGCACCAACTTTACCACTGAGCTACACCCAAACTCCTCAAATGATTTTAAGGTCTAGTCCAGAAATTTTTGATCTTCTTAGGATCTGTCCTTTTTTTTTTTTTTTTTTTTTTGCCTTGAATTTATTAACTGGGATTATGAGAACCAAAGTGATACCGTTCATGTTTCTTCCATTGGGAGATGAATTGAAAGAGGAAAAGAAATCCTGTCAGCAGTCCTGACAGGGATTTATACTCAAGGCCATTCACACCTACAGTCTTCTGCCAAGTACACTCATGATGCAACTTTTCACATTTAACCAGGCAGCTTCTCGTCTGAATACAGCTACTCTCCCCGCAAGTGCACTACCAGCTCCGAAGAGCTTTAATCTCCAGATTTTACTGTAGGAAAATTGACCACAAGAAAATGGGGGAACAAGTGATCACTCCTGAGTTCTTTGTTGTTCTTTTCCCAAAAGAACATTAAATAATAACCTCAACCTTTCCTTCAGGGTGGCTTGTCAAAAGTCCTCCAGGACAGCACCTTGAGACCCACAGAAGGGGTACGCTTCCTCTTAGGGTCACAGAACATTTGGTAGGAAGATGTGGTCACACAGCCTGCATCATATTAAATGGATTTTATGTTTATTGACTTGTTGTAACACTACTTAATTGATTTATGTGTGCTTTAGAAAGCCTTATGCTATGAAACATAAAATACATCATTTATCATTTATTAAGTCCCACATTTTTGTAACTGTTGGCATAAAGCCTTTGGTCTGGCATTTTACCCTTCAAGTATAGCACTCTTTCTATGAAAAAAGAAATAACATTTTATGTACTTTATTTCTACATGTATTAAATTGCCCAGGAATATAATTCACATGTAAAGACTACTTGTGTTCCCCAGGTGCTACCCACTGTCATACCGTCACTGCAGTGTTCGTCTTGAAAGAACTAGGGACTGCACCCTGAGGTTTTGCATTGAATTACAACCCCAGCCCTTTAAAAACTATTTTCATGGGCTGGCGAGATAACTTAGTGGACTAAGCACCTGCTTTGGCAAGCACAGGAAGTGGGGTTGGATCCCTGGTCCCACATGCCATGCTGGCCCCAACCCTGGGGTGCCCTGAGCTGGTGACAGAGTAGGGGCATAGTTGCACACACCTGTAATCCCAGCACTGGGGAGGCTGAACACAGGTGGATTACCACGAATCCAATCTGTGTAGTGAGACCCTGTGCAAAATACACAAATGAAAAAATATTCATTTTGATACCGAGTTTGCTAAGTTACTGCTTGCCCAGGCTGGGCTTGAATTTATGGTCTTCTTGCCTCAGCCCTCAAAATGCAGGAGTTACAGGTGTGCACCACTATACCTGGCCTATCACTGAGTTTAAATGAGAGTTTTCTGTGTTCTTTTGTAAGTTTAAGCTAAAATAATAAAGGATAAAAAAATAATAAAAAAATAAAGTATATCTTTAGAACTAACATTTTTATTCTACTGGTTTTTAGAATTACCAGGAATAGATAAGAAAGACTATTATATTAATGCTGAAATTTTGAAAACTATCTTACAATAAATGATCCTTCAGTATCTGCAAAGGTTTAGTCCTAGGACTGCCCTCAGACACCAAGAGCCACGGATACTCAGTTCCCTCATATAAAGTGGTACAGTATTTGCATGTAACTTAGGCCCTTTAAAGTGCCTCTAGATTACTTACACCCTAATATAATACAAGTGCTATGTAAATAATTCTTATGCCAAATTGTTTAAGGAATAATGATGAGAAAAACATCTGTCCATGCAATTTTTTGTTTTTGTTTTTGTTTTCAAATATTTTTGATTCATGATTGGTTGAATCTGTGAGTGCTGAGCTCATAGATCTGGAAAGCAGTTCTGTCGCTATGTATCAATGTTATACAACATACATGAAGAAGAGTAAAAAATAACAGTAAGGTTTGATGCAATCACCATGCCTGCATTGGTAGAGTAGAGGAATAACACTATTGTGAACTTGAAGTTGGTCTTAAGTCCCCAGTGGGCCACATAAAAAGGGTACTAGTGTTTCTGAGAGTAATAAAGTGCTAGAGGCAGAAATGAAAATGGTGCTTGTCAGGGGTTAGCGGGGTAGAAGGGAGGAGCATCGTTTAATGAGTGTGAAGTTTCCGTTTTGCAAGATGAGAATGATTATGAAAATGAGTGTGAATAGAGGTTATAAAACATTATGACTGTGTTTAGTACCACTGAGGTATACACTTAAAGTTGACTACGATGCTAAATTTTATGTTGTATGTATTTTACCACTAGAGGAATGAATGCCTCACTCCATTCATTCCTTGTTCCTCCTTCCATTCTCTTGTCATCTTCTCCTCAATCTGTCTCTCAGAACAAGCTCCAGTCTTTTAGTTCTAACTGTGGTTTCCCCTCAGCACAATTTTAGGGCTCTGTCTAGCCTGGATTCTCTTGAGCATCAGCAGTTCCTATTTCTCCTGCTCCTTCAATACCACCAGGGTGTCTACTGAACTCATTTATCTGGATAGAAAACAACAAATAAGTACTATGAAAAATAAAATTCAGATTCAACCCAGAGCCCAGGCCCAGTGTGGAACCCTGCAGTAGAACTCCCTGCAAAGAGGACAGAGGAAAGATCCACCCAGCTGATTCAGGTGCAGAGCATCTTGCCAGAGTGGCACACAGCATTCAACTCCAAGGGCTGCAGCAGGAAGAAGTGGAGCACAGCAGCCAGATCCAAGCCACACCCACCTGGAGGAGTTTGTGGTAGATCTGGACCTGGTGCTAAGGTAGTAACTCTTTCTAAGCTCTACACCATAGGTCAGAAGACAGTGATATACAAAATGACAAAGAGAAGAAACAAAATTCAGTCTCAGGCCCTGAGCCCACCCAGAACAAATGCAGAAGGCACTAGCATAGAAGAAATTAGAAATCTCACACCTGAAATCTCTGAAATAATAGTGTGGGAAGTAAAAAAAAGAAAAACAACTGCAGAAAGGAATAGAGGAAATCTGATCAGAAATAATTTTTGAAGTAAAAAAAGAAATGATAACTATAATGAAAGAAGTATTAAGTGTCCCTAAAGAAGACACTGATAAAAAAAGAGCAGAATATAAAAATGATGAAATCCTTGAACAAGCAATATAGGAAAGAAATAGAATGCATGAAGCAGATTCAAAGTGATATACAGGAAATTAAAGCCTCAATCACTTTTTCAAGCTGTCAAAACCATTTGAATGAAAGTGAAAATAGACTTTCAGACCTTAAAGACATCATTGCAGCTAGTGAAAAAGTAAGAAAAGATCTCTTAAAAACAACAAGGATGCAGGAAAAAAAATAATTCAACACCTGCAAGACAATGCAAAGATGAACAATGTGAGACTGATAGGCATCAATGAAGAAGAAGGAGTCAATGCAAATGATATAAAAAGATTATGGATGGAAGTAATAGCAGAAAACTTCCCAAATATGGGGAAACAATCTGACATTAAGTAATCGAAGCATATAGAACTCCAAATAACATTGACTCAATTAAAAACACACCCAGACACAGCATTCAAGATCCCAGAAATTCAGCACAGGAACAGTATACTAAAAGCCACTAGAGAAAAAAACAGATCGTATTTAAAGGAAAACCCATCAGAATAATGGCAGATTTCTCTTCACAAGCTATCAAGGCAAGAAGAACATGGGGCAAAGTAATACAAGTCTTGCAAGAAAACAAATTCCAGCCCAGACTGATATACCCTGCAAAACTCTCGTTCAAGTATAATGGAGAAGTGAAATACTTCCATGACAAAGAACAACTTAAGAATTTCATGCCACACCTACACAGACTACTAAAAGTTGTTCTAGAAGGGGAGCAAAATGACCACAACTTCATGAATGAGAATGGAAAGAACCCACCAAATAGGGCAAACAATTAAACACAGGAGAATAAGAGGTATACAAAAGCAGTCCTTCAGTTATTCTTTTGTATACAGCAGCAAAATATTTCCATCAGCATACTCTACAAGTGAACTTCTCCCGCACCCTATGGGTCATGATTCTATCTGGGTCTACAGGATGGATATCAAGAAAATAGTAGCTCAGTCCCACAAGTGACACCTGGCCACCAGTAAGTGTCATGGACATTGTCCATGTCCACAACACACTAGAACTTTGTGTGATATCCTATCCCCAAACTGTTAGAAGTACTGGTCATCTATTTGTCATTCCAGTATTTATCTTATGTTTTATTCTTAGTAATTTTTTACTAGCATGAAAACTTTTTCTTAATTCAATTGTTTTGAAACATTTAATTTTTGATTAATACTTAATTTTCTGAATATTGCTTAATCTTAATTTTTGTTTTAAGACTTGTACTGTATCTTTGACTTACAATCTACTTAAAAGACATGGTATGATATTTTCTAGTATTAGAAACTTTAAAAAGTATATTTCCATTTTCCATTGACTTTATATTTCTTCTTCCTTGTCTTTTACACACACACACACACACACACACACACACACACGAAAAAATGTGCATAACCCAACATAAGATTGATACTGTTTCATAGAAATTTTTAATGGCCTTTTAAATGGGTTCATCTAATATATTTTACACAGTCCTGCATAACTATCATTTTGAGGGCTGTTTATTCTTTATCCAGGACCATACATCAACTTCTCTTGCCTTCTGAATTATGCTCTTTGTTATTTCCTTTTTGCTACATCTGGAGGTATTAGAATATTTTGAGTTTGTATCACTGGAAAATATTTTACTTTTAGTTTTCAAAGGTATGTTTGCTAAGTATAAAATTCAAAGAGGACAGATTTTTTTTTTCTTTCAGTCCTTTAATTAGTTTCTTACACACCTGGTCTTTTTTTTTTCTTTCTAGTGTGGAATGAGATGTTATTTAATTTTGTTTTTCCATAGACAATATTTTTATGTACATGTTTTAATGATTTTTTTCTTTATAATAAATTTTGGGCAATTTCATTTTTGTGTATCTTGGTATGATTTTATTCAAATTTCTTGTGCAAAAAGTTCATTTTTCTTGGACATGTGGTGTTACAAGTTCAACTAAATTCAGAAATTTTAAATCTTTAAATATTTATTGCCTACCCCTTTCTAGAAACTTTGAGAATTCTAATTATATGAATATACGTTTCTTGATTTTGACACAAAGTGAACTATTATGACTGATCTGTAAATTCTTTCTTCTTCATTTTTAGTTTGGACAATTTTTATTGTTATATTCATTTAAGTTTGTAAATAATTTATTTGCAATGTGCAATCATTATTAATGTCATGCTATGTACTCATTTCAGAAATATTTCTCTAAAATTACTCTGTCTACATCTTATATCTTTCACACTTCAATATTTGTCTGCAATTTTAATATGATATGTAATTATTGATTTTCAATAAAGTTTATGAAAAAAATAAATAAATAAAATTCAACTCAGATGCAATGGTGCATGTCTGTAATTCTAGTACTGAGGGAAACTGAGGTAGGAGGATTACAAGTTCCAGTCCTTCCTGGATCACTTAGTCACTTAGATCTTGTCTGGAAAAAAATATAGATAGATAGGTAGATAGATAGATAGATAGATAGATAGATAGATAGATAGATTGGGATAGAAAGCCTCTGGTTTTGATCCTCAATACTGAATTTAAAAAAAGAAGGTGGGAAGAAATGAGGAAGGAAAGAAGGAAATAAATAAAACTCAATAATTATATTTGAAGATACAGGAAATGTTGGGGACAAAAATACTATTCTATTTTGGAATTTCTTTAAATTGTCACATCCAGTATCCCTTTTTTTTAAAGTATATCAAGCACGATAGCCATGAAATGTATCTTTGTATCCATTCTAAGCAAAGGCTGTTGCTCAGTTAATAGCACTAATTGAAGAGATCGTTTCCTGAATAATGTGGGATAGTGGTGGATGTAAACATTACTTGTATTTGGTTTGAAATATGCTGTTTAAAAAGACACGTTTACATAAGGCAAAGTTGATCTTAAAATTCAAATAAAATAAAGTGGAGGCACGAATCAAGAGAATTGGGAAGTTTCTTACCTCCTGCTCCTGACATGGGCTCCCCGACCCTCCTCCTACTGGTCGCAGTGTGCCTGGTGGATGCGACTCCTGCACCTCAACTTCTACCTCCCACCATCTTTCCAAACCCAGAGAATTGTGTTTCATCTTTTGTTTGGGGTTGGTTCAAAGTGCTTCTTCTTATAAAGCATAAATTCCATGGATAAAAATAGAAAACTGAAAAGTCAGATTAATAAAAACAATACAAGTGTTATTAAAGTCAAACGCAAGATATGCTATGAGCGATGTAGCACAGATTGAAAATTGGGGGTATTTACTTGTACACCTAGCAGATTACACTCCATGAACATACTGGTCACTTCATGGTACCGAAGACCAGCTTCCTGCTTCTACAGTGTTTCCTCGCTGTTTTTAAGTAGCAGGTCGCAGTGGTGTCATGGCAGACCAGCAACGATTCTGCTTACCTGCTGTGGAATTTGGGTGCTTGGCTCAGTATCAGTTGTGAACTTCAGTTTTGCCACCTCAAAATGGGATTAATCACATCTTCTTGATTAGGAATATTTACCAATTCTTATTGTAAAGAGCACATCATCTGATACATTTCCTTTGACCAATTTTGTATGAATTTCTATGGCAATGTATGTCTTATGATTATTTTCCTTGAAATAAATATTTTTCTTTCATGAGGCTCAATAGTATTTTATTGGATTTGAGTAGAGAAAAGCTTTTAAATTAAGCACTAGCGTCATCTGCGTCTGACATAGTTACTTCCTCCCATTTTGAGTATGATTCATCCTCTCTTAATTGTGTGTGGGTTTGAATCCCTTTCTGGAGTAGCTTCCTTAAATAGATGACTTCCGTAATACTGGTCTTTGTAACCTGAAAGATGTCTTGAACCCTGGGAAGTTATTTAACTTGCAGCTACACATTCAAAATGCTTGGATAATGTTGACCATATTGATGCTGAGTCATTGCCAGCATAATTACTGTGCCTGCAGCGCTGGCCCTCACCCTTGAAGACCGCTCTGCAAGGCTTCCCTCAGAAGCCTTCTTCATTCTCTGGAACCTTCTGTGAGAGGCCCACTCCAGGCCAGGTCTGCCTGGTCCTCAATTCCCATAACACTTACTCCAACCAAGCAATTTAGCCTTTAACTATATTTTTTCATGTTAGTCCCACTGTGTTTTTCTGTTTTATTTTTTGTTTTAATATTTTCATGTAATACCAGGGATCAAACTCAGGACCTTGAGCTTGCCAGGCAGGCACTTACTTAGGTGAGCTATCTCCCTGGCTAATTTTTTTTTAAATTTAGATAGATTTAAATTTGAGAACAGACACTATGAATGAGATCAACGAGACAATGTTTATGAAAACTCTAAAAATGTATGATGCAAATGTTAGGGCTATTTGTGTTACTGCTTTTTCTTTGTGGCTAGCACATAATTTGACACATGGAAAAAATCCAGCATATACTTGTGAGACTAATCACAAGTGTTTATAGAGGAAAGTCTGTTGCCTAAGTGGCCAGGTTTTTCTGATCAACTTTTGTCCATTTTCATTTTTCAGTAATGTAGGAAGAGAATACTTTTAAGATCATAGGAAATTACTGTAGTACAGTATAGTTAAGGATTTGTGTGGTGAACTGTCAGAGAAAAGAAAATCAACTCTGCCCACGCACAGAGTAGGGGTGCAAGCCCTGTTTCATGGATGCCACATGGCAACAGAAATGCTGCAAGCTGACTGGACCCATATCTGAATTGCCTGCCAGAAATGTTCATCATGGCTAAAAATAACATAAAATAAAATAAATAAGCCAGGTAATTCAACTGGGAATGATCAGTCTCCTAATGTTGTCTAGACTTCTTGAAGTAAACTATCCACTAGAAAGTATTACTTTCTGGTAATTATGCTTCCAAAAATGTACACGTTTTCACAATTTCTGCAAAGCCATAGTAGTACGATGGAATGAGACAAATCTAGGGCATCAAAGTTTTATTAGGCAAACCCAAGTCATTGTTTCAATAAAAAAGACTTTTCTTTTTTAATTTATGTATTCGGTACAGGATCTCACTATGCAGCTTGGACTCATAGTGATCCTCCTGTTTTCAGCCTCCCCAGCACTGAGATTATAGGCCTACACCACCACACCTGGTCTCAGTGGCCAGCTCAGTGCACCTGGGGGTGGGGCAGTGTGGCTTGTGGTGCCAGGGATCGAACCCCCTGGTCTCATGCACTTGCCTAAGCAGGCACTTAGTCTGCTGAGTTATCTTGCCAGCCCTAAAGAGACTTACTGAACACACACTATACGCCACATCAATATAGGTGCTGGGGATGCATCAATGCAATGCCAATCAAAATTCCTTCTCACATGAAGATTGTATGACAACAGCTAGGAGGTACAACAAATGATCAATAGAAGAATATGGAACACAAATTCAGATAGTAAAACGTTCCGTGAAGAAACATAATTTAGATCAAGGATATTCAGGATGCACACAAAAAAGGGGGGACATTTAGGATAAGGGGAAGATCTCTGAGGAGCTAACAGAAAACTGAAGCCACAGATGATGCTACAGGACAGAGGATGGAGTGTGTGAATTGCCCCGAGACACAGGCTAGCTGTAGACCCATTAGGGCAGCAGCAGGGTGAGGAATGGGGAGAGTGGTAGGCAGGCCCCAGATTGTATCCTAGTTTGGAAAGCTCGTGGAGGTATTGAAATAGAAAAGTAATGTGACCCGGGCCACATTCTGAGAAAAAGACTTTGGCGTCTGTGTAGGGAAAAGGTTCAGTGAGACACAGGATGTGAGGGAAGGACACCAGTTAGGAGACTCCTGCTAGAGACTGGGCAAGTGACACCGAGTCTGACAATGGTGAAAAGTAGGTGACTTTCAAATACGTTTCGAAAATGGCACTGGAAGTTAGTGCTGATGAGTTGGATAAAAGATGTGAGAAAAAAAATGAGAGGAATATTGTTATGGTTTGTGTCTAAATGTCCCCCCAAAAACCTCATGAAGTTATGACGTGGGCTTCTAGAGTTTGTGATTAATTCATGATCCAAGGCTGGGATTATAGGTGCGGGTGACACACCTGCTCTGGGGCAGTAGCTTGAATACAACATTAGGGAGGGAAAGAGGCTGCTGGGGCTGGTGCTGCTCCTCCCTTTTGCCCTTGCTGTTTCACTGTTTTCCACCACCATGAGCTGCCGCCCTCTGCCTTGTGCCGCTCTGCCTTGGAGCCAGCCGAGTATGGACTGAAACCTTCACAAACTGTGAGCTAAAACAACTTTTCCTTCTTAATTCTGGGTGTTGGGTATTTTGTCCTAGAGATGAGAGAAAAACAACAAAGACAAATATGAATTTTCTCTTCTATAGGCATCAGAATATAGTCACTAAAATTTAGCTGCATAAGAACATCTATAGCCAAGATATGCCTATACCTATACTAAGGTGGAAGAGTTGAAGTTTATGAAACAACTGCTTAACCCCAAAAGAATCAGTGAGTTCAATCATTGGTTACCAAATAAATGTTTGAATGGACTCTATCATTTCCTTCAACAAGTTTTGCACATAACCAACATCTATCTATCTATCTATCTATCTATCTATCTATCTATCTATCTATCTATCATTATCTATCATCTATTTGTATATCAGTTATCTATCTATCTATCTATCTATCTATCTATCTATCTATCTATCTATCTATCTATCTATCCATAACTGCTACAGTTTGAATGCCTGTGTCCTTCAAAATGCCTGTGTTAGAAACTTAAACTCCAAGGCAATGGTGTGGAGAGGGGGCTATTAGAAGGGGATCACTTACGAGGGCTCTGTCTGTTCTCATGGATGAGATTAGTGTCTGATTTAGTTACTCTTTATTGCTGGAATACAGTACTGGACACCCACAATTTAAAAGAAGAAAGGTTTGCTTAGGCTTATAATTTGAAGAGATTTCCATTCATAGTCCACTGGCTCTGAGACGGGATGGCACTGCAGAGGGCATGGCAGAGGAGGAACAGCTCATGGCATGGTAGTAGAGATCAAAGAGGAGGGAGGGAGGGAGGTGGATCCCTCCAGCCACCCCCATGACCACTTCCAACAGTATCTCACCTCCCAACATCACATTTAGCTATAAGCCCCTCAGCAGACTAATCCACAGATGAGTATCACACACCCATAATCCAACCACCTCCAAAGCCCCATCTATGAGCTCATGAGGCTTGGGAGGGACATTTAGGAGTGAGCCATAGTACTGTCTTTATGAAAAGACTTCAGCGGGGAGGATAATAGTGTACATCTGTAATCCCAGTATCACAGGAGGTTGAGGCAGAAGGATCCAAATTTCCAGCCCAGGCAATTTAGCAAAACTCTGTCGCATATTTAAAGTAAAATAAAATATAAAAATAAAAATAAAATAAGCTGAGACTGTAGCTCAGTGGTCCCTGGGTTTAATCCCCTGTACCACAGAAAGGGTGTGGGGGGGGTGGGTAGGTGTACATGCACTTCAGGGACAGTGTCGCATTTCTTCTTTTTGCCATATAAGGACATAGCATCCTGCTGTGTGAAGACACAGCATTTGCCCCTTCAGGCGGTCACAGAAATCAGAGTCATCCTGAAAGCAGGGAGTAAGTGGTTACCAGCAATGAAGCTGCTAATGCCTTGACCTTGTCCTTCCAGCCCCCAGAAGAGTGAGAAACAAATTTCAGTCCTTTATAAGTTACCCAGTCTAAAGAATTATGTTGTAGTAGCACCTGTGGATGAAGATACCAACCTTCATAGCCAAGTAGGAATCTGTATTTGTGGTATTCTAGGTCAGATGGCCTAAGGGTAGAGATTTTTAGGGCCTAGAACTTAGAACTTTGGATGAAAATAAAAATATTGCAACCATCTAGATTTTCCAAAATATTTAGCTAAATGGCTGTAGTTTTTTCTTTCTTTATTTTTAGCTTTTCAATTTTTATCCAAAAATACAAGCATGGCCATGATGTGAATGCCATCCCGAAAGGGCAAAAGCATATCAGCTCCCTAACGGCTACCTTACATGGATTACGCAGACGCCAGAAAAGCACCCAGGATAGAGAACCGGACATAAACTGCACTGGGCAAGAACATCAAGCATACCGTAACACCCAATAAATCTGGAGAAAATATTCATAACGGCAAATAACACACATAAAACCAGATGCTAACTTTGAAAAAATGAAGAGATTCAGATGCCTTGCAAGAAATAAAGCAGTCAGTCCTCAAAAATGGGCAATGATTTTTAAAAGTCATAAACATATCCTACCTGGTTTTTTGATGCTACTCCTTCACAGAAATCAAGTTAACAGTCACAACATTTGATATTTACGATGTCAGAGAACCTTCACAAATTTTCAACAAAGCATAGTATTGTGGGAGCATTTAACTCTCTATGGATGATAGATGAAGATGCTGCAGCCAGGCGAATGTCCTGCCTGTGGCACTTGAACAAGTTGGCAACAGCGCCAGGAAACAAGCACAGTGACAAGCTGGACAATTGGGTGTGGGGGAGGTGCTAAGTGCAAACTCACTCTAATCACTGACTCATGCATTGACTCATTCAGCTACATCGCTCCCTTTGGCATAACTTGCATGAATTTTATTTTCTCCTACTTCGGCAACAGAAAATATTTTTATACTAATAACACATTTGACATAATCAAAGCAACCCTACCTTCAAGAAAAGCAAATAAGATGAAAAACCAAAGAAAATCAAAATTTCGAGTGTCAAGAAGTAGAAAAATATATTAAGAATGTTGATTGTAAGCATGACTACATATGTGGATTCAAGTACATAAACTTTGGCATGGTACAGTAGTGGGTAACATGGAATGTCATCAAACTTTTATAAATTATGCCTTCAAGGAATCAAAATGGGGCTGTGTATGCAAAAAATGTATACACTGACTGATGCAGAGCTAGAAGAAGGATTCTAACCAAAGGAACAAGATAATTAGAAAAACATTAAAATATCTTTTAAAAAACAATGTATTTTAGGCAGGACTGTTGTCAGGGATATTGGCACATTAACATGGCTTTTAAATATTCAGAGCAATCTGTTAATAAAATCATCATCCAGAAAGAACTTTCTTAATTATAGCAAAAAGACAAAACAAAATCTGCACTAGGGTAGAGAATCCTCCAGACCAAGAGCTGAATGAAATGACAACGTATGCTAAGCTTTCAAGGTCAACAAACAGCTCAACCAGGCAAGAAGTGACCAAAAATAGAGGCAGCAGACTTTCATCAGAATGGATGAAGAGTTTCTAAAATACATATATTTTCTTTGTATTGTTGATTCATTGGGAAACAATGGAAAAGTTACACATACACACAAACTAAACTTTAGAGCACTTTTGACCGAAAGCAAGCAATAAATGTTCTTTCTCCCTACTGCCAAAATGTCTGTCAGTTCAGAGAGAGTTTGCCTACATAATGCCAGACATCTGTGCAAAAGCTGAAATTTTTGGTCAAGGATTTTAATGTTTAGTAGACACAGTGCCAAACATCTGGGTATTTGAAAATTTCTAGATAATTGACTGATTTTTAACTTTTCATACAGATGTTCAACATCAGAATTAAATATCACCTTACTAGTTAAGTACATATGCGATGTAACAGTGCTCACATACATCATAAATATTAAAAAATTGGTTGAAAGCCATATATACAAAGAGAGCATGGGCTTAAAAGCAGAATTTATATGTGTGCCCGTAGAAAAGGAACCCACAAGAAAACACAATGAAATGTTTATGGTGAAATGTTTACAGATTATTCATTCATTCTCTGAGTGATGAGAGTGTTCTTGATCTCTATTTTATGTATAGATTTTCAACTGTTTCTAATGTTCTTCAGTAAAACATGGATTGTTTTTATAAAGACAAAACATTTTAATTGTGACTAGGTAGTGTCAACTAATTTGGAAACCAAAAGAGTTTAAATTACTGCTTGGCACTATCTGCAGCACAACGGTCACTATGAATACACTAATAAGTTATGCTGGTTTTAGAAAAGCAAATGAAGATTAAATTAGCAAATATGAAAGCTCTGGAAATCCAATGACACATGTGGCTGGGAACAATGGGCCTGGCAGGTTTTCCTTCACCGAATTGACTGGAAGGTTTTATTTTGCACACATAGCAGTATTCACCTAACTGGCACATTCACCCTTCCAAGGCTTGGCATATAAATGTTAGTGTCCTTCTCCTGACGCATAATCCAAATTCCTCATTTTATAGGTATAGAGACGGAGGCCCAAGGACATTAAACACCAGGCCTAGGATAGTGTTCAAGACTAGAACAAAGGACCTGTCTCCGGCTCAGGATGTTTTCTTTTAATGTATTTAGTACAGGGTCTACAGGCTCTCACTACACAGATCAGACTCATAGTGATCCTCCTGTTTGCAGCCTCCCAAGTGTTGGTATTACAGGCAAGTGCCACCACGCCCAATCTCAATCGCTCTCTCAGCATGCCCTAGGGGATGGGGCCGACATAGCATGCCAGTCCCTGAGACTGCCTAAGCAAGCACTTTAATCCACTGAGCTATCTGGCCAGCCTTCGGGACTTTTTTTTTGCTAAACAATACTCCAAAGTTGTCCTAGTCGCAAACTCCTCACTTATGAGAGCAGAGGAAATATTTGCATATAAAAATTCATTAATATTTTTAAGATAGAAAATGAATATAAATATAAAGTATTATTTTAGAGCTGTGTGTGGTGGAACATGGCTGTAATCCTAGCACTTGGGAAGCTGAGGCAGGTGGATCACTGCTGGTTTGAGGCCAGCCTCTGACACATAGTGAGTTCAAGACCAGCCTGAACTGCATAGAGACACCCTGTCCCCCAGGTCCCACAAAAATAAAATAAAACATTTTTTGTTGTCTCTTTGTATTTTATCAACTCTGCTATTCAGTAACTCCTGGAAAAATTAGGCATGATTTCAAAGCATTTCCAGCAGAATCTGAGTCAAATGTAAGTGCCTTCCCCATCCGAATCTTAACTGTTCTGAAATTCTTTAAGAAAGCAAGTGTTCTTCAGATGATCCAAACAATCCCAAATTAAATAAAGAACAAATGGCAAAGTTATCTGGAAGTGGAAAATCTGAGATCTCTTTCTTAAAGTAACAACCAAAGAAAAAAGGGTGATTTCTTTTAAGCCTTTGTAGAAAGCAAACTAACCATAATTCACTGATGAATCCCATACTTTTGAGTCTTGTTAATCTTTAAAAGCTGTTTGATAAACAACACTTAAAGTAAAAAAGCAAACAGTGTGCTTTTTAGTTTATTTTAAAGTTCTTCCCAAAGTTCAAACAAGACAACTAACCTAAAAAAAAAACAAAACAAAAAAAAAAAAAAAACTAACAGGAAAACAATCTGGAAAAAAAAAAAAAACCCTCCAATGTCTGAGAAAATTTAAAGCTAGGCAATGTAAGAATATGAGTTGGTAAAGTTTTCTGTCCTGCCAATTCCCTTTTCAATACAAGAGAAGAAAGAACAAAATAATCATTTCTAGACAGTGAGTCTTATAGTCAAGCTGCTTAACTCAACCCTTTAGAACCAGGCCCACAAAACACTTCCACATTATAAAGAATATCACAAAACACATGTTTCACTGTGATTTGGAAATGCCCTTAACTCTTAACCCTTCTAGGATATATATATATATATATATATATTTGCTCAAGTTATATGTGAAAAGAAGCAAGAAGGCAATTTATAAATACGTTGTCTCTTCTATAGATTTAACTTTTTTTCAAAGAATCTCTTCAAAACCCTGGGGCTGGGGTCACAGTTAGTATGCAGGTTCATTACTGTTCATATATGTGTAGTGTTTACATTTCAAAAGCATTTTAGGGCCAGTCAAATAGCTCAGCGAATTAAAGCGCCTGCAAGCAGGTACAGGGGCCAGGAGTTCAATCCCCAGCCGGCCGTTCTGGACCTACCCTCCCAGGCCGTGCTGAGACCCCAATTGAGACTGGGCGTGGTGACACATGCCTGTAATCCCAGCACTTGGGAGGCTGTATACAAGAGAATCACTAAGTATTCAATCTAGTAGTGAGACTCTGAACATCCTGTAGACCTCTCCCTAAAATACAAAAAATAAAAAAATTTTAAAAGGCATTTCATCATTAACTTCATAGCTGCTCAGCAGAATATTGATCTTGGTGGAAAAATGGTCTAACTCATGGAAAACTCTGTCTCTATGACCACACCAGAAGGTAGAACATGCCGCGTTTCTTTGTCTGTTCTACACACAGAAGGCTCACTGTGTGTCCCAAACATCAGTAAAGTCGGCAAGAGTTTTGTCTATCTTGTGGAAAGCTTTCTTGTCATTGTTGTTTGGGGGAATCTTTGTTTACTGGCAGTGAAAGCAGTATTTTAGGTTAATTTTGTTTGTTTTGTTTTGGAATCAGCTTGATTTGTCAGAAAGGGAAAAAAGTTGATTAAAAGAACTTTGACTCGAACCTGCCGGTGTTCTGAGACCGTGTAGCTTATGGTCCGGAACCACCATGGAGACTGAGCAAAGGCGCCCTAGGAGTGGGAGGGCACAAGGATCAAGGCTTCTAAGCTTCCTCAAAGACAAGTCAAGTAGCCAAGCCACTCATTCCAAGGAAAGTTTACAGTCAAGTTTGGACAAAAAGAGCAGCTTCATTCTTTGCACAATTGCTACTTTTGCATCCTGTCAGTCACTCTCTTCTCGAGAGCAGTTGGAGTTGCTGAGCTGTCAGGAGCGTGACGTGATTCCTGCGAATTGACTGGGTTCCAAAACCTCATTATTGGAAAACTTTTCCACTTGATGCTAAATATAGGGTATTACATAAACACAACGTATTATAGGTCAAATTCTGTTACCGTAAATGCAAAGAGGCTATCCAGTTTGGAGTTAGAAAAGGAGATTGTACTGGAATTTTAGAGTATACATCAAATCTGATTATAATGACATAAAACAAAACTATTTTCAAGTCCTGGCCAATGGACAATGCATTTCAATTGTCAGAAGAAAATCCTTCAGAGTTCTTCAAAATGAGAGGGTCCTTATATGAAAGAACGAAGCCTCCTTCATTTTATCTTGCAGTATCTCGCCTCCTAAGCTCATGGTAGTTAGGTACTTATTCCTGTCACATGCAGAAGGAATGGAGTCACATGCCTGATGACATGCTCCTCAGTGCTCAAAGCACAACAGCCTGTAAAATTTTCCATTTCTTGCTATTTGTCTCTTCAACTGGATCACAAGGTCTTTCAGGCCCTGGCTGGTGCTTTTACTTCTGTGTAAAAATCACATCATTAAGTCTAAAAGGGCCATGACAAAAGAGAGGGGACAGGAAGGAGAGAGAAGATGGTGTGATGAGTTGAGGCAGACTAGATCCCTCAAATCTATGGAGACTTCAGGCGATTTGTCTCCACAGACAGCCACTAGGTTGAGTTATTTTGCAGTGCTAGTTTTGAACTGAGGGCCTCGCACACACGAGACCACAGCTCAAACACTGAGCTCAGAACCCTCCACCACCAGCCTGAATTTTATTAAACAAGAAAATCTCGCATTCCATACCTGACTTAAAGAAGAGGGTGAGGGTGTGGCTCAGTAAAAAAGAGCTTGTCTAGCATGCATGAAGCCCTGGGTTTGGTCCCTAACATGCAAAAATAATCTTTTTAATAAAAAAAAATAAAGGAAAGAAATAGACTTAGTATGATCTCTTACTTATGAACAGATTAGTTTATAAACCTGAAGCACCTAAAGGCATCTTCCCTGAACAGGACTAGGAGTTCACCTTCTTAGTTTTAGGTGCAGGTCAATGTGTATTGTATCTGTCGCCTTTTATATGGCATGTGTCCACTTCTTCTCCACTGCACATGTGAAGGAGACAGGCCCTGTCCGTGCAGACCTCCATGAGGGCTTCGGGGGACCATGGGCAGCCACTGGGCCTTCCCCTCCTTCACTGACCCCTCACTCTGGCAGTGGGCCCGGGTGAATGTAGCCTAAAATCTAACACCTAGTTAGGGTTTTCACCACAAAAGTTTAAGCAGTAGACTCTGTTCCACGCTTAGCATTTTTGTTTTCAAGCTCCAAGCCCATTCCCGAATGAGTATTAGCCTCATAGGCTCCTCTGTCTGAAAGTTCTACAATGAAATTTCTGGGAAGCTGAAGCAGGAGAATCACAAGTTCAAATGCAGTGTGCATAATTTAGTGTCTCAAAATAAACAACTTCTTTAACAAGCAAGGGGTATAGTTCTGTGAGAAGCCTTGAGTTCAATCCCTAGTTTAAAAAAAAAAAAAAGTTTGTTTTATAGAACAAGAAATATTGACCTTCACTCATCAAAGAGAATCTTTGGAATTTCATCCTGCATAATATCAGATTAAGAATACAGACCCAACTTTTTGCACCTCTCATGCTAACAAGTACCCCTTGGAAAGCTGGATCTTGACAAAGTTGTCTTTCTCTGCAATGCACAGCTCCTTGCCTGCTCTGTCACGTTCCTTTCCTGTACTTACTCCCTCCTCACTGCCTGTGGAACACAGTGGTCTGAAAATTAACTGTCCAAAGTGGGACACACTGAGACTTTTTGTTTAGTTTACAGGGGTTTTTTCCTTTATAATTTAAAAAGTTAAAGTGGAATTTGCCCCTTTTCTGCTGTGCTTGAGCCTGAAATCCTGATTTGTCTGCACAGCTTGTGGCATCGCCCCAACACCATTTCTGTTTGTGACTTTTGAACACTTTTTGTTTGTGACTTTCGATAGGAGTGGCTTAGACGGAGGCTGAAGCAAGAGGTTCACTATGAGGTCAAAGCCAGCCTAGTCTTTGTAGTGAGTTCAAGGTAACCCTGAATTCCAAATTGAGACCCTACCTCAAAAAAATAGAAAGTGAACATAGATGCTTTCCCCTCACAAAAATAAATCTAAGTTACATAACAGCTACCATTTTAACATGCACAATGTAGTGGTTTTTACTACATTTAGTGTTGTGCAACTATCACCTCTTTGTAGTTCCAAAACATTTTCATCACCTCTAAAGAAGACAAAACACACACTAGTTTCGTTCTCTTTGGATGTGCCTATTCTGGATATTTCTCATAGCTATTAAGCAGGCTGTTTGTACTGGCTGCTTTCACTTAGCAAAATATTCTCAAGGTTCATTCCAGTGATAGCATGAACCAGTATTTAACTCTTGTTCGTCGCTGGATAATATTCCATTATGTAGCTGTATTACTTTTATTTCTCCCTTACTCAGTAGATGAACATTCAGATTAGTTCTCCCTTTTTGTTATTCCATAACATGGCTATAAACATTCATATTCAAGTTATTGTGTGAACTTACATTTTCATTTTTCTGCTGTATACCTAGGAAAGGAAGTACTATATCAAACAGATACTCACATTTATCTTACTGAGGAACACCACACTACTTTCTGCAATGACAACATAATTTTCTATTCCCATCAGTAATTCATGAGGGTACCAATTCCCCCACATTGTGTGTGGTGTGTGTGTGTGTGTGTGTGTGTGTGTGTGTGTGTTGCTGAGGATGGAACCCAGGATCTTGGCACTGAGTTAAACCCCCAGTCCTTTTTATTTTTTTATTTTGCTACACAATTCACTAAGTCTCATAAATGGGCTCAAGTTTGGGATCCTCTTGCCCCCTAGAGTGCCAGAATTACAGGCATCCTCAACCATCTGCAAGTCTTACCTTCTGCTAAGAAAATCAGTGTGATAAAAACAAACTTTTGTATTCCCCATCTGAACCTGTGCTAGTCTCCCACTGGAACCCCAGATCTCCTGTCCGCTCTGTTCCCTCTGTTCTTGTTCCCTGAACTCCAGGCTGGATAGATCCAGCCAACAAGCTCTGAACTCTTCAGGATCCTGCTGAGGCCAGCCTGTAGGACTTGGGGTGTAGCCAGGAGGAAGAGGGGACTCACCCTGGAATCTTTCCCTGATCCTCTGGTTTCTTTCTTTAGATGAAGTCTCTTGCCTTTTCCCTCTCCTATCCCTTCAAAACCTAGAGATGATAACAGTTTCACTGACACTAGTGCTTCCATGCAACCTCTCCTTACCCACACCTTTGAAATTAATCCCTTTTGCAAATAAACTCCCCCTGGATTATCCTGACTCAATGTGCCATCTGTTTACTCCTGGGATCCTAACTGATAGAAACCCTAACAGGGCCCAAAAGTTTGGTAGGTGTTAACACCTAGCTGTTAAATAATTAATTAAGAATAAATGAGACAGATGTTTCTGTTTCATCTTACTTCCCCTGACAATTATTTGGGCAGAGGTGAGATTTCTTAAAAAGGCCACCCAACTGGTGAATTCTATTTGCAGTTAATGTATTTAAGGACATTGTTTTCTGCGCACCCCCAAAAAATTATACAAAGACAATTTTGTGTAAGGACACAAGAAAGAGATGTTTACATTTTTTCTTATACAATATAAATGGTGCATGGTGTGTGTGTGTGTGTGTGTGTGTGTGTGTGTGTGTGTGTGTATCTGCACCATTTCAAAGAAAAAGGACTTTTGGGCCATCAGAGGACTTAATTCACAGACACTTCTTTTAGAGGACTAGCTCTCTTCTCGCAGAAACAAGATGCCCATAGCTACTCGCTCTACACAGAACAATAAAACTTTCTTTTCACTTTCATCAAGAATTCTCTTGATCATCTTGTTTTCTAGAGGACAAGACGAAAGAAAAAGAATTGAGCGTTGGTCTGTTTTGTCCTCTTTTTTGCCAGAGCCTCTGTTAACATGAAGAAAAATGTGCATTAGAAATAACAAGTATGCCTCTGCAGCTTCCCCTTGCTAACAAATTTGGGTAAAATGAGCCTCTCAAAGACGAGTGAGGATCAGCAATACAGACTTAAAAGATCAAAGACCAAAGAACTGGTGATCAGTTCAGCAAGCACTGAAAGGAAAAATGAAAGTGGGACATAGGCCCACTCTCAACCAAGGATTAGAAGATCTAAAAAAAGTTGCTTCAAAGGAAGAGTTGGTAGAACATCTTTCTGGTGGATTCCCAATGAGTCAGACCATAAATCTCTTGGATGGTTATCTGCCTGGTCACAGTGGGTGTGGCCACCATTATTCCACTGGATACAATTCCCAGAGCTTTCTAAATTGGGAGCTCTGTACATGATTGCTTTGGAAAACTTTCCTTCAAATTATTGCCTGCGCCTGTCACGACTTGTCCCAGAGCAGTCAAACAACTGTCTCCAGTGTGCCTTTTGCCCCAGTCCAGCTGTTCTGGCTTTGATGAAATAGCCTGTGCTCCTACTCTGGTCTGCATCATGAGGTAAAATGACAGGCAGGGGGCTAGAAGGCTCGCACCCAACATCCTACTTCAGTGACAATGTGTGAGGTTGTTTTCCTCAAGTAAATATGCCTCTAATTACACTTTCCTCAAAGAATAATTCTCCATGATTGCCAAAGAGAAATTCAGTCTTAATTAACTTTGTATTAATTTTCCTGTGGATTCTGTAAAACAGAAATCATCATCACTCCAGCATATTTGAATTTCCTATATTGCCCAGATTTTAAGACAATTAAATGGAATTTTTGATTTGATCAAATTAGGGGGAAAAATTGGGAAACTCAGCATTGTTCATCAGCCAGGGACTTACATCCTAATGACATGACAATAATGAATGATTTGTTGCATTTCATGCATGATTTAGTGTGGACATCAAACCTTGACAATTACAGAGGGAAAGATTTGTGGAATGGCATATCTTCTTATTCTTTCATTTCTTATTGCCCCTTTCTTCTCATAGAATTCAGATAAAAGCAATTTCTTTCAGAAAAGTCAGTTTAAGTAGATCATCCTACCAGATGGAAAAACTGAGTGAAATAGATAAATAGATCTGCTAATGAGAACACTTCCTGGGGGCCTCAGGGGAAAGGCAGGGTGGAAAAAAAAATCAGATTTGGGGAAGAATAAATTTAGTGAAGAAAATAGAAGGGATTTAGGGCTGGGTGTGGCAGTGCAGGCCTATCATCTGCGCTACTTTTGAGGCTGATGCAGGAAGATTGAAAGTTCAAGGCCAGGGTAGGCAATTTGGGGAGACCCATTTCAAGGCAAAATTGAAGGGAAAAAAAGGAGGCAAGGGACGTAGCTCTGTGATAGGATAATTGCCTCGTACATGTGAGGCCCTGTGCACAATACAGTTACCCCCTTACCCCAAAAGAAGATGTAGAGAAGAAAACAATAGATTTAAGGAAGAAAACAAAAACACACTTCAGCCAAAACCATCATGCAATGATGACCCAAGAACAAGAGCATTGGGAAACTTGGTCCAAAGCTGTACAGAAGGAGCTGTAAGTATTGCAAAGGGGAAATGAAAGTGTTAACCACTGCTGGGAATGGGAGAGTGTGCATTTCTAGACAAGAACCTGCAAGCGAGCCTCCTCCGTAGTTCTATTCTTTCACAGCTCTAGGGAAGACTCTTGAGGGCTAGTGTGACTTTGGAGCTATCTGGTGACCCAATTGATGCTTAAGCACTGGGCCCCGAACTGATAACGAGGGCTTGGCGGTGGTCTAACTTGCTGTCCTCTAACTGAAGGGCTGCCATAGGACTGAGGAGCAGAAATAGCCATGTGGAGGGTGGAGGCTGCCTTGTCTGAAGAGCTTTTTGTCTGGTGATTCAGTGACTAAAGATAATATTTGTTTATCTTGTATGTTTAACTTGTGTCTTGTAATCCAGAGAGCTGAAGGAAAAAAAGCAGAATTACAAGTAAGTTAGTGAACAAACCCGTAGGATAGGGTATAATTTCTAGGCATGGGAAGGGCAGGAAGAACCAAATCAGCAGTTAGGATAGAATATATTTTTTCTGTCCTTTTTCCAACCCTTCCAGTAGGATAATTTTACAATTAAAGTGCTGATTGTACAGTAGGATTTGATATAAACTTATGCTGTATTCATGGAAGCAACTTTATTTGAAATACTTTCTCAAATAGAGATCTACCTTCTTACAGAGTTAAATGATTTTTTAAGTGAAATAAAATAAAACGTGAAACCATTCCAGAGGTGCTCAAACACTGGGAACCTGACTGTGGAAAGCAATAGGACTCAAAACTCGAGCGTCATGCAGTCATCAAAATGTGATTAAAGAAGCTCAATGAACATGGCAGGTAATTTAAGAGAAAGCTGGGCAGCCAGAGATGTCTTCAGCAGCACATGCAGGGTCTCTGAGGATAAAAGACAGACGCTGTGATGCATGCTTGCAACCCCAGCTACTGGGGAGGCTGAGGCAGGAAGATCTCTTGAGCCCAGGGGCTTAAAGTCAGCCTGGACCCTGGGTTCCCAGAAGGAGAAGCCATATGTTATGTCACACAGCAGTGGATTTCTCCTCCCTGAGATCAGCCCCTCCACTGTCTCTCGTTACAGCCTAGGCTCAATATTATTGAAGTAAAGCCAACAGCAAGTTAGCAGACCAGCAGGGGAGCAAATTGATTATGCAGTTAACTGTGGAAAAACTGAAATTCTTTATTAAGGGAAAATGAAATACAGTTAATTTATGCTTCAACGGAGTCTTTCCCCACGTGGCGTTTACTCTACTGGTTCTTTGACTTTGCTGTGAAGCTGTAACTCAGCCAAAAAAATGACAGAAGCTTTACTGACTTAAAAATAAGGCAGGTTCTGAGTCCCCCTCCCCCCATGATGATTTTTCCAGCTACAATTACTGTAACGCACTCATTACAGAGGATAACACGGCAGGCAAACAGGCAAGAAAAAAGTGTGGTAGAACAGTTGGCAGGATGGAAATCGAAAGCCTTCGCCATCTAATTTTAAACAGTATTTATAGAGAGCACCCAGAATACAGCATCAATGTCTCACACAGAATTGCTTAAGTAGTAGAAACATTTACTGAAGTTGTTAACACAGCTGGTGGACCCTAATAAGTGAAAGAAATTAATAAAATCCTAAATTTCAAAGATGAATTCAAGGTCAAGAACATCAATTTAGTGTGATTTTTGAGTTATAAAAGCTTTCTGCTGAGCTTCCCTTTCAGGATGAAAACTAAACTTAATGACTTACACACATGTAGCTTTTCAAAGATATACAGTATATGTTTTCCTATTAATACGTAAAACCGCCCCAGGTTCAGAGAAATTACTATGCTGTCTTTTATTTTGAGATAATTGTAGATGCTCATATAGCTGTAAGAAATGCTATGGAGAGATCACACATGCCCTCTGCCTGGTTTCCCTCAAGGATGGCATCTTGCATAATTATAGTGCAGTATCAAAAGCAGGAGACTAACGTGTGTGTGTGTGTGTGTGTGTGTGTGTGTGTGTGTGTGTTTAGTACAATGCACATGCGTAGACTCATGTAGCTACTACCACCAGTCAGGGTACACAATGGCTCAACCCTAAAAGCTCTTGTGCAACCCCATACAGCCACAGCACCTCTTGCCCACAGCATTTCAACCCTGCCAACCATTCAGCTACTTTCCAGCTCTGTAATTTTGTCATTTCAAAGTAGTATGTGAGTGAAATCATACAGTATATAACTTTTTGAGGTTGGCTTGTTTGTTTTGGTTTTTTGAGACAGTTTCACTCTGTAGTTCAAACTAGCTTTGAACTCACTATGTAGCCCAGCCTGGTCTCAAACTCACAATGGCCCTCCTGCCTCAGCCTCCCAACTTCTGGGATTAGAGGCATGTACCACCATGACCACTACTTGGCCTTTTCATTTAACATAATTTCCTTGAGATATATTCAAATTTGTTGTGCCTATCAATATTTTGTTCTTTTTTATTGCTGAGTAATATTCCGTGATATGGATACGCTACAGTTTATTTACCCACTGAAGGATATTTGAATTATTTCCCCTTTGGGATGATTACAAATAAATCTGTTGAAACATTTGGCTACAAGTTTTTGTACGAACGTTAAATTTTCTTTTCTATTCAGGCATGGTAGTGTATATCTGCAATCTCAATACTGTGGGAGGTTGAGGTGGAAGGATCACAGTTTCAAGACCAGCCTGGGCTACACAGTGAATTCAAGGACAGCCTGGACTACATACAGAGACTCTGTCTCAAAACAATATTTCTCTGGGATGAATGCACTGGACAATTTCTCTGTCTGTCTGTCTGTCTGTCTGTCTGTCTGTCTCTCTCTCTCTCTCTCTCTCTCTCTCTCTCTCTCTCTCTCTCTCTCTCTGGTATCTAGTTGTCCCCCCAAAGCCTCCTGCAGTCATGGGGCAGGCTTCTAGAGTGTGTGATTAATTCATGATCCACTGGGATTATGGGTGTGAGCGCTGCTGGGATTAGGGGTGTGAGTGCTGCACCCAGGCTGGGACGGAGAGCCTGAACGCAGTTTAAGGGAGACAGCCTTGCTCTCTGTTGCCATTGTTACTGCTCCTCCTCCTTTTGCTCTCTGCTCTAAGCTGCTGCTCTCTGTTGTGTGCCCCTCTGCCTTGGAGCCAGCTGAGTATGGACTGAAACCTCTACTGACTGGGAGCTAATAAACCTTTTCTTCCCTCATCTTGGGTGTCGAGTATTTGTCCTAGCAATGAGAGAAGAGTAACTGAAACAGTGTGTGTGTCTGTGTGTCTGTGTGTGTGTGTGCGTGTACGTGCACATGTGTGTCACACACTCACTTACAATTGCAATAGTTTCCTTGCAATTCATGGTCACCACCATAGCCAAGGTATATATTATCTTTTTAGTAATAAAAATGTAGTATTGTACATCCTTAAGAACAACTTGCTTGACTATTTGTTAATAATTCCATATCTGTCCTTTAGCTTAACTATTTATTGAGCATGCAATACAGCATTGGCACAGTGCCACCAGGCCATGTGCCAGCCAGCAAAAAGAAAAAGCAGGGCTAGCCCACAATCTGGCAGATCAGGGCTCGCGCTCAGCCTCCCGTGGGCTTGCGCAGAGCCAGGCAGCAGGAAATATCGACGTGCCCAAGGATACTAAAAGTGTGTTTAAAATAATTCACAGTACAAAGGGGCTAGGATGGGCTGCCTCCCAACCAAGGCCCCTTCCCCCAGTCTCAGGCTAAAGGGAGGATGCACTTGGTGGGAGTTTCTGCTCTTTCTACTGGAAGGCAACACTGTTATAGCTAGATGACAGACAGATGATAAGTACACACTTGCTGCAAATCATTGTTCCAAGAAAATAAGCACGCCTTGGGCCAGGACGCCTAATAATACCAGGCATTGTACGAGGCCTTAGGAAATCATGGGTAACTAGAACACTGGCCCTGACCTCAAGGCTCGTGAGGATATTAGGAGGTTGCTTCTTTCTTAAGGAATGCTCAGTTTCATCACCCACTGAACACACAGTGATGTTAAGCGACCACAGAAAGTCTTACGTGGCTAGTGGGGCACACAGCAAAGGGAAGATTATAGCGGAAACATACTTTGTAAAGGGGAAATGCAAAGGCCAAGAAATCTATGTTTTAAACTAAGGAAGCATTTGTTAAAAGCTTTACAAATGTATAAATGGGGGCAAGAGTTTGGGGAATTAGTAAGCAGTGGCACTGGAAAGTAGCTTTGTTCAGACTGTCACCTTCAGAGCTAGGCCTACTTTTGGCCTACAGAGTTTGGGGCAATAAAAAGCTAGTGAAGCCTTTTAAATATGATGATAATGTCACAAAAGTTTGTTTGAAAATAGACTAGCTCTGTGAAGTTTATATTAAAGATATGAGGACAAATTACATTTTATAAACGAGTTTTAAAGAAATTCACCCATGAAAGAAAAACTAATTGGTGGAGAGTAAAGAGATTCCAAGTCCCTTGAAGCAGTTCCACCCTTCTATCCCTCCGCCAGTGTGAGAGAAAGTGACCCAGCTCAGAGGAGAGGTCACAGCTTCACAGGGAAGACTGGACATGAACATAAACAAAAACGAACTAGAGGAGTACAGGCGAAGGCACAGAAACCAGAAAAGGAATGAATGTCCATGAGCCCAGCTATCTGAGTGGGGATTCCTTACAGGTTCACTTTCCAAGTGAGGAAGATGGGGTGGGCCATGCAGGCAGAAGAACCAGTGCGCACACCAGAGGTCCAGAGGTGGACACACGCAGGATGGAACCAAGCGGTTTGTCTGAAGCCAAATGTACATTCCCTTACGAGGTCCAGAAGGGGCCGGGGAGATAGCGCAGTAGAATAAGCGTCTGCCTGGCAAGCGCAGGATTCTGAGTTCAATCCGCGGTACAACAACAACAAAAAAATGAGGTCCAGAAACATACACACAGGTGTGCAGAACAGCACAACTATTACTACCTAAAGATAGTGATTGAGTTAGAAAATAATCTTAAGGAATAGAATGATTTATTCTAATGGTGTTTGTAAATAGGATCACAAATCCACTTCTTCTACAGCAATTAACCACTAAGAATATATGCAGTGTATTATTTGTTGAAACTGTACTTCCGATTTGATTTGAAACTGTCTCATTGCTATCTGTTTATCAATAAAACTTTGAAAAAAAATTTAAAAAAAAAGAAAAGAAAAGAAGTAGAACACTGTGCCTATTGTAGTAAAAAATAGTGTCTTTGAGAAAAACCTAAAAATATTTACGTTTTCTATGTTTTTCTTAGTAAAAAGGATTGTATGGGGCTGCAAGTGTAGCCCACTGGTGGAGCTCCTGCCTAGCATGTATAGCACCCTGGGATTGCTGCTCAGCAGAGCAAGAAAAAAAGTTATGATGGACAACTTACGATGTGCTTTCATGAATAACAACTTCTGAGACAATGCCATTCCTTTTACTGCGAGAAGTGTATGATACTGCGATGCGGGGCGCTGAAGCCCTACCTTGAGTCATCCTCATTTAGGAGCACTGTGCTAGGCACAACTGTGGCTCTGAAGAGCTCTAGAGAGCGCCGTCCCCACACGTTGGGATCACTCTCCAGCAGGAGTAACTGGAAGAGTGGCTCCAGAAGACTTCAAGACCTGTTGTTGCTTCCCAGTCTTTTACTATTTAATTGCTTGGCCAGCCTGGTGGCTTCTTTCTATTGGTGTTCTCTGGTGGTGGTCATTTTCTCTTTCTAATTGATCCTTCAGAGAATTCTGAAGAGCTGGCTTGGGGGTGATGAATTTCTTCAGTTCTTCCCCCCACCCCCGAACCAGGGATTGAACTCAGGCCCTTGCACTTGCCAGGGAAGTGCTTATTCCACTGAGCCATCTCCCCGGCCCTCTTCACTTCTTTGTCAAGGAAGTATCTGATTTCTCCATTGAATTTGGAAGGTAGTTTTATGGTGTATACATCAATCTGGCTTGGAGGTTGTTCTAGGGTGTGAAATACCTCACTCTAAGCTCTCCTTGATTTAAGGGTTTGTGTTGAGAAGTCTACCATGATTTCCTTTCCTTTATAGGTGGTCTGTTTCTTTTTCTAAACTGCTTTTAATATTCTGTTCTTGGGCTGAATTTCTAGAATCGTGATTATTATATGGTTTGATGCAGATTTATTTTGGTTATGGCTGTTAGAGTTCTATAGAGTTCTATACACTTCCTTTATTTGTATGTCACGTTCTTTATCCATGTTTGGGACATTTTCTGCGATTATTTCTGTGAAGAATTTTTTATGGCATTTGTGCAGTCTTCAGCTTTCTCATCAACTCTGATCAATCTTACTTTGTTCTTTGCTTCATCTTGAAGCTGTTGTATTGATTTTCATGGTCTCTTTCTATTTTTAAATTCTTTTTTTTTAATTTTATTTTTTTAAGTTCTCTTTCTTTTCATGGTTGTTACCCACAGTCCTGTCTTTCAGATCTGATATTCTATCCTCTCCTTCATTCAATCTGTTAAGTAGGTTTTCAATGGAAAGTTTAATCTCCTGGATTTCTGTTTGGATCTGTTTCATGGATTCCATTTCTTTCCTATTTGGGGCATTCATAGTTTCCACAATTTTTTTTTTAGTATTTTAGTAAAGGGTCTACAGAATCTCACTACACAGATTGGACTTGTAATAATCCTTCCTGTTTTTCAGCCTCCCAAGTGCTGGGATTACAGGCATGCACCACCATGCTCAGTCTCAGTCGCTGTCTCGAGGTGATTTAATCTGCTGAGCTATTTGGCTGGCTCTTCCATGATTTTTGTAAGCTCTTCTATTATTTTTTATCTGTGTCTGCTCTAATATCTTGCATTTTGATCAAAGGAGATTGAAGAGGATATCAGAAAATGGAGAGATATTTCTTGCTCATAGACAAGAAGAACCAACATAGTAAAAATGGCTATACTCTCAAAATTGTTATACAGATTTAATGTAATCCTAATCAAAATGTCATTAGCATACCTCATAGAACTAGAGAAAATATTCCTAAAATTCATTTGGAACCAGAAGAGACCTAGAATAGCAAAGGCAACCCTAAGCAACAAAGGAAAGGCAGAAGGCATCACAATCCCTGACTTGAAATTATAGTACAAAGTACTGTGATCAAAATCACAGTACTGGCAGTACTGGTACAATAAAAAAAAAAACTTGATCAATGGAACAGATTAGAAGGTGCAAGCACAACTACAAATACACCCAGCCAACTTATCTTTGATAAAGGAGCCAAACATGTTCATTGCAAGAAAGATAGCCTCTTTACTAAATGGTGCTGGAAAATCTGGCTTTCTATATGCCAAAATTAAATCTAGACCCATATCTATCACTATGCACTAAACTAAAGTCAAAATAGATCAAAGATCTAAATATTAAAACAGAGCCAGAGAGATAGCTTAGTAGAATAAGCGCTTGCCTGGCAAGCACAGGGTCCTGAGTTCAATCCCTGGTACTGCAAAATAAATAAATAAATAAATATTAAAACAGAAACACTAAGTCTGCTAGAAGACAGAATATGTTAAATGCTTGAAGATGTAGGTAATGGCAAAGACTTCATGAACAAAACCCATTCACACAAAAAAAAAAAAAAAAACAAAAAAAAGCTTGAAGATGTAGGTAATGGCAAAGACTTCATGAACAAAACCCATTCACACAAAAAAAAATCACACAAAGAATAAAAAACTTGGGTATCGTCCTATTGAAAAGCTTTTGCACAGCAAAAGAAATCAATAGAGTGAAAAGACAACTCACAAAGTGAGGAAACCTTTTGGCTAGTTGTTTTTCAGACAAAGGACTAATATTTAGAGGATATAAAAATTGAAACAAATCAGATAGTCTAAGGTTAAAGACCTAATCCAGAAATGGACATCTGAGATAAATATATACTTCTCAGATGAAAAAATACAAGTAGGAAATAAATATATAAAAAATGTTCAAAATCACTGGATATTAAAGACATACAGGGGCTGGGGAGATAGCTCAGTATAATAAGTGCTTGCCTGGCAAGTGCAGGGCCTGAGTTCAATCCCCAGTTCTGAAAAAAAAAAAAAAGACATACAAATTAAAACAGTGTTGAGATTTCATCTCACCCCAGTAAGAATGGCTATCATCAAGAAGTCAGCCAATAACAAATGCTGGAAGGGTTTTGGGAAAAAAAGAACACTTCTTCACTGTTGATGGGAATGTGGACTGGTACAACCACTGTGGAAATCAGTGTGGAGATTCCTCAAAAATCTAAGATTAGTGGTCCCATATCACCCAGCTATTCTCCCTCTAAGTATCTTCCTAGAAAAATTAAAATCATCACAGCATAGCAAATCCCATGTTTATAGCAGCACAATTTGTAATGGTCAAATCTTTGAAACA
>NW_004524667.1:6770869-6781112 GCF_000260255.1 Octodon degus | reverse complement strand
AATTTGAGTTCATACTATGAAGTAAAATAAATCAGACTCATATATATAAACATCACATTGTCTCACTGGTGTGAGAAGCTGAAGAGCAAATAAGGACCAAAATGTACAATAGATATTGTGAAATGGGAAGAAATTATTCAAATGGAAAGAGGAACTAGGGTGGAAGAAAGGGGAAAGCAAGGGAGGGAAAGGAATAAACATGTTTTTAAAAGATTAAATATGAACATAGCTTTGTAAATAGGAAAGGTGGGAGGTTGAAGGCAGGAGAGGGGACTGGTAAAAAGGAGGAATCAAAATATATCATATACAGGTACAAATTCCCTACAATGCATATGATCATTATGCATATCCAAAGTGTACCAATAAATTTAACTTTAAAAAATACTTCAAGACCACAAGAAACAGCCTTAGTATGTCAAGACTGCAATATTCTGTTCCAAAGGAAATTCCTTTGCATAAGCAAATCAGAAGTGGTTGGTAAAGCATTATTACAAGAAAATAAATATGGCTTAGTGGCAAAATTTGTGTCTCTGTTCACAATTATATATAGTTATTCAGGAAAAATTTCTAACCCACGAAATTTGCCTTGTTGTGCAATTTCAAGTTAATTATGAGCTAAGGGTATGCAAAAGGTTAATAAACAAGAGAGGTGACTATTTTCATATGCCCTGAGATTAGGACAAAGGTAAAAATAAGATTTTGGATATGTTGCTTGAGGGATTTCATGTGTATATATGTCCAGATAAAGACTCCAATACTGAAGAAAGTTGGGAAATGTTCTCCTCAGATCTAGAGGTAGACTTTCACCTGGAATGGATTCGGTGGGACCATCCCTGAATGTGTGGGCCGGAGCTATGTGCAGTGCTACCCTCTAGGATCCTGGTAAATCACAGGTTCTGTTACACTGGGACTGACCCAGGGTCTGAGATTTTGTATTTCCAACAAGATTCCAGATGAGCCAATTCTGCTGGTTCGAAGACAAGAAAAAGCACTTCTATTCCTTGGTCTTTCAGCAGTTCTTCTGGTCCTTTGAGTTTTTGGCAATATTGTTCTCTTGTTGCACTGTCTTAATTTTGAGGTCCTGAGCACAAACATGCTGGGATCCCAAGGGCCCCAGGGAAGGATGGAGTTGAGCCAGAAAGTAGCACAGTAGAAGGCAGGCACTGTAATAGGGTGAGAGGACCCTAAAAAAGCAACTAACAGTGTCAGGGGAAGTCAGGCTTGATCCAGAAGGCTCCCATTGGAGCAAGGCAGCAAGATTCTGTTCACAAAGATACCTTACCTCAAGCTGGGTGAGGCACCTATATCGGAAGCCCTTTCTCTGAGCTCTGTCCCATCTGCAGGTCCTCTATCATATTTTTCTTATTTTATCTGCCTATCAGTCTTCCTGCCCCACTACACATAGTTCAAGACAAAGCCATGTCTTTTATGCTTAGTACTTAGAACTTGTTTAGTCAATATTTATGGAATGGCTGGAGGAAGGAGGGATCACCTTTCTGTGTTGTTTCCTCTTTTGAAATGCCTTCTTTTTTCCCTGATTAGATCCCAATCCCTTATAAGACTCAGCCCAAGGATCACCTGTTCTCTGACGTTTTCCTTGCCTCCCCTCTCCACTGGCCTGGGGGCAGAGCCCTGTGCCCTTCCCAAATGCCACCCAGCATCTTTGCACACATCACTTCTGCTCTGTCACAGCTCCATGAGCTCCTTCAGGGGAGGGACTGTGTTTCATTCACTTTTGACCCCCAGAGGTGGTAAGCACATAGCACCCCTATAGTGCTGAATGCTGCAACTGACACACAAATTTGGGACTTTTTTAAAAGCAGTGCCTGACATAGACAAATTAGCCCCTGTTGTAAGATATGAAAGGCCCCAAATACAGTATTCCCCACTAAATTTTGTTAATGAGATAATGTTTACTTTATTTATGTTACATAAATGGGGCCTTAGACAAAGAACCTAAAGCTTTAGAAAAGAACGTAGAGGTCCACATTTCTGATGGGAAGAGGACAACACAGAAAAGCCTTTAAATGTAGGGCTTACCTACCGCTCTTGTCAGCCATTTAGAAACGTTTCAATAGCTGGATTTCTAACCCCTTACCTGGAGCCTGGTACCACATAGACTTGAGACTTGAGACTTGAACCAAATTCTAATATTGGGGAAGACAATCTAAAATTAGAAGAGACCTTTTGTCCTCGTTTCTTAAGTCTAGTGTTATTTACTCCTGGATCAAAGTCCTTAGTAAAATGGATTTTTAAAAAAAACGAATGTAGCTTCAATGGCAATGAGTTCTCAATATAAAACTTTCCAATCAGGCCAAGTCAATCTCCTTAAAATTTTCCCAACAGTCACAATTTATAAAACATGTAAGCCAAACCCAATAAATCAAGTAAATAGCATTGCATAATGGAATCTTAAATATAGAACAAGACAAGCCAGATAGGTTCAATTAAGTAAATGCTGTACATATGTCTAGCTTTGGTGAGGTCAGTATAATATATTGGGTTATTTTAGTATAAAGCCAAACAAAATAAGATAATTTAATGATTAAATAAAATAGAGGAAGAAATAAGAATAAAATGAATACTTCAGGAAAATAAAATAGACCAAAAAAATCCTAGAACAAATTAGGATTTTGAATTATAATATACTCTTAGTAGAAACCCTGAAATTAGAAAATAGGAAAACTCCAAAACTCTAATAACACCAGAAATAGTGAAATTTTCCAACCAATTAGAATATACTATTATAATTGTAATTTTTTAAAACCTGTAATTATTTTTGGATAATTAATATGAAACAAAAAATCATGTATAATAAATTTTCTAATGGCTAACTTAATGGGGCCATGAAGCCATCAGTAATTCAGTGGCCAAATTCATAGCTGTCACTGTGCTGTGGAATGACCTAGAAGGGCTCAGTGAGCCTCCAAGACAGGCAATCTCTAAAGGCAAGTGCTCATTGCATACCTGCCAATGCCCTCGTGTATCAGCAATGGCTACCTCATACTAAACATCTGGACAATTGTTTTTTTGAGACAGGGTCTTGCTATGTAGTTCAGTCTAACCTTAAACTCATTATGCAGTCCAGACTGGCCTCCAACTCACAGCAATCCTTCTGCCTCAGCATCCCAAATGTAACAGCCTGCCCAGCTTGGAAGGCAGTTTTTAAAACAAGCTAAGTAGAGTTTACAGCCAATCCTGTTGACTTCTAGAGTTTTGTTTCTACTTGTACAAGATGTGGAAATCAAATCCTGTAAAAACTGCTGAGTTTAGTTTGTTCTTTTGTCTTTTGTTTTAGTAAGTACATTTTGAAATACTAATTTTCTTCTTAATATGATTTATTAAATGTAGTTCAATCAAACATATGAAGTCAAGTCATAATTTTTTCTTTCTTTCTTTCTTTCTTTCTTTCTTTCTTTCTTTCTTCCTTCCTTCCTTTCTTCCTTTCTTTCTTTCTTCCTTCCTTCCTTTCTTCCTTTCTTCCTTTCTTCCTTCCTTCCTTTCTTTCTTTCTTTCTTTCTTTCTTTCTTTCTTTCTTTCTTTCTTTTTCTCTTTTCTTTTGTCAGGGGCTGGGGATCGAGCCCAGAGCCTCACACACACTAAGCAGATGCTCCTCTATCCTTGAGCTCCTGACCTCAGCATTGAGATCATTCTAACAGCACTATAAGAGGAAAGACTATATAAGCAGCAAACCTATAAACTAAGAACGGACCATTCACAAAGACCTATAAAACAAGGTAAAATAGAGACAGATCAAAAAGGTAGAAAGAAGAGCAGTGCACATAAGTTAAGATGGAACTATAAGTGATGTGTCTGCTAGGCTTGCCAAGCAGTTCACAGGTAGGAACTTAATCTTCGCGGCTTTTCTACCAGGACTATTATTACTATCCTTGTTTCACAGACTAGGAAACCAGAGCCCAAAGGCTGAATAGCGCCTGAGGGAGGGCGTGCACTCTCGGTGGGAGTGGAAAGTGGCCGTTACTGCTACCCTTATGAATCACTGAGTATAAGCACATACATATTCCATCAGTTGCTAGTGTTAAAATTTGAGGAGGCGGAGAAGAGTAAGTTGAGAGATCTGTGTCTGAATAGTCTCCTTGCGTGGGAGAGGCGACAAAGGGGCGACCCGAGTGGAGCAGAGGTGGAGAAGGCTGACTCTAGAGATCGTGTTCTTAGCATTTAATCATGCTTCTCGGGCTTCCTGTTCTGCTTTTTCTTTCCTCAGAGAGTAAACTGAAGGGGTGACATGCACATTTCATTAATAATGTGGTCTCAGGAGCTGCATAGCAACGTGTATTCACAACCTGCTCAAGTGCATCGGTTCTGCAATAGCTGGGTTAGTTATCGCCAAGCAATAGCTTACATACTTAACTACAAGTTACACTTCATTTACTGTATATACATCACATTTTTGCTGGTTCTCTCTCTCTCTCTCTCTCTCTCTCTCTCTCTCTCTCTCTCTCTCTGTCTGTCTCTCTCTCTCTCTCTCTCTCTCTCTCTCTGGTACAGGGTCTCGCTATGTAGCTCAGACTCGTAATGATCCTCCTGTCTCAGTCTCCCCAGCATTGGGATTGTAGGCGGGCACCGCTGCACCTGGTCTCCGTGGTCCACACAGCTCGCCCAGGGGTTGGGCCGGCATGACATGTGGTACAGGGGATCGGACCGGCTCCTTACCCTTGCCAGGCAGGCGCTTAGACCACCAAACTATCTCCCTAGCTCTTGTTCGCCTCTTTGAGTGATGTAATTATACATTTCTATAACCAAAGATAATCGTGGGGAGACTTACAGAATGGGTGGAGTTGATCCTGGAGCTTCCCTTTTTTTCTGGGAGCTCTCATTTAACCTCTTAAAGCCTCTTACAGCTCTCTTTTCATTTCTCCTGTTGCCCATTTATTCATCAGACTCATAAACATTTATTGAATGTCCTTTGCAATTTCATTCAGTCCCATGACTTTAATGACAACATATATGCTAATGAGTCTCATTTGTCTAATTAATATGAAATATTTAATCCCAGAGATGATTTGTGCCCCTGAACTTTCAAAGGACCAAATGCCTAGTGGACATTCCTAAATCCTTCTAGTCAAATCAAACTCCACAATTTCAAAAGGAAAGAGTTGCTTTCCCTCCTGGTTCTTCTCATTAAAGGTGGCAACTCCATCCACCTCTTCAGCATAAGTAGAAACCTGGGAATCTTTTGTCACCAGTCACATGTCTCAGCAAACAAGTCTCAACAACTTTTGGCTCTAACATTCCTTAGATCTGGACTCTAGTTAACCTTCGCTATGGAATTCAAGTTCTTATCACCTCTGCCTAGAAAATCATACCCTGCTTTAGTGATGGCCTGGTATGGTGGCTTATGCCTACAAACCCAGCACTCAGGAGGCTGAGGCAGGAGAATTCCTGCAAGTTTGAGGCCAGTCTTGAACACAGTGAGTTCAAGAAGAGCCTGAATCATATACAGAGGTCCTGTCTCAAAAAAAATTGTTCCCATCTTTGAAATTCTTGATGTGAAGAATCTTGTAGGATCTGACTTTATTAGGCATATTATACCACCTCCACTCATACCTGAGGTTTTGAAGCTTATAACTCATTTTAATATTGTTATTTTAATAATGCTTAAATGGAAGGCCCTAAATTGCCTTACATGTACCTACCAAACCTACCTTTGATATAAGCATCCTAAGATGAGCCAAAGATATAGCTCAGTGGGATAGCACCTCCTTGGCAAGTGCAAGGTCCTGAGTTTGATTCCAGTACCAAAAATCAATCACTCAATCAATCATCAAAAGACATTGTCTTTATTTGTTTTACCTAAATATGGATTTCTACCTAAAGTGGAGTCTTCTCTTTTACTTTAAAAAAAATGTACACTTCTTGGGGTTAAGGAGATAACTCAGCTGGCTAAGTACCTGCCTGGCAAGAGTAAGGACCTGAGCTTGATCCCCAGTACCACATGCCATGCAGGCCCCGGAAGGGCATGCCTTTTTGGCCACCGAGACCAGGTGCACGCCTGTAATTCCAGCACTGGGGAGGCTGAGACATGAGTTCAAGCTGCATAGTGAGACCCTGTACAAAATAAATAAGATTTTTTAAAAATTTCTTTAAAAAATGTACACTTCTTGAAATCAAGGACATCAAACAGAATTTATTTCTCTCACCTCTTGCAGCACCCTGCATGGTGTAGATGCTCAATAAATATATCTTGACAAAATCATTATTGACTATTATTCTGCAAACTTGCATGTTCTTTCTCTTGGAAATAGAATTATGTTATGAGACCACAGTATTTCTTATTAATATAATTTGATGGGAGGAAAGACAAACTATAAATTCAATTTACTGACTTACTTATTGAGGAAATTGAGGTATTACTAAGTAAAATATAGATATCCAGTCCAGATTTTTCAAATGCAGACATGTAAACATATAACCATTGGCAAAACCAATTTGTGACATGCTTTCTCAGTTTATTTAATGTAATTATAGCTTGAAATCAATATATAAACAACAGAATTCCCAAACAACATATATATCTCTGAAATAAGTACGTGAAAATTAATTGTTTTGGTTAAAACTAGGGACTTAACGAAAAACACAGATTTTAACTTCAGAAGAAAAAAGCATACCGAATCACAGTTGTCCTTAGTTTGATACATGTTCACTAAGTCCAAACTCATCTAGGAGACATAGATATGTATAAAATTGAAATCATTTTTAATGTATTTATACCATAATTTTCATTCTAGGAAGCATTTCTTTTGTTTTTGTGAGCAAACCCCAGGATTTTCTAGGCCAACATATGTAAACTTGCTTGGCATACTGCCCATCTTGAATGAAAATCCATGTTCTAAAATACAGAGCCAGCTACATCCCAGAGCTATTTCATTTGTAAATCAAGTCCATAGATCCACAGAATTACTGTATTTGCAAATCAAAACGGTTTCAGCCTCATCTGTCAGGGAAATTGTCCAAATTTGAATCTAGGGATAAAGATGGACTCGCAGTGTCTATTCAGTTAGAATATTACCAAGTAGTGCAGCGGTGGTACCTACGCAGTACTTCTCTGGGCAGCTTCTCATTGTTGTAACGAACAGCCGAGACAATCATCTTAGCAAGAGAACCAGTTTATTTTGGTTCAGGGTTCTGGAAGTTTCCGTCCATGACAGAGGATGCCATCGCTTCTGGGGCTGGGCTATGGTGACTCACCAAGGCAGTAGCACATAAGAAAACAATTATTTCCCAGCCCAGTGTGGTGGCACAGGGTCACAATTGAGCTCCTCAGCAAGATCTTATCTCAAAATAGAAGAAGACTGGGGATATAGCTCAGTTTTGAAGGCCTTGAGTTCAATCTCCAGTACCAAGGAGGGTAAAAAATCTGCTTTCAACTTGGCATGTGGTTCAGTGACAGAGTGCTCACCTTCTACGCTGAAGGCCCTGTATGCCATTCCCAGCACCACAAAAGCAAATCTTATCTTCTCGCAGCAGTGCCAGTGCTGCAAGAAGAGAAAGAGCAAGGGACAGGCCATACACTTTGCTTCAAGGGCAGCTTTAAGCACCTGAAGCCTCCCAGTCATTCCACCTCGTACAGTCCACCATTCCAATTAGTTCCCGGCTGGGATGGAGCCTGTGACACAGGGCCTGTGAACACAGAGCAGATCCGAGCTACAAATCAACTGCACCTTCACTCATCCACCTCTGATCTGGCTTTCCTTCGGCCCAACTACCTTTATTTTGTCATTTATTATTTTGTTTAAATGTTGTGTGCTTTGATTCCTAATCTGGTACTATGTAGAATACTCACAAAATCTTTTTGAAACGTTTGGATGAATTCTATATCTTTAAAATCAGGAATAAAAATATTTTAGTACATTTTTTTCAGTACCAGGGTTAAAAACAAGAACTTTGCACTGAGCTACACTCCCAACCCTTTAAAAAGTTTATTTTGAGACGAAATTGCCCTGGCTGTGCTTGAACTCAGGATCCTCCCACCTCGGCCTCCCAAAGTGCTGGGATTATAGGCTTGTGTCACCATGCCTAGCTGGAATAAAAATATTTCAGTAAGTTGTAAAACTAAATTAGTTATTGCCACACCTTCCCAGGCTATGAACAGTGACTATAATTAATAGACCATTTCAGCGTATTTTAATTAAAATCCTCACACAAATCAATGTATAAAATATATATTAAATGATGTGTTTTATATAGATGTATTGGTATTAAAGTTATTTAAATATTTTGAAGCATTCAACTGCACATAGCCAGAGAGTTAATACTTCACCATGAAAGACTAATTTGCTTCATGAGAGTATGGAATAGCCATTCACCACTCGAAACATTTTAGTGCAACCACCTTTTACAAATACTACTATATTCCTGATTGCTATGCTATAGTGGAACCACTACAAAAAGCAAAAACAAACATTTTTATGGCAATCAATAGGTAGCATTAGTGCTACGTATATTATAATTCCAACTGAATCGGTTCTACTTTCATTTACGTCCCAATGTACAGTATTTTCCTTTGGTGATGTCAAGAGAATGAATAATGTGCTGTTTATATAATGAAGTATAGAGTTTATTTTAGATATCACAGCAAAAACACTCTCAAAATGCAAAAGCATACTCTCAGTTCAACAGAATAATGTATATTGGAGAGGGATAGAAATACATAATTCATTATGAATGCTTTATGAAAATATTTATTTAACTCAAAAACAAAATATGAAATATATACATGCCACAAACCACCAAACTTAACCTACTATAGTTTTTTCCCATTCTGAATCAGTCTTTACTTGTGTCTAATGACATAATTTTCATACATTATAATAATAGGTTAGAAAAAGTGTTTTCGTAAGACAGAGTTTAATGTCACTTGCAACAAATTATTTTATTAGTGACAAATAGCTTCAACACAAAAATTATTTAGCATTTACAACATTTGAGCATTTACAGGGGAGAGCTCCATTTTTGGCTAGGTTTTGCAAGATCATTTTTTAATTAGAAATAATCTTATGAAAAAAGAAAAGAATATGATGATTAAGATAAAAACACTTCTCCTTTTACTTGTTCGTAAGATCCTGAAATCTTGAATTCAATTAGTACGAGGCTATTGACTATTAAAGCTAATCTGAAAAAGTGTTCCTTAATTCAGAGTTCTTTCTAATGTGTATATTGCCCTCACTACGGTACCATCACTCTGCCTTCCAATTAAGAAATAAAACAATTTTGGGGCCAAGGAGCTAGCTCAGTGTCATTAATGCCTGCCTGGCAAGCACAAGGTCCTAAATTTGATCCCTGGTACTAAAAGACAAAGAAATAAAACAATTTTTAATGAGTGAATGGGATTGCTTTAGCTTAGAGATTATGATAATGTTGAATTAAGCTGCTGTGGTAGCCAACAGGGTAGTGGTTGCTGGAGAAAAGAGAGTGGTAAGGGAGATCCCAAGTGAGAAGCTACACTTGAAGCACAAGGAAACTTTTTTCTATTTTCTTAAATAATTTTATTGAGAAACAAATAGCAATTAGACAGTTTCAAAACCGATCAGTGGGACAGTTTCAATAATAAATACATTGCACATTGTTGTCTCAGTGGTTATTCATTATATACATGACATCCCATCCAAAAACACTATTAGAACAAATCTTCTTTTTTTAAGTCAGTGGTCATGAATTTAATTTTTTTTTAAATCTTATTTACTTATTTAATTGTTTACTTGATACAGGGTCTCACTACACAGCATGGACTTGTAGTGATCCGCCTGCCTCAAGCTCCCAGCATTGGGATTACTGGCTTGTGCCACCATGCCCAATTTTGGTGGTTGGCACAGTGTGCCCAGGGTTCTAGGGCAGGCAGAGCATGTGGTACCGGGGATTGAACCAGGGTCCTTGTGCTTGCCAAGCAGGCACTTAGGCTGCCCAGCTATCTCCCCAGTCCCATCGTGAATCTGTCAGCAGTACTGTGCATGATTACGTGGCTCACCATTCTGTCACAGTGGTCTATTTTGAAATATAAAGCCCAAGTAACAAATTGTGCTGCCACCAGTTCTAAAAGCACTAGCAGTCTTTGGTTGTAAGCGCCACTGTCCCTGGCTGCGCGGTTTCCTAAAGGCAGCATCCCGCAGGGGCTCCGCGATCAGCGTCTGGCCCTCGAGGTACTCACAGCTGGAGAAAATCAGCGGGTAGGCGTGCTTGTCCATCAGGAAGTTGTGCAGCTGCAGCTGGCACTCGGCGTTGATGG
>NW_004524667.1:6759549-6766804 GCF_000260255.1 Octodon degus | reverse complement strand
CTGGTTTCAAGCATATACAAATATGTCAAATTTACTCAGTTGCTTCATAAAATGAACGTAATTATTATTCCACAAAATATACTAATAAAAAAGAAACCAAAAAGACTTGCACAAATTAATCATGTGCTGTTTATCACTTAATAAAGCTGTAAAGAATTTAGCACTGTTGTAAAAGTAAGGGTAATTAACAAAGTAAAAGTTAGCAGATGGTTGTAATTTTATACCATTTTCCTCAAGGGGGCAACAGATTTTGCCTATTTATCTCAATTTTATCTATGAGGTGAATTAGAAATTTTGGAAAAGCTTTCCTAAGGCAGGCATAGCTTTCTACCTACTATTTAGCTTGCTTTTGGTTTCAATTCATACATGAAAAAGTGTCATCACTAAAAAATTAAAAAGCAGAGGTGTAACTCGGTGATAGTTCATTCTTAGCATACTTGAGACCTTGTATTTATCACAAAAAAATTAATAATAATTATAATCCCAAAACTAAAAATTAGCATGCAAAAGCAAAGGATCTTTAGTTTAAAAAGTAAAAAAAATTTACTGAAATTACACATTGTTTCTGAGTTTGCCAGTTCATCATCTGTTGATATCTTTTATTGATAGTAGTCTTTAATCATTTTGTTCTTTGATTTGGTGATTAAAATTTAAAACCTCACATTTATTATTTTTTCTTTTCTTTTTTTTTTTTTTTTTTTTTTGCAGAACCAGGGATTGAACTCAGGCCCTTGCGCTTGCCAGGAAAGTGCTTATTCCACTGAGTCATCTCCCCAGCCCCGCTTTTGTTTTTCATTTATTATTTTTTACATTTCCCACATATTGTTAATTATAAGTATTTCACACTTCCCATTATTCATGCTTAATAAATACAGATCCTTCTTTGTATGAGAAGAGAGTAAGACTCCAGGTAAGACTCTTAATGATGACTTTACAATCCCACTTCTTGGGGACATTTCCTCGCTTGTGTATTGTCTTAGTTATTTTTCTCATTGTTCAAACAAAATACCTGATACCTGACACCCGAAGTTAAAGAAGGAAAGGTTTATCTTGGCTCATGGTGTGTAGAGGTTCAGTCTATCTTCAGCTGTCTCCAGGGCAAGGCAGCACGGTAGAGGGGCATCATAGAGGAAAAACAGTCCATGGCATGGCAGGCAGAAGGCAGCAGTAGAAAGCAGCAGCAGCAAGAAGCCTGCCTTCTCTCTCTCCTTTTATACTGTATCCAGGTTATAAGTCTATTAATTGGGGCTACCCATACACAGGGTGGAGCTTCCCTTGTCTTCACCTAAAACTATGCTAATTCCAATCAGTAGACTGATTTAGTACCACACACCTTCAATTCCAGTATCGCACACCCTAGATCCAGCCAGCTCTGAAAAACTCCACCTACAAGTACGTGAAGCTTGGAGGAGACATTTAGATACAAGCTGTAACATTCTGCCCCATAATGCTGATAGACTTATGTGGGTTCTTACATATTGTTAAGCCTATGTTATAAGGTTCAAGTTATGAAATATCAGGAGTGAACATCACCCAAAGAAAACCTGCCTTCTAGTCTGAGGTGGAAATTAGTGCATTTCCATTTGCACACAAGATAGTTGTAACATGATAGGCATAGATATGAACTTGTGTTTGTAGCTAGAGACAAAGTATGATTTAAAGACATCTGTCTGGCTGTCAAGTTGACAAGTGGGGGATTATGGTAGTTAACTGATGGTGTCAACTAAATTAGATCAACACAGTTCTGCATGTGACTCAAGGAATTTACTGAAGATAGAAGATCTGCCCTCTGTGTGAGAGGCATCAAGAAACTGACTTGTAGCCTGAGTGGAGAAGTGGGCAATGAAGAAGAAAGGTCAGTCCTCTTCAGCATTCCAGCACAGACCCTTTGTCCTCCTAATACAGACTCACACGAGACACTCCAGTCAGCTCCAGGCCTTCACTGGAACCTTCAGATATCCAGCTCACAGAAAACCGTTTGTACTCTTCCACACATGACTCTGTGGGTGGCCCTTATACACCCAGCTTGTAAGTCCTTGCATATTTGTATATCTTGTATTAAATCTCTAGTAAGCACAGACCCATATATGTATCAGGTCACTTTAGTCTAGAAAGGAGCATAAATTTAAAAATAAAAAAGCCAGAAAGGGGTTGGCAAGACAGCTCAGCAGACCGGCTTAGGCAAGTGCAGGGATCAGGGCTTGATACACATGTCATGTCGGAGCACCCCCCACCCCCAGGTGTGCTGAGCCCACAACCCAGACTGGGCATGGTGATGCATACCTTTAATCCCAGCACTGGGGAGGCTGAAAATAGGAGGATCATTAAGAATCCAAATGTGATTTTCATACTGAGACTCTGTACCAAATTTTAAAAAATAAGGAAAAACAGAAAAAAGGCTGGGGAATGCAAACTTGTGGTAGAGTACTACCTACCATCCATGAGGCTCTAGTTAGATGGAATTATAATGGCATTACAACACTTGCACTCTGTTGTTGCTTTTTGATGTTTTTGCTTATTTATTTGGTACTGGGAATTGAACTGAGGACCTTCATACACTGAGCTACATTCCTGACTCTTTTTATTTTGAGACAAGGTCTTGCTAAATTGCAAAGTTGACCAGGCCAGACTTGAGCTTGTCATCATCCTGTCCCATCCTCCCAGAGTGCTGCCATTACAGTCATGTGCCACCACACCCAGCATTCCTAGTTTCTTATAGAAACATACAAAGTAGCTCTGCAGTTAGTGTTTATGCCCTTCTGGTCCTCCGCACCCTGCCACCTTTTTTCCTGAGAAAGGTTTTGCTATATGGTTCAGGATGGCCTTGAAGTCATTCTGTACCCTAGGCTAGCCTCAAACTCAGCAATTCTCCTACCTCAGTTTCCCACGTGACTTCTGGCCTCTTAAGAGGAGTAATTCAAGAAGCTAATTCTCTCCATCAAGCTTCAGTCTACCTTCACATTTTAAAGCAAGCTTCAAGGCTGGCCAGATAGCACAGTGGATTAAAGCACCTACTTAGGCAGACTCAGGGACCAGGGTTTAATCCCTGGCCTGCCATGCAGGCCCCACCCCTAGGGTGTGTTGAGAGGTGATCAAGACTTAGTGTCATGGCATGAGCCTGTAATCCCAGCACTTGGGAGGCTGAAAAACAGGAGGACCCATGAGTCTGATTTACATAGTGAAACCCTTAGGCCCTAGACTAAATATATAAAAAATAATAGTAGTAGTAGTAGTAGTAGTAGTAGTAGTAGTAATAATAATAATAATAATAAAGCAAGAGTCAAGTATGGAACCTTTTATAGCAAGACAACATAAAATTATACGCGCATATGTGTGTATGTATGTACATAAGTATGTATGTCATTCCTTAAGGTAAGCTGATGTTCCTTGTACTTAGATTGATCTTTGGCATATGCAGTAGAACACAAACTGGAATTTGGAAATTTGTTGAGGTTTTCAAAAGCAGTGACTGTAAAGTGGTTACATTTGTCATCAACCACAGAAAACCTTTTTTCTTAGTATTTTAGTTTGAAAATCATATACAAGCATAGATAGTAGTATCTACCCCACAGTAATAACTGCAGTGGGGTTATAGCTTTTAGTCTAGACCTTTTTTGACAAGTTAGCTTGACTAGCATGCCATGCTTGTGCACAAAGAGCATCCTGCTTGCTGAGCAGTTTGCACTAAGAACAGCTGCTATGTTGCTTGGCCTCAAGCAGAGCACTAAAGTGAGCTCCTGTCTCCCTCATTATTGCCAGTAGAAGAGCTATAACCAAAAACTTTGAGACACACTAACTTTTTCATTACAAAAAAAATTATACAGCAAAAGCATTCCCTTCCCATCCCTTAGCATGTGCCAGGCCCTGGATTCAATCTCCAGCACTGGGGCCCAGGTAAGGGGGAGAGAAAAGAAAATATTAAAATTTTACACTTACCTCTTTCACTGAAAAAGCCTTTATATGAGCAGGTGTATGTAAACTGATGCTTCGTATGTGACATTTGTCTTTATCCAACTAAAATATCTGATTTATCAAATTGGAAAAGCCACATCACCCCAATCATAGCTTGCTGACTTGACTCCCCATAAACCAAAGATAAGCAGTGGTTTGGTGTCTTGAGGAAGGAATTGCACATGGCACATGGCATGAGCTGGCAGCTACATGGCAACTCTGGGAGCATCTTCTTCCTGTAGCAAACAGCACAAATTGTTTGCCCTGTAGCTTGTGGTGGGGCACTTGCCTAGCCTGTGCATGGCCCAGGATTCAATACTAAACACTGCAAAAAAAAATGTAATTATAATGATTTCTCCAACAAGTTGAGGAAATAGAATGAGGGACAGGAGAGGTGGTGTTGTTTGTACAAACTGTGAGAAATAACTGCTCAATTTCTTAAAAAATTGAGATAGCTTCCAAGGGCTCTTAAAACATTCAAGTAGCAGAGTATTGAGATATTTGCCTATTTTGTGTACAAAATTCATAGAAGATGATTCTGTTTTGCTGACCAATAAAATATTCATGTGAAAGAAAATTAATCTAAAACCGGGTATTGTGGTACTCACCTGTAGTCCCGCTACTTTTGGAAGCAGAAGTAAGAAGTTCCTAAATTCAAACTCAGACCGGACAACTCAGCAACTTAGTGAGACCTGTCTCTACAGAGCAGTATAGGTACGCAGCAAGGGAGCCTCTGGGTTCAATCCCCACAAAAAAGAGAAGATATTTATATATTTGGCTTTAGGAAGATATTTATGTAAATAAGTCATTACTTACACTCAGATATAACTCTAGACCTAATAATATCTTAATGTTCCTTTTTAAAAGTTAGAGTTATCTAGGGATACACTTCAGGAAAGAATAGACTTAAGAGAAAGAAAGAAAGAAAGAAAGAAAGAAAGAAAGAAAGAAAGAAAGAAAGAAAGAAAGAAAGAAAGATTCTCAGGTTAATTTTAATTTTATTTCTCATTTTACTAGTTCCTCTGTTTTAGTGAAATGCTCTCCATTTTTTTCCCACTGAAAACTGGTATAAGGTATTTATTAACCTCAAGGCCACTTATTAAAATATTAATACCAATCCTACCAGCTAATAATATGTCAACAAGCCCCAATTTTCAGTTGTGTGAGAGAAAAAGCACCACATTGGAGAACTGTAATTTGACACAATAGCAGGTTAACAATATTTACTGATTTTAGGCTCTTTTTGGTTTAAAAACAAAACCACCGCAGAATTTTACACCCTCTCAGCATCGCTATCTAATTAATTAATTCCAGTTGTATTTATTGAGCTTATTACATGCCAGGCACAGTGCAAGGAACAAGAAATTTCAAAGACAAACAGATGTGTAGCCATGGACTCTGACCTCTAGGAACTTGGATCAAATCACACCGATTGGGTAGATGAAAGAGCCGTTCACAAAAGCATCCTAGTTGGCAGCACGACAGGTATCAAAGAGTTCAAAGTGCACACCTTTAACTGAAAGCACAGTCATATCAGCTGAGCACAGCGGCAGTGCCTGCTCTCCCTGCTTCTCAGGAGGTTGGAGCAGGACTTTGAGACCAGCCTGGGCAACATCATGAGGCCTCTTTCCCCAAAAGCAAGAGCACAGCTGTGTTTTCTGCTCATATTCTAGTCAGTTCTGAGCACATGCATACTATTGCCCATAACTAAGTCAATTTGATCTGACTTTTTCATGCTATTTTTTTATAATTGTATGAATACTTTACAAAACTCAAATACTCAAATATAATGCTGTCTCTTTTAATCCTACAGCTTTATTTTAACAAGTTACTTTTTAAAATTTTTCTTTGGTATAAGTGTTTTTACTAACCAGCAGAACAGTGTCTTGTCATATACATTTTGCTTGCTCTGTTACATGTTCAGTATTTTTAAGAGGATTTTACTTCAGCTTATCATTTGTGGATGAGAACCACCAGTCTATTTCCCAAACCTGTTATTTCCCAGTAGGAAGCACTAGGTCATCCTTTTCTTGGCCCCGAAGGCACAAATTATCCAACTATGGAGAGAAGAGGTTTTGTCATATATCTAGCATCTACTTTTTCTTCTCTGCCTAGATTTATTCTATGAAAAATATACTTGAAAAAGCTGAGGCAAATGGAGACATGGCTCAGGTAATTTTGGAAAATCTAGTTCTATTTATATTCCCTCCTCTGACTGTACCTTGGATCTGATCCTTGGAACATCAGATGAATCCTGGCTCCAAACAGGCTAGGGAGTGGAAGGTTCTAGAGACATGCTTGTAGGACAGAGCACACATAACCCTCTGGCACTAAAGGCATCACCAGGCCAGAAAGGCTTAGGTGAGAGAAGGTGCCTTCAGGGGCAGTGCAGCATCAAGGGAGGACCCAAAGTTCAGTCTGTCTCTGTCTCACTCCATCTCTCTTTACATGTCTCTCTGTCTGTGTCTGCCTGCCTGCCTGCCTCTCTCTCTCTCTCTCTCTCTCTCTCTCTCTCTCTCTCTCTCTGTCTCACTGTCTGCCTGCCTCTCTCTCTCAGAAAAAGGCACATGAATTGTGATAATTAAACTTGATGGTGTCAACTTGGTTGCTTGGGAGGCACTAGGGGGTCTGAAGAGGACAGCTCTGGGTGTGTCTGGGTGGGTCATGAAGTCATGACCTTGGGTACTGATCTGGTCCCTGGCCCCTGGCCCTTCCTCTCTGGCACTGTTCCCCTGCTCTGCTTCCTGGATGCTATAAACTAAGCAACTTTGCTTTACCACACCCTTCTGTCATGAAGTTTCTTTTCACTTTTCTTTTTTTGGGTCTTTTTGAGACAGGGTCTCACTAAGTAGTCCAGACTGGCCTTGAACTCCCAGAAGTCCTCCTGCCTCAGCCTCCCAAGAGCTGGGATCCCAGGTAAGCACCACCATGCCTAGCTCTGTTATGATGTTTCCACCTTGGAGCCAACCAACCCTGGACTGAATCCTCTGAAACTATAATTAAAATGAACCCTTTCCTCTTTCAAACTGTGGGTGTTGTGTATTGCGTGCAGGCGACAGGAAGCAAATCCACAAATTTATTTATTCAATGTGGGTAAGTACAGGGGAAATTATAGGAGAGTGATTATCTAGAACACATCTTCTTTATCTCTGGCGCCTTTGTTATTTCCTAAGTTAAAGATACCATCCAGTTTCTGAAGACCAGGCTGTAACTGTGTAAGGCATGACCTTGGGTACTGATCTGGCCCCTGGCCCCTGGCCCTTCCTCTCTGGCACTGGTCCCCTGAAGAAAGAACCAGGGTTGA
>NW_004524667.1:6757804-6759449 GCF_000260255.1 Octodon degus | reverse complement strand
GGTACTCACAGCTGGAGAAAATCAGCGGGTAGGCGTGCTTGTCCATCAGGAAGTTGTGCAGCTGCAGCTGGCACTCGGCGTTGATGGTCAGCCTCAGAGTGTACAGGATTTTCCCATCATTCCAGATCCTGAGGAGCTGGTTCGGGGTAGTAATCCAGTGTGCCTCTGAGGTCTTGGAGTTGCGGAAGATCGTGTCTGGGATCCATATGAACCCTACCATGTTGCTGTTCAGAGTAAGTATCTTCATCGTGCTGTTGAATCGAAGGCGACTGTCAGTCCAGGTCTCAGCAAAGAATATGTCAATTTGGCATTTTATGTTGATCGACACCACGGGACCAATGCTGTTGACGTAAATGTCGACATCGATTACAGTTGGTTTGATTCCAGTAACTGGCAGCAGCTTTTTATCATATTTCCTCAGCAACTTGTTGAGAATAAGAGTCACATTGGTGTCTTGAGATTTTGGAGCCAAGACCCACTTTTGGTTTGATGAAGAATCCTCCTACTCATCCTCTTCCACCTTTCTGGACCGCGTGCAAGCCCGAGAAGAGGCAGAGCAGGAGCAGCAGTTTCCGGGCCATGGTCCTGGCCCCGCACTACCCTGCCGGGCCGCCGCCACTGGCAACGCAGAGCAGCTCCGACCGAGCCCGGAGCCGGCTTCTGCGGTCCTGCGTCCTGCACGGCGGGCAGCGCCGGGCGCCGAGAGGGTGGCAGGGGACCCTCGCCACGCCCGGGCGCCTAGCAGAGCAGCAAGGAGCAGCGCAGACCGGCCCGGCGCGCGGGAGGAGCCAAATCTTATTCATTGAATTAAGAGAACGTACAGTTACAAAATGGTCATTCATTTGTATCCCCTTTTTTGTTTAGTTTTGTCAGAAGGGTATTCCATTGTCATTTAAATATTGTAGATGCGTGAATTCAGCAAAATATTCCAATATAGTCCAGTAGTCCATAATAGTAGTGTGTCATCCACAGGACTGGCAATGTCAGAAGTTGTTGACCTGAGCCCTTTCAGCTCAGCATACCAACATGGCTTCACCCCTTATACCTTGTTTTTATACCTTTCTGCCGGATAGTTAAGACCAAGATAAAACAAGACCTATATAACAGGAAATGTAACTTTTGTATCTGATAAGATCAGTCAAGTCCCCTCAGGATTTATCCTGAAACCCTGTACTGCACTTTGTAGATCCTTTGTCAGAGTCAGCCATGTGGATGAGTCACGGCCATTGACTGACAAATTTGCTTTCTGTGAAAGAGAATGTTTTCTCTCCATGTCACTTTCCTTAGGCACATTCTACATCATCAATCACTTTCCTCTTTGGCCCCATAATCTCCTTGATCAGAAAATTTGGGACACTACGGAGTTATATGATGTTACAGTACAGGTTCTCTTTCTCCTGAGTCTTCACTGACCTTGAAAGGCTAGGGCCAAAACGTTGGCTGACCTTACAGCCCTTCTTTTTCTCTAATTTTTGGTCTGCAAATTTAGGTTGTTAACCCTCCAGAAGAAAAGCTTATTATTACCCTACAACATATGCAGTTGGGTTTAACCTCACTATCTGTCTGAATATCAAACATCTTAGGCATAACATGGAACAGGTATTTTCCATCAAGTATTGATATGTTAAACTTTAAGTCCCTACCG
>NW_004524667.1:6743393-6749799 GCF_000260255.1 Octodon degus | reverse complement strand
CATGACCTTGGGTACTGATCTGGCCCCTGGCCCCTGGCCCTTCCTCTCTGGCACTGGTCCCCTGAAGAAAGAACCAGGGTTGATGTTGCCATTTAGGCTGGATAGGGAGGAAAGTGATGATTTGATTTAAGGGAAGGACAGGATAAAGGTCAAAGAAGCAGTTGATTATGGATCCCAATGGGGTAGAAGGACTATGAGAAATGAAGTAGTAAAAGGAGTAAGTGAAAGACAGCAAGAAAGTGGAGCAATGTGGGTGAGGGGCCAGGGAGATAGCTCAATAGAATAAGCACCTGCCTGGCAAGTGCAAGGTCCTGAGTTCAATCCCTGGTACTGAAAAAAAAAAAAAAAAAAGTGGAGCAATGGGGAGAAGGAGAGGGGCTCAAAAATGGAGAGAGTTTAAACTTTACAGTCCCAAGCAAGGGGCTGAGGTGGAGCTCAGTGGCAGAGTGCATGCTCAGTATGCATGAGGCCCTGGGTTCAGCATCCAGTGCAAAACCAAACAATAAACCCCAAGAAAGTCTGAAGTATGGCCAGTGGAGAGAGTGGCTGGAGCGCGGTGATGGCCAGTCTTCACGGGGATTGGCTAAAAGGCTAGATTGCAGCATTTGTAAAAGATACGGTTAGTATAGAGGAAATAATAAAAGATGACATATTTAATGCACAGATGTTTTCCAGAAAATGGGAGTACTAACTGAATTACCGCTATCGAGAAGGGACTGATTATTGTCTGGTCTCTAAGAGATTCATTTCTTTTTATATTTTATTTTATTTTTATTTGACAAATAGTAATTGTATATAACATCACAGAAGCAGAAAGCAGGATGGTGGCTTCTAGAGGTTGGAGAGCATAGCAGAAAGGGACATGCTGATCAATAGGAAGAGTTTCAGTAGACAGGAGGACTGACAACCCATGCACAGTACAGTGGGGACAATTAATAATAGTGGACTATAATTTTTTTTTATACTGGGGATTGAAGTCGGGACCTTGCACTTACCAGCCAGGTGCTTATGCTGCTGAGCCATATCCCCAGCCTGAATTGTACATTTTAAGACTTCAAAGACAGAATTTCAAATGTTCTAATGAGAAATAAATGATAAAAATTTGAGAGGATGGAAATGATAGAGTCTGATTTGATCATTACACAATGTAGACATGTAGAAGATACATTTCTGGTTTCATGTGTCTCCTGCTCTCAACATATATGTATAAAACTACACGTCCTAATGGAGCAGCTGGAACATAACCATCTAACCCATTACTTACTCACAAACCACCATGAGGATTGGGGAAGTCTCAAACTTGAGACTGATTTTTAGTTTAGGGTTTTTTTTTTTTTTTGGTTTTTTTTTTTCGGAACCAGGGATTGAACTCAGGCTCTTGCGCTTGCTGGGGAAGTGCTTATTCCACTAAGCCATCTCCCTGGCTCCTGAGACTGATTTTTATTCTATGCTGATTTTTATACTTCCCATGAAGTAAGAATGGTTTGTAAATTTTCAAATGGATGAAAAAATTGAAAACAGAGTAACACTTTCTGGGCCATAAATATTTTTTTTCTCATAAGAATTTTATTCCATGCTCAAAAATCTAATGCAGAATGGTCAGGAAATGTGTTCATATATAGAAATAGTTATCTACAGTAGAGACATACTGGAGATACATTAGAAAACTCAAATAATTAAAATACAGTTAATACATGGACACACACACACAATTAGATTCTGCTGCCCAGATTTGGGCCATAAATATTGCATGGAATTCAAACTTCAGTGTCCTTATATAAACTTTTATTGAACACAGATCACCAATTTAGTACATATTTTCTGTGCCACATGGTAGTGCACACCTGTAATCTCAGTATGTTAGGAGGCTGAGGCAGGAGGATTGCCAGTTTGGGCCCAATGTAGGAAGTTTAGTGATTTAGCAAGATCCTGTTTCAGATTTTTTTAAACAAAACCTCACTATATAGTTGAGGCTGGCTCGAACTCACTGTGTAGCCCAGGCTGGCCTTAAAATCCCAGTGATCATCCTGTCTCTGCTTCCCAAGTGTAGGGATTATATTATGTGTGCCCTCACATCCAGTATGCTTCAGAATTTTTAAAAGGGTCAGGGGGCTGGGGAGGTAGCTCAGCCATCTAAGTTCCTGCCTGGAAAGTGCAAGGACCCCAGTTCAATCCCCGGTATCACATGCCATGTCAGCCCCAGGCGATGAGCCGGCCACGGAGACCAGGTAAGGTAGCGCACCCCATAATCTCAGTGCTGGGGAATCTGAGACAGGAGGATCACCATGAGTCTCCACAGTAAGACCCTGTAGCAAATAAATAAATAAGTAAAATATTTTTTAAAAAAATAAATAGGGATAGGAATGTGTGAAGGCCCTGCATTCACCTGCCAGCACGGGGGCGGGGAGTGCTGTGTAAGGGCTCGCCACAGAGATCACAGGTGTCACAAAGGCTGAAATATTTACTGTTTGGGCCTTTACAGAAATAGTCTCTTGCTCCTTGCTCTGATCACTGAAACAATGCTTCATTGTTGTGTCCTCTGGAAAATGAGCTATTTGCTGTCTGCCTGCAGGCCCTCACAAAAGGGCTGGGGACCAGGGAGACAGTCCACAAAAATTGTGAACTGAAGAAGGGCAGGTCATTATGCAGCCAAGAAGGCATGGAAAAGGACACTCAAGCTGAGGATAGGACGGGCTGGGAGCTCAAGACTGTGACCTCCTCGCCTTCTGTGCCTGTGGCCCAAGTGCTGAAGGGGCTGGCCTGAGTCAGATCTGGGGGAGCCAGACTGAACTCAAACCCTGGCGCCACAGATCTTTAGCCGGATGTTCTTTGGAATCTTCACTTATTATTCCACAGAGTGGATAAGATTCTTCCCTCCCTGGGTGATGACATGTGATAACCTTTATGAAAGACCTGTGTGGAGCAGACCTGCAGTCATGTTAGCTTCTCCTCCCACCCCTCATGCCAGATCTACAGAAAGAAGAAAATAACAATTTACATCAATAAGAGATCATTGAACACATGTTAGCGGTAAGGAGAAAGCCTTTTTCATTGCCATGGCCTGAATGTCGCCACCAAAACTTACCGAGATGTCATCTCCATTGTGAGGTGTTAGGAGATGGGACCAGCAAGATGTTTCAGAGGTGAGGAAGAGGCTTAATTCATTCACAGGAAGGACTAACCATTCATATGCATTAGTGCAATCACAGATGATGCAGTGAGAGACGGTGGGTCTGAGTTAAAAGGCAGTTTGTCCATGTCTTTTATGTGTGCCCCTTTAACCATGTCATGTCCTAGGATTTTTCAGGACTGCAGAGAATCCCACCAGCCAGAATGCTTTTACCAGGTACAGCCTTCCACCTCGAACTGCCCAGCGTCCTGGATGCTCCATGGACATCCCAATTAGGAGGAGGTAAATGCGTTAGAGTACAGCCATATGACTGAAAATTATTAAAGACAGGTAATAAAATTTTAAATAATGTATATAAAATATGAAAGACAGTCCCTAAAAAAAGTGGAATATAAAATGATATACACAGCATGAGCTCAACTATATTTATTTAACTAATGATTGATTGATTGATTGATTGATTTTTAATGTATTTAGTACAGGGTCTCACTACACAGATCACACTTGTAATGATCCTTCTGATTTCAGCCTCCCACGCACTGGGATTCCAGGCGTGCGCACCACCATGCCCACTCTCAATCACTGTCTCATCATGCCCTGGGGGCGCGGCTGGCACCAACTGTATTTTAAAAAAAAACAAAAACAAGGGCTGTTGGTATTGTCTAAAGGTAGTGTGTGCTTAACTTCCAAAATGTCTTGGGTTTGGTACTCTGCAACACACCTTCAAAAAAAAAAAAAAAAAAAAATGCCTGACAAGGAATAAAAACATGGTGTTTTAAAAAACAGCTTTATAGAAAGAATTCATATACCAAGTTATAAACTTTGGAGGTAAAACCTGAGCTCGGTGAGATTTGGATTTGAAATGGGTGCTTCCAGACAGTCCCACTCTAAGCGTGAGACTAGGGGAGCACTGTCTGTCTGTCTGTCTGTCTGTCTGTCTGTCTGTCTGCCTGCCTGCCTGCCTGCCTGCTTGTCTGCCTGTCTGCCTGTCTGTCTACCTCTTTATTTATCTGTAATGGTTTTGAGCCCAAAGCCTTCACTTCTGGTTCACGTGTTTATTCTTCTGACGAAGCTGTTACAGTTTTGAATCTGAAATGTGCCTCAAAGGCCAGTCAATCAGATCACAAGGAGACTAATCACATCAGTAGATTAATGCACTGAGCAGTTTATAACTGAATGAGCTCTTCAGACATGAACCTGGTTAGAGGGAGCAACTCCTGCGCTATGGCCTTGGGGGCTGTGTCTGGACCCCTGCCCCTTCCTCTCTGCCACCCCTACCCCCCCCCCTTGCTTCCTGGCTGCCATGAGATGAGCACTTTTCCTCCCCCACATTTTCCATCATGATGTTCTACTTCACCTCAGGCCCACCACAGTGGAGTTAGCCCTCTATGGACTGCCCCTGGAGCCCAAACAAGTCTTCCTCCATTAAATTATTAGTCTCAGCTGTTTGATATGGCAGCGGTAAGCAACTAACACGGGAATTCTGCAAGAAGCACTAACTTATGTCAAGCTTTCGACTCCCCAATTCTGCAGACAAGGAAACTGAGCCCCAAGACAAGGAAAGACTCACTTCAGGGCATGGAGCAAGGTAAGAACCAGAACTCCAGGCTTTACACTCAGTGTACTTAAACCTGCCAAACAGAACATCTCTTCTGTGCCTCAGCCACACTCACAAGCCAGTTTTTATGTTATAGTTGAGGTGCAGACACGAAGTTGGAGGATACTGAAGCCATTTTTCCTTGTCTCAAGTTCAGTCATGTCAACTTTGATTTTTCATACTTTTCTCTTAGCATAACTAGTCTGTATACCTAACATCCACTGCATTTTCCTGCCCATGGAGTATTTTTATAAGACGCCCAAGGAGCTCAAAGGGCCCTTTTATTAGTATTTATTGGAATCTCTGACCTCACTTTAAAATTTAAATTTTAAATTTCTTCTTCTTCAAAGTTTGTCTCTTTAGAAAGTACTTATAATTTCTCCCCTTAATTTTTCAAGACAACAGTCACTTTGAAAAGTGCTTTTCCTTCCTCCTGAAAATAGGGCTGGACTCTTCTCAAATTCCCCACTGCTGCCCCCTAACAAGGACCTTCTAGCCATAGTCACTGGGGACCTCGTTTCTCTTTTTCCTCTTGCTTAGGATGTGCCTTCAGTCACTTGTTTTATGGCAGTGCTTCTCAGCCCTGCCTGTACAGTAGAATCACCTGGGGGCTCTAAGCATATTTTTGCAGAGATAAGAATAGGATTCTCTTCTTTAGCCAAAATAGAGAACCTCTGCCTTAGATGACTAGGTTAAAATTAATGTTTTTCCAGAGGTGTTTTTGTTGTAAAGTAAGTCCAGTTGAGAAAGTAAACAAATTGAAATTTGTGAAAGAAATTTCATTTGTATCACTTGGAGCTGGCAGCAGAAGTATTCTTCAGACTCTGCCATGGAAATTAAATAACTAATTTTGTTCTCAGCTGTTCACTTTGTCATTTACTGTTTTCATTACGTCTACACCATGCCAGACAGCAGAGATTTAAATATGACCTCTGCTTTTAAGGGGGCTTAAAATCTAGTAGCAGGAGAAACACATGGTAGTAAATATGATCAAGCACTGTATGTGCTTGACTGAAGCACTTAAATAAGCAGTATGTTAAAACTTAATTTCAAGTATATTAATGAAATATATTTCTATTGCATTATCACCAAATCAGGTTTTTAAACTGTAATAGTTAATGGTTTAAGGGTGTAGCTTAGTAGTAGAGCAAAGCCCTGGATTTGATTCTCAGCACTGGAAAAAAAAAAACTACTATAATTTATGTTTAATTGGAAGTCATGGGAACTATATCCACACACCACAACTGCATTAATAGCAATGAGTGGGTGGGAGGTACAGCTCAGTGGTAGGTCACTTGCCTCGAATGTTCTACATGCTAGAAGGTTGGGTAAACGGGAAGTTATTGAAATTGAGGTCAAACTGAGGATACGTTGAAATGACAAATTAAAAATTAATTAACAGTTGGTACAAATGATAGTAAAGGCATATTGATGGATGATACCAGTTATTCAGAATTAGATGAAAAGACAGTTTCAGAGTTAAATAAAAAGCAATAAAAACTAATGAGACATTAGGATAGAAACAACTTATGGGGAATAGAAAATGAACAAGAAAAGGTAAGTAAAAGAGCACGTCAGGAAGAAAGGCATAGTCATTCTAAAATAAGAATTAAGAGGCAGGTGTGATGGTGTACTCTTGTAATCCCAGCACTTAGGAAGCTGAGGTAGGAGAACTGCCA
>NW_004524667.1:6735480-6741068 GCF_000260255.1 Octodon degus | reverse complement strand
ATATAATTTTAATTCATTTAAGATATATTATTTTAGAAACAAGGAAGCTAAAAATAAAAACTCCCTTACCACGCATGGCAGCACATGCCTGTAATCCCACATTTAAGAAGGCTGAGGCAGGAGCATTGCTATGAGTTTTAGACTAGCTTGATCTACACAGAAAATTCAAGTCCAGCCTCAGCCACACAGCACAATCCTGTCTCAAACAATTAAGTGAATGAATAAATAAAAAATAAAATAAAATCTCCTTAAAGAATTGCAGCAATATGTTATGTTATAATTTAACATACAAAAACCTAGTAAGAGTCAGGGAAAAACCAACACTAAAATCATGGCAAGTGCACTGGGACAATTTGCTCAGTAAAGAAAACAGTGTGAGTATCCAGTGCTTTATCAAGCCCTAAAAAATTGCCCTGTGTTATAAAAAAAAATCTTGAACATAGCCAGTAGAAATCTGAAATTCTTAGCGTGACATTGACAACCTCTGAAATGCACTGATGGGAGGCATACTCAGTGTAGCACTCAAGTCCCTGCTACTAATATACCCCACGGCTGGTAGTATGTTTATAACCAATGTAACTTATGAATAAGACTTTTTCTTGCATTTCAGAGCAAAATTTATTAAAACTAATGTATCATGGTAACTAAGGTACAGGATATCAGAAGAGTGAATATCACTGAAAGACTATTCTCTTCTAGCAAAATGATTAGTGTGTTATTGGTTGAAATGTTATTTATGATAGGCACATGTATGACCCTGGGATTGTCTTTATCTAAAGATTAAGTACAGTTTAAGGAGATGTGTGGGGATGCCACACTATCAAGGAGTGGGCTATTCTGGTATGTATGCCAAGCTGTCTAGGTATGTTGTCTAGGTGTTTGGGCAAATACCACAGTAGATGAGTGGTCCTCAACCAATCAACTAAAGTCTATAAACACTGGGGGCCCTCAAGAAAAAGGGAATTCCACATCCAGGCTTCCTTTGGACTCAAGATCACAATATCAGCTTTGCTGGAATTCCAGCCCACTGAGCTGCCATATCTGCCATGGAACTTGGGACTTGTAAGGCCTCACAGCTGTGTGAGCCACTTTCTTAACATCTCCTTCTCCCTCTCCCTCTCCCTCTCCCTCTCCTTCTCTCTCTGTACCATTTCTGTTTCCCTAAAGAATTCTAATAAAAACATATTTGGCTTTGAGGCATGACTTAGTAATTTTCAAGGCTGGGAAGGTCAAGGTCAGATGGCTGCATATGATGAGGACCTCTGTGCTGCTGGAGATGCTCTGCAAAACCTCAGTGTGACACAGACCATCACAGCATGAGACACAAGCAAGACTATCAAGAAAAAAAAAAAAAACAACCAAGTATTTCAGAAGAGGACAATAAAAAAGATGGCCTGAGGAAGTAATAAGAACCAGCAAGACCTCCCTCACTCTCTACAGCTACAAAATAGTCTTTTCAGCAACCAGTTTTGCTTCTGTTCCATCTTTTTGACTAAACTCAAAATCTTCAAGGTCATTCATCTGGACCCTTTGTTCTTGATTCTCAACATAGACCTGGCTGAAAGACCCCAACAGTATCCATGCCACTGTCTCAACATTGGGAAGGACCTTGCTTTGAGAAGGGAGCTCCAGAGCATCATGTTCCACAATGGTGGTGCCTTGGGACATTGTTCCTCAGGATTTGGCTTATATATACTCATCTTGTACAGCCAAAGGAGAAGGAAGCCTGCCTACTGCTATGGTGGGCAGCAGACCTTGGTACCATCCACGTGGCTTTGGTTTTAGGTCCATGAGGAATGCAAGAGTTGTAGGGCTTGGAAGGCTTCCACCCAGATTTCGGCAGAAGGTCTAGGAGGCCAGGCAGTGTGTGCCTCAGAGCGCAGTGTGTGAAGCTGTGAGTCTGAAGTTGAAAGTTCAGTGGAGACCCCAGGAATTTGGAGAAGCCAGGAAAATGGAGGTGTGAGGAAAACTGCAAGAAGTGAGCAAAGCCAGACCTACAGAGAAACTATGAGAGTTAAAACTACTGATGGTAGCCACCCAAGTTCTTTGGAGTTAGAATCTTGCCACAGATTACCATAATGCTCGAAGTGTAATTATGGGACTTAGTGTTTGCCATGCTGGATTTTGGACTTGCTTTGGTCCCATTCCTATCTGTCCCCTGATTTAGAATGGGAATGTTTATCTTGTGCCAGTTTATATAGGAAGTGTTTAACTTTCTCTTCATTTGTACAGGGCCTCAAAGGTAAGGCCTTGCCTTAAATCTCAAAGAAGACTTTGGACTCAATGTTTGAGCAATGCTGAAACTGTTAGGACTATGGTAATTCTTAGAGGTGAGCTAAATGCCTCGAGACAGAATGTTATAGCTTGTGTCTAAATATCTCCCCTAAAGCCTCATGGTGGGGAGTTTTGAAGCTGGCTAGATTAAGGTGTGTGAATGTGAATTAAGTGTGTGATATAGGATTAACAGTGTGATACTGGGATTAAGGGTGTAATGCTAGGATTAAGGGGGCAGACAATGGAAGCCCCACCATGGGCATGAGTGGTATCGTTCAATAAATTTATGTCTTAGATGGAATAAAAGGGAGGCAGGGAAAACTCTCATTGCTGCTGCTGCTGCTGCTTGATGCTCTGCTATCTTCTGCCTGCTGGGATCTCTGCCATACTGCCCTGTCTTGGGGCCAGAGCCAGAAACTTCTGCAAACTGTGAACTGAAGTAAACCTTCCCTCTTTTAACTTCGGGTGTCAGGTATTTTGTCCCACCCACAAGAAAAGCAGCTAACACACTTCCCAAAGTATATAGCTATAAATATCATTAATATATGATTTTGGAGATTAAGGTAATCAACACATTATTTCTGGGAGGTATCTCTGAAGACAGGATTTAAAATGTAACCCAAATGTAGCTTAGTGGTGGAGCACAGGCTCAGTATGTGCAAGGCTCTGGGTTTGATCCCCAGCACCAAAATAAGTAACTATAATTAAATGAAGAACAATTATAATAGACTAATTGTTACTTTGGAAAAACAAAAGGAGTTTATATTTTCAGTACTTCCTTCTAAAACCTGTGACAGCACAAATAGTACTAAAGGCTTGACGAGGCACAGTGTCATCAAAATGTCCTCATCAATTGAAGTTAAGTTCTTAGAGTTAGGATGATAAATCTAAACCGCTTGTACACAAAATGTGCTTAGGTCTCAAAGTTATAATTTGCAAAAGCTGCAAAAGGACTAGTGGGATGATGCTTGTCTATCAGCCGGTGCCCAGCATGGCAGCAGCCAGTTGTCACGTTTCTGCTTGCAATCACCTAATACTCCCACTGACTGTCACTCCATTATAAATGTTAAAAGTATTTCAACTTTTATTGTGGAAACAAACTCGCTTGTTTATTTACATTTTGCGACCGCTTTGCTAATTTTGCTAAATTATAAAGCATACGTGTGCATGATACTTCAGGGATAATTTTAGTCACAATTTCACCACCCAATATGTAGTAATGGAGTGTTAGAGTGTGCCATAGCCTCAGTAAACTCCACCATGAGAAGGGAATTCTGTTCAGTATGATGTCTCTAGTGCTGAAAACAAAGCCTAGAAACTCAAAAGGTTTGCACTGAGTTAGTAAATGGAAAGAGGCATATCCTACACCGATTGTGATCATGTTATGCATTATCTCCCATCTTTCGGTGCGGAGGTTGTTCATATATATCTCTTATTATAAAAATAACAATTCCCTTAATACTATTAACCGTGGCCAAAAAAGCTGTTTTTCAAAAAATCTATGCTTCTGTGAAAAGCTCTGAAGTATTAGGTAAAGAGCACAATTTCCATAGAGTAATTTCACATATATGGATTTTCACTGATTGGTGGTGGTGTAAAACATGTATTTTCTATAAGGCTAGGGTTTGCAAGAGATTTAAACTCTCAGAGATTCTGTCCTGGGCTGGGGAGATGGCTCAGAATAAGTGCTTCCCTGGCAAGCGCAAGGGCCTGAGTTCAATCCCCAGTTCTGCCCAAAAAAGAAAAAGAGATTCTGTCCTAAAACTCATGTCATCAAAAGATGTTATTAAAAGGCTGAAGTTATAAATAAAAGGTAAAACACTTCTAGCATACCTGAATTCTATCCCCACCATTGAAAAACAAGTAATGTACTGGTAATAGAAAATAACATGTGAATTCCATGAAAAACTAGGAGTGAATCTGCTATACTTAGAGTGGGACTGTTAACCAACCATGTATAGATTGAAATGGTGAGTCTCAGAACAAGGCAGTTACACTGTAGAAGAGTGCTTAAACTAGCCCAGACTTGTTTTGGTCCGAGAGAGAGAGAGAGAGAGAGAGAGAGAGAGAGAGAGAGAGAGAGAGAGAGAGAGAGAGAGAGAGATTGGGGGTTGATTCCAGGGCCTCTGAAGCCAGCTACATCCTCAGCCCTTCTTAAATATTCTGAGGCAGGGTTTTACTAATCCTCTAAATTTCTGAAACGGGACTCAAACTTGGATCCTCCTACCTCAGCCTCCCAGAGTGCTGGGATTCCAGGCGTGTACCACCACACTCATTTTAGCAGTGGTAGCAAGGGTTTCAGAATAATGAAAACTATAAACTCTTGAGAGAAGTAGATCTCAGTTATGAGGAAATGGTTATGAGGTGCTGGCTTGGATCCCCAGCTTTGGTGGACTGGCAACTGGTGGTCAACTTGTAACACCCCGCTGACCAGGGTCAGCATGGTGCTGGGTGTGCAAGGCCCACCTGAGGACTGCTGCCAGCAGCATAAGAAAGAGAACTATAGAAGAAGACGGTGTGCTGTTGATTCTCTTGGAGAAGCTTGTTGGGCTGGCTTTCATGATATGAACTCAGCTGTTACTGTGAGAAGGAGCCTGGGTCCTTGCTGTCACTGAAGATGGCTGCGGTTCTCCTTAGGGGAGCTCTAGTTCTTACTTTCAGTGTTGCTTCCTGACTCCAGGGCATATCCCTCAGCCTGCTGGAATAAATCTTTCACCCTGCTGGCACCGACTGTCCAGCTTCCACCACTGACCTTTGGGCCTTCCCCTTGCAGGTTCTTGAAACAGACTTGCATGAGACATTGCTGTGGGTTCTGGCCTCCAGCTGGACTCACAGGGGGCATTGCCATGGGCTTTAATTCTTCAGCTGAACTTACAGACAATACTGCCATAGATCCAGCTGGATTCTTTGGGTCTCTAGTGTGTGGACAGATCTCCTGCATTCTTGAATTTGACTCTTTTGGTGGATATTATAAAATAATCCAATAAATTATGTACCTTGCATTGAATTGTTTCCTTATAAGCCCTGACTACCACGCCAACAGCCCAAGTACTCCATATTAGCAATTTACTTTAAATTGTAGTGTAGGGCTTAGGGATATGGCTGGGAGATAAGATGCTTGCTAAGCATGAACCAGGCTATGGGTTCCACTCCCTCTAGTGGGGGAGGGATCCGAAAATCTCAGTCTAAAAAAACAGGTTCTAAATAGTGTGTTTTATTGCTTTGTAACAATGTGCACAAGGAAAACTATTATTAAAATTTAAAACTTTAGCTGGGAATGGTGGTGCATGGTTATCATCCCAGCAATCAGGAAG
>NW_004524667.1:6731408-6735380 GCF_000260255.1 Octodon degus | reverse complement strand
AAAAAAAAAAAAAAAAAAAGTAAATTAAACATCATATACAGAAATATTCCTGAGTGACAGATGTAAGGAATAGATACTCACATACCTACCACTCAGTTTAGGAATTTGGACGTTAATAATCTAAAGGGTGTGGGTTTAGGGCCACACAATATCTGTAATCTTGGGCAATCATGTCTGGATCTTTTCAAGCATGTTGGGGAAAAGCTAAAAAACGAACAACCCAAGGGCCTAGGCTGGGAAGGGAGCTCAGTGCTATGGTGCTTACCCGGCCTGGATGAGAACTTTGGGTTCCCTGCACTGAAAAAATAAATAAATAAATAAAAGGACATTCACCGATAACAGACTTGAAAGTATAACGTTGACCCTGTCAATGCTTTAAACAAAAAGAGGTTTATATTTACAGCCCAGGGAATACTGCTAGAATGAGTGTTCTGTGGGGAGACTATTCGTGGACTGGGTCTGCTGGACAAAGGCTCATTTCAAAAGAAGTAAAGGGTGCATTACTCTCCTGAAGAGGCTCCTCGGACTGAGGAAAAAGCTGGTGTTTAGAAGCACTCTGTTTCATGAAGACATGTTTCTACCCTGGCTATAGTTTCTCTGGAACTAGGATTTCATAAAATTCTTGCAAGTTTTTTCTCCCCTGAGCATGATTTAGTTCCCTAGTAGAGTGCTTCCAAGGAGCACAGGACCTTAAAAAATGTAAAACTTTTGTGGGAAACTGAGTCCTGACATGTCTAGAGCATTTCCAGGAAAACATTCCAGAGAGGGATGTGGTGATTCTTATACACCAATGTGAACATATTTAATGCCACTGAGCTATAAATTTAAAAATAGAATGGCAAATTTTTTAAAAATTATTTATTTATTTATTTGGTATAGCATCTCATTACACATCGAGGACTGGTAGTGCTCCTCCTGTCTCAGCCTCCCCAGCACTGGGATTACAGGCATGTGCCACCATGCCTGGTTTCGGTGGCTGGCCCCGCAATGAGGTGTGTGATACTGGGATCAAACCCGAGTCCTTGCGCTTGTCAGACAGGCACTTAAAGACTGCTGAGCGATCTCCCTGGGCCTGGCAAATTTTTATGCCATGTACATTTTACCATAGTTTTAAAAAATTGCAAAAACAAAACAAAACAAAAACAACCCTACCTCCAGCCCCTAAAGAGAAAAAATGTCTAAGTCATATCACATTTTCAGGTCAGATTCTGGCTAGGATCTGTGTCTTTGAGAGGGAATCCATCAGCCCATTTATTGCCAAGAATTTTTATGTTAAGTGATGGTAAGAAGAGGGCAACATCTAGTATTCTGTTCTGTCCCCCTTCTCCCCAATTCTTGCTAGAGTGTACACCAGAGATACGATCCTCATGCTCTATTTCATTTATTATCTTCTATTGTAAATAAAGTTAGATCCTCTCTCTTGGAATTGTTACACATACACTAAAAGAAGGGAGAGCACTAGGGAAAATAACACTGCTTAAGTCAGATAGATAGATAGATAGATAGATAGATAGATAGATAGATAGATTTACACACACACACACACACGTATATATACATATATATGTATAAATATGTTGTCTTACTATTATTTGCCTTTATGTTAAACCTAGATGGCCTTTGTTGGCCCTTGTATCTATTTTGTAATATAATAATTTATGAAGCCACTCTACTAAAATCTGTGAGGGGACCCAAATAAATCTAAAATATGATCCTTATTTTCAAGGGTTTTACAGCTTAGTTAGGGAGATATCAGTAGATGAACACAAGAATAATATTTTTTTAAGTTGAAGGGATAGTTATATATGTTCTCATATACCCTGGAAGATCCATACATAAAATGTTTCATAAAATAAATATGTGCATGCAACCTCTACTAGATTAGAAAAATAATATTCTCAGAATCCTTAAATATCTTTCATGTGCCTTCCTATGTACCAACTTCTCCCCAAAAGGTAACAACTGTCGTGGCATTAATTACCACAGGTTCAGCTGGCCTTTGAGCTTTATGTAAATCTATAGTACTACATGGTAGTATCCTTTTGTATCTGACTTATTTTACTCAAGATTATCTTTTGCTTCATCCACAATATCATATGGCACTACCTGATTCAGCCTCCAAGTGCTGGAATTACAGGATGTGCCGCTATGCCCAGAGAGAGTTTTGTATTTTCGATTCTTTTACTATTCTTTATTACAATGAATAGAATCTCTTGTATGATGTTGAAAAAATGGTTACACACGCATATGATTCCAAACTTTCTTTCCTTGTTGCAAGGTAAAGCTGTAAATGTTTCACTAATGGGTGTATAACTTTTCTTATAGGCTTTTTATATATACACTTCATCATATTGGGGCTTTCCTATCCCATTTTTTAAGTGCCAACAGTATATTGTTCAGATATAATTTCCATAAAGCAAAATGTACCAATCTTAAGGATAAAATTTGTTAAGTCTTGATCAGTTAATGTCAACAAATAACTATTACTCAGATCAATATTTATATCACAGAATATTTCTTCATCTCAGATAATTTTCTTTCCTCTATCCAATCTTGTATTCTCTACAATTGTTCTATCAACTTTCATCACTATATAATAGAATCATGTCCACACTATACACACCAGTAATTTGTTCCTTTTTATTGTTGAGTGGTATTCTATCACATGAGTGTACCACAATTTCTTCCTCCACCTACTGTTATGGAAATTAGGCTCCAGTTTTTCACTGTTAGGAATAAAACTCCTGTAAGTGTTTTGCAGAGTCTTTTAGTAGACATACATTTTCATGTTTCTTAGGTAAATACCTCAAAGAGTCATTGCATAGAATTGTCTATGCTTAACTTTCTAGAAGTGCCACTCTGCTTGCCAGTGTGGGAGTATAATCCTGCCGGCAGTCAGAGAGGGTTCCAGTTGCTCCATGTTCTCACCAGTGGTTGGCATTGCCAGTCTTCATAATTTTAGACGTTCTAATGGGTACATAAGTGGTATCTACTGTGGTTTTTTAATTTGTATTATCTCTGTGATGACTAATGACTTCAAGCATCCTTTCATATATTTATTGTCAATTCTGTACACTTGTGAAGTAGCTTTCAAGTCTTTGCTCATTTTGCTACTCAAGTTTGTGTGATTATCAATCTACAGGTATTCTTCATTTATTCTTAATAGTTACTTTGCCCAATAGTTGTATATCAAATATGTTTTCCCAACCTGTGGACTGCCTTTTCCTTTTCACTGTGTTAATGGCATTTTTGATTAGTAGTTTGTTTTTAGGCTGAGGTTAGTGAAGTCTAATATAGCATTTGGTATTCTTTCAATAATATCTGTTGTGACTTCGCTTTAAAATGTTGCCCAAAGGCCAGTTCATGATCAGATCATGATGATGGTCACCTGCTGTGGGGCTTAATCCATCGCAGAGTTCATAGCTGAATGGGTTACTAGGAGGTGTGGCCCAGTTGAAGGAATGGGTGTGTGTGTATGTGGAGGGGGTGAATTTGGGGATCATATCTTGTCCTAGCCCTTTCTTCCTTTTTTTTTTTTTAGATTTTATTTGCATTTATTTTATGCTTAATTTATTCCCGTGCCATAAGTTTCTTGAGTTTTTTCTGGGATATCTTTTTCTTCTGTGCAACTTCCTCCTCTGGCTTAGGAACATTTGTTTCTTTTCAGTAATGATCATCTCAGTATGGCAGGGGGAGCTCATGGATGGATTATTTCAGAAAAGGATTCCATTCTGAGTTCCTCCATAACTTTCTGCTGTTACTTATTTACTATCGATGCTATTAATTTGTACATTTGAGCTGAGCTAGTAGAAAAGAATTCTGCTCTGAGTTCCTCTATGACTTTCTGCTGTTGCTTATTTACTATCGACGCTATTAATTCATCCATTTGAGGTGAGCTAGTGTCCTCTGCACTTGTTCTGGGTGGGCATTGGGTTTCCTCCATATGTTTCTGCATTTGATTCTTTACTGCAG
>NW_004524667.1:6723728-6731278 GCF_000260255.1 Octodon degus | reverse complement strand
TTGGGTTCTGAGATTGCATTTTGCTCCTTCTCATTGTCATTTTGTGTAGCCCTGTCTTCTGACCTTTGTTGTAGATCTTTGTTGCAGTTATAGCCTTAGCATCTCCTTAAGTTCAGGTGTAGATCTACAAAGTTTGGATTTATCCAGCTGTGCCTGGCTTGGGTCTGGCTGCTGTGCTCAGTTCCTTCCTGTTGTTGCCCTTGTGGGTGAACCTGGTGTGCCCCTCTGACAAGATGTTCTGCTCCTGGACTAGCTGGGTGGTTCTGTTCCCTACACTCACTGCAGGGATTGCAGCTGCAGGGTTTCACCCCAGGCCTGTATGCCAGGCCTGAGCTGAGTCTGGAGGGGACAAGGTGGAATAGGGGGGAGAGGCAGCTCTCCCACACACTCACTGGGCCTCGACTAAGACTGGATCTGGGGGTTCCCAGAATGTGACAGAAATTCCTACTCTGTGGGCAGGGTATGTGGGGGGTACTATGGAGTGATGGGGTGCGTCCCAAGAGGGTGAAAGCGGGTGTCACCCACGCTGCACCTGGGCTGGGACCAGTAGGTCCCGCTGGCACAGGGTAGCTGACAGCTCTCCCACACACTCACTGGGCCTGGGCTAGGACTGGTCTCATCATGGATGGATTAATCTGGCCATGAGCTCTATAAGTACAGCAGTGTATCTTGGGTGCTTTGTTCACCTGGATATGTTCAATAATCAGAGAATCTACATCTAAATCCTTAAGCTCAGCATTACTCTGCATTTTTAAGCATGTGCAGCAAAAATTCAGCACTCTTTTTGGGCCACCGACCTTGTCCAGCCCCACCACTTAGCCTGGGCACACCTACCTACTCCACCATTGTAATACCGGGATGGCACACTTTGCTTCTTTAACGTGACACCCTTCAGATACTTGGTGGCCTTTTGGATATGCATACCCTTGATGGCCTGGGCAGTTTCACACGTGTTCTTAAAGTGAACGTGAAGATTTGAGCCTCTTGATTACATGATTTTGTGGGGTTTTCTGGGTTGAGAGAGCAGCTAACCATTTTCACCTCAGGCCGCTCACAAGAAGCTCTTCTTTCTTCGGTATGCAGAAATACAATTTGAATATTGACTAACACAATGTCTTACAGATTTTGTTAATACAGAAAAAAAACTTGCTTACCATAAAGTTGTAGCAATATTTATTAGCCCATGCCTTCTTCTAGGAACTTTACAGTTTAGGCTTTAACATTAAAGTCTATGGCCCATCTCTAATTCACTCTTGCACATGGTGTGAGGTAAGAATCAATATTCATTTTCTCCATAGTGATATCTAGTTGTTCCAGTGCTATTTATTGACAAAGCTTTTCTTTCTCTATTGAACTCCTTTGACAACTTTATACCAAATTAGTTGACCATAAACTTGTGAGTCTCTGTATGGAGTTTCTGGTCTCTGTATTTGTTCCATTGATCTATTTGTCTATTCTTACATAAATGTTACACTGTCTTAATTATTGCAGCTTTAAGTAAGTCTTGAAATCAGTAAATCATCTAACTTGCATTTTCTGGTCTGTTTTTGCTGTTCTAGTAATATATCCTTCCTTGTAAAGTTTAGAACTCACATCTTAACTTTTATTTAAAAATTGTGCTAGGATTTTTAAATTTAACTTTTTTTTTTTGGAACTGGGGATTGAACTCAGCCCCTTGCGCTTGCCAGGGAAGCGCTTATTCCACTGAGCCATTTCCCTAGCCCTGTGTTAGGATTTTTATTATAATTACATTAAGCCTATAGATTTATTTTGGGAGAGATGACATTTTAATATTGAGGTTATTCATCTCTCTTTTTAATCAGCCCTTGTGAAATTCTATTAGCAATATTTTTATTCAATGTAGATTTCTTATACATCTTCATTCAATTGACCTCTAAGTATTTGATGTTTTTACCATCTTATAATAGTATTTTTAAAAAGTCATTCTTTGAATTGTTGCTTCTTTCAATCAATGCAACTGATTTCTGTTTATTGACCTGGTATCCTATAATACTATATTTGTTGGAATAGGTTCTTTTAAATTTTATATTTACACTATCACATCAGTAAAGGTGTTATTTCTGTCCTTTTCATTTTCCTGCTATATTGCACTGGATAGGATTTGCAGAAAAAATATACAATTTGCCTCTATTTACAAACAGCCTGGTTGAAACACGAGAGTCTGATTCCAGAACACCCTAGATGAGTGGGACGACGGTAAGCACCTGTTGTTGTTAAGAAATAACTGAGATATATCTAGAAAAAGTAGTGACACCCAGAAGTCTTAGGTATTTGAATTGCATGCTGCAGATAACGAAGCATCATTCTTTCCAAGTAGGAAAGCAACAGTAATGTGGGAAGACAAATCTCGCGACAGCATGCAGTGTGGCCTGAAGGGAGCCAGGTTATGCTTTCATGTACTGATTTTGTGATTATTGATTAAGCACGTATCATGTTCTAGGAATTGTAGCTGCTGAGGATATGAAGATACTGCGCTGCTTAGAGTGGTAGAGATGCTAAGTGATGGGAACAGAACCGCAGCAAATCTGTCGGGCACGCAGCAGGGGCATCTCCATGAGCCCACACAAAGGAGTCTCACTGAACATCAGTTTTCATAGATGTTAAGTGGGATATATATATATATATATATAGATAGATAGATAGATAGCCTCCTTTTATTAAAAATGAAGTTATGTAACATGCATGATTGATATTACATACTTGTTTATAGTAATTTTAAACTTCGAAGGGATTTAAGAGAGCACAAACACAGGAACAAAACATTTGGTCATATGGTTGTTGTGTTTAATTATCAAATTGCCAAATACATATTTAACTGATTTCTCCTAACAATTATAGTTTTATTTCTTTTTTCCCATAATTTTATTAATAAACAAATAGCAATGAGACAGTTTCAAATCAAATTGGTAGGACAGTTTCAATAATTACACATTGCATACCTTCTTCCTAGTGGTTAACTGCTGTACAAGATGCGGACATGATATACTATTTACAAACACCATTAGAATTATAGTTTTAATAGAACGAATGTGTTTGCTTTTGAATTTGAGAATGAAGCAAAATAAGTATGCTACACAGATTTAACCAATATACTAATATTCTTCTACACTATAAATGAACTTGATGGCTAACGGAGCAAACCTACACTATTTCGAGTCTGGCAGCAATTACACAGATGAAGAAATGAGCAGTCAGTGACTCGTCTAAGGTCACACGCTAAGTAACGGCTGATTTCATATCTTGCTGTTTACCTTCTATGGCTCTGGTTACCATCTGTTATACTCTATATCAGATTGCACACTAGGAGGTTAATAAAAAATGGTACAGAATCTCCTACTTTTATTAAGCAGTTTCTGAATGAAAAAGTGAGTTCCATTAAAATTGAACATGGAAGTTAAAGCAGACAAAAAATAAATTCTTGGGCCCGGGGAGATGGCTCAGTGGAATAAGCACTTCCCTGGCAAGCGCAAGGACCTGAGTTCAATCCCCGGTTCTGCCAAAAATAAATAAATAAATAAATTCTTGTTCTTATAGCATTCATATTATCCTGATTTTTCTTAGGTATTGCTAAATATATACACTATAATTTACTCTTTTATGTTGCATTTTGCAATTCTGTTTTTCTTTTAGGTTTTGGCCATCTTTGCCTCATCTATCTTACCTTTTTTTTTTTTTTTTGTATTTAGGACAGGGTGTACAGGGTGTTCAGCTGTCTCAGTGCATCCTGGGGGTGGGGCCCGCACGGCAGGCCCTGGGATCGAACCCTGGCCCTTGCATCTGCCTAAGCAGGTGCTTTAATCTACTGAGCTATTTGGCTGGCCCTGCCTTGTCTATCAATAGTCTGTCAAGTTTCTGTTTCTACTGAATTTCAGTAATTTCCTTCCCCATTATGATTTGCACCCACATTTTTTTCCTTATTGGGTTGTTCTCTCTTTGTAACAACCCAGTTCCTATGTCTTTGCTTTCTTTTTTCTTCCCCTCAGTAAGCCAATGTCTTTTCTATCTCTTATGGCTAATTTAAAATATATAATTACTTTGAGATTTCACAGAAATCTGAGTTCCTTCAAAATGTGGGAAATGTCTATTACAAAACTGTTTTACGAGCATGAGGTGTGGAAGGGGACATGGGGATTGGGACAGGCAATACAGTAATGTGGCCCCTGTATTCCGCATCTAACTTTGTTACCTATGGTCAACTGAGATCTGAAGATAGTAAATGGAAAATTTTAGAAATAAACAATTTGCAGCCAGTCACAGTGGTGCACACCTCTCGTCCTAGCACTTAGGAGGCTGAGGAAGGAGGATTACTGGGAGATCAAGGTCAGCCTGAAGTACACAGTGAGACTCTGTCACAAAGAACCAAAAGAAGAAAAAAAAAGAAGTGACTTATTAAGTTTTAAATTGCCCCCCCTTCTGAGTAGTATGTCACCTTGCCCTGTCCTGCTCTGTTCCACCTGGGCCATGAATCATCCCTTTCTTGCCTAGCCACGTTGCGTGTGGTACCCACTTGTCAGTCACTTAGCAGCCCTCGGTTATCAGACAGACCGTTATGGTGGTACACTGCTTGTGTTCACATAACCCTTGTGCTGCTGACCAGCAGCCTCATGCTCACAGTACAAAAGAGTAGTGTGCTGACAGCCCAGCTAGGTCAGAAAGGCAGCAAAGTTGGTCCTCGAAGGATAAAGGATAACATAGAATAAGATATTTTGCAAGACAACAACTGAGCATTCACGTAATTTCTCCTAAAATATAGCTATGTGTATTGTTCCATTGTTATTATTGTTAATCTCTCACTGTGTCTAATGTAGACATGAAGCTTCATCATAGGTAGGCAGTAAAGGGAAGAAAGGACTACAGACAGCATTCAGTACTGTGTGGTTTCAGGCATCCACTGCAGTCCTGAAATAGATCTCCTACTCATACAGGGAACTACTGTATTATTTCTATTTTACAGATCCAATTAAGCTATAAACCTGCTATGGTTTCTTAAGTGCTATATTTTGTACAAACAAGAGTAAGACAAGGTATCAGGCCCGGCCCGGTGGAGCTTATACTCTAGTGAAAGACAAATATATAAACAACTTTACTACAAGACAGCATATAGTTATAATAATGGCATGAAGTTCAGAGGGAGCCCAGAGATTAGAGAGACGTTACCTGAGTCCTCCAAGTGCAAGGCAGCTGGGTAGCAGTTGGACATGGAAATCATAACACTAGGCTGTCAGTTTGTTGTTTATTTTTTGGTGGAAACAGTCATGTATCTTAAACATGCGGGAAGTTTTATTAATATGGCAGTGCAATGGGGAGTCACTTACTGGCACAGGTATCAGGGTAGTTTTTGAAAATGTGAAATCTTCTGTTGCAGAGGACTGTTGGACTTTGGACTTCTGCCCAAAACGGGAGCGGGGGAAAGCAAGGAGAATCTTTTCCAAACTCCTGATAACTCACAGTTGGGCATGAGGGCAGAACAGAAAATCTGAGCAGAGCACTGGGGTAGACCTCACTGCTGGAACACGACAAACTAGCATTAGTAGAGGAAGACAAGGCATAAAAACACTCCATTTCCTGTTTCCTCTCCAAAGTTTTGGGAATGTGCTGGGTTTTCAGAGAACATAGTTCTGCTAGTCCAGCTAATTAAAATATATTTAAAAAATTTTCTATGTTAACACATGGTCAACACAAACATTTCAAACACTAGGTAAGTGTACGATATAAATATTGGGAGTACCCTACTACTTACTATACTTATTACAGTCTCCTCAACTATAACAGTTGTTATAGTCCTCTAAGTATTTCCTACCTTTAGTCAAGTAGGCATTTACACTATTTTTTTTTTACTCAAATAATGGATGTGTTTCCACAAACTGAATGTTAAAAACACGATTAAAAGTATGGGCTTTAGGAGCGGGGAGATAGCTCAGAATAAGTACTTGCCTGGCGAGTGTAAGGTCCTCAGTTCAATCCCCAGTACCGGAAAATAAATAAATTTTTAAAAAGCATAGGCTTTGAAGCTTGCTACTCAAACCTCCATCTTCCGGGCTGTCCTGATCACAGGAAAATCACTCCTTAAAGCTTCGGTTTTTTATTTTCCTTTTTGTGAGGAATAGAAATGGTAAAAACTTCATAAAGCTGGAGGGTGAAAATAATGTATATAAATCACTCAGCACAGTACAAGGCACATAGTAAGTGTTCAGCGAACATTATTGTCTATAGCAAATGACCCTTCTCATTATAACACTTCAGGAAATGTGTCGCTTTCACATTTGATAACTGCCGTTGCTCATTTTAAAAAAATTTTATCTAAATTGATAGAAACTTGCTTTTCCAAGCCTAAAGCTACAATAAATAACACGTTGGTGGGGGGTTGGTGGGGGTTCCAGCATTTTGTGTGCCAGTTTCCTGCGTTTCCCTGCGGACATCTGGAGTGGACTTCCCACTTAAAAACAAACAAACAAACAAACTTTCGCGATTCCACGGCCTGCCGAGAACGCTCCACTAGGTCAGGTTTTGCACACCCAGCGCAGCTCGCTTCCCCCTCGCTCCCCTCCATACCATCCCGAGATAACAACTGCAACAGCGGGGCGCACCCCTGTGGGAACCCGGGGCATTGGACGGCGCGGGAGCGGCAGCTGGACGCGGCGTGCACGCGAGGTGCGCCCAAGGGGTGCGGGCCGCGGGCTCCTCCGCGCGAACCTGCGCTCGCGCCGCCTCCCCATCTCCGTCCAGGACGACCGTCCCGCCGCCCGCAGCCCTCGGTCCCACCGCCCCACTCCGCGGTCCGGCCTGTCGCCCTCGCAGGCTCTCCTTTTTGGCACTGCCCTTTGCCCTCCATGGAGTCCTCTGTTTACTCTCCCTTCGCTTCTAGTCACCCATAGGTTGCCCTCCCTCTGCCACAGTCACCCATTTTGTCCCCTCGCTCTTCACCTCTCCCGAGGCTGACTTCCCAAAGGACGCGGCCGACGGAGATGCTGCGGGCCCCGCGGCCAGGGTCCGCTCCCCGCAGGAACCCCCGTACGCGTCGGCCCGCGCCTCGGGGGCGCGGGAGGCAAGTTTCCGCCCCGCGCCTTCCCCAGTGACAGCGCCCGGGCGACCGCGGCCGGGGACGCGGAGGGAGGGACTGGCTGGCGGGCCCGGAGCCCCCTCCCCTGCTCGCGCGGTCTGTGTCTCTCGGCAAGTGCGGAGCCGCGGAGGAGGAGGAGGAGGAGGAGGGCGAGGAGGAGGAGGAGGGAGTTGGGGGAGGATCTCCATTGAAATAAACAACCAGGCAGCAGTTATTAGCACGGGAACATGGCGGCCGCAGCCTCAGCTACAGCTTCGGCGGCGAAGGTCAGCGCCGACGGCAGCCGGCACCTGACGGCGTGACCGACCCGAGCCGGTAACCGCGCCTTCCCGGGAGCCGCGGGGGGCGGGAGCGGGCGGGGGGCGATGCGTCCCCACCCCCGGCCGCGGCTGCCCTTCCTGCGCCAGCCGGCGCCGCCGAGCAGGCTGGTTTTTGTGTGCGTGTGTGTGTGTGTGTGTGTGTGTGTGTG
>NW_004524667.1:6672944-6723013 GCF_000260255.1 Octodon degus | reverse complement strand
CGGTGGGGGCGGGGAACTGGGGGCCGGGCCGTGGCGGCGCCGAGCTGTGCTCGCCCCTGACTTTAACTTTCTGGGTGCGGGCATGTGTGCTGGAGGCGCGCTGGGCCGGGGGCGGGAGGCGGTCCGGGAGGTTCCGGGTTGGCTCGCCAGCGCCCCCTTTTCCCTGCCCCGCTCCCCGCCCCTGAAGGGACAGGCCCTCCGGGCCCCAGGCGGGAAGAGGGAGGGGCCCTCGCGGCCGGCTCGCCACGGTCACGCCCCGAGCTCGGGGACACTCCTCTCCGGGGCCCCTGGGGTTTACTGGGGGAGGGGGCTAGGGTCGTCGCTGCGGGCTGTGGCTCCCCGCCCCCCGCCCCCCGTCCCCCGCCCCTCCGGGGAGTCCCGGAGGCGCCTCTTCCGAGATCGGGGGTGGGTCGGTCCCTGCTTAGCTGGTCCCTCCCTCTTCCCCTCCCCCCCAGTGGTTTCCGGGGCCTGCGGGACCAAGGGGCAGGAATCGGGGCCGGAGCCCCTTCCTAAGGCCAGCATCTAGACTGGGACTGACGCCTTCTGGGTCCGTCTTTGGCAGGGGAAACTTTCCCAAACCACAGATAGAGCCTAAACGCCCTCCTCCGCCACCTCGTCCTCTAATCCCACTCCCACTCCACCGCCTCCAACACCTTCCCCTCCCACCGACCCGAATCTTGCTGTGGCTGACTGATGGGGCAGTGAGCCAATCGAAGGCGGGGAGCTGACCTGCCGGGTGTCGGTAAGCCAATCGTGAGGTCCAGAGAAAGGAAAGGGGCGGGGTTTCACCCGGACCAGTGGGAGCGGAGTTGCGCGCGGGGCGGGGGAGTCATGGAGACGCCAAGAGCTCTCCACTCTTGTTCATCCCTTGTCACCCGCACCTTGCTGGGGGAGTGTCACTTACAGGAGCTCTGATCCGGGGAGACACATAGAGGTTCACGAGATCGCATATTGTTCTCATGTGGCAAGGGGTGGTGTCTTAGACACGACGAAGTCTGAAAGGCACTTTAGAATGTGGCAGTAACTCTCCAAGTCCGGTACTAAAATGCTAAGTATTTTAATCGTGTCCTGGATCTCAGCGCCGGGTTTACGTGTAGAGGATCATAGACGTTATCAGTTTACCAACGTGTCAGTTTCGCACTGCCTCTCCAGTACTGGGACAATGAAATTTGAAAGGCTACCTTGAGAATGAAGGAACAAGGTAGCTTTGCGTCAACTGATTATTGGAGTGCAAAGCATCATTGTTTGTGATGGCTTCACTGGTTCCTTGTTTAATTAAACCACCAGTTCCCAAAGCGCCTTTGAAAGTTCGGTATTTGGGGGATGACATTAAAAAAAAGTTGTGGTTGTATGCTGTGCGGATTTTGTTGTTTTGTTTTAGCTCTGTCTTGGGTAAAGAAAATGAAGTTAGGAACCAAAGCTTCAGGGAAACATTAAACATGAGTATTTAAGGAGCAAAGCTAGTCAAAGAATATTTGTGTGTGTGGAGGAGGGGAAAGTCTGAGTAAAATGTAGTTTGCCAGCTTATACCCACACAAAATTCTTAAAAATAATTTTAGTTGTCTTAAACAACTGCTGAATTGTACAGCGTGTGGATACTTTCCTGGTCTACGCGCTGTTAGGCATCGTGTTTGGTTGGGTGATCTGTTTGTTGAGTTCAGGAAAGTGACTTTCTCAACTTTTGAGTTTTAAGAACAGAGAGGTTATGGCTTCGATTCTCTGAGAGGATCACAGGTTGCTCTGTGGGATATCAGTCTTAAAAAGACAGCAGCTGTTACAGTGCTTTGTGTGTCTGTGTGTATGTGTGTGTTCCTGTTCTTTGTTAGTGAGGTTAGTGTATCCCGACAGCAGCAACTCTTCTTTTTTCAACTGGCATTTGTAGGATCTTTAAGAGGTCAGAGAGTGAACAGCGTTATATGAAGGATGAATCTGTTCATTTTCTTGGGAATATGTATGCTATGAAATTAATTTGGTGATTTTTAAAAGATATTTTATGACATTCGTTATCTGTATTAGCTTATCAGTCAAGCTTTTATTACTACTAGGTTATGAAGAAAGAATCAATAGACTGTAGTTTTAGGGAATGTATTCTGTTGCAGTACACCATTTTCAAATTCGTAATATGAATTCCCAATCCAGTATGATTTTGAGTGTTCATGGAGACAAATTAATTGCATTTTGGTGTACTCCTAGAGGTGCTATTTTAGTGATAAAAGTCAAAGCAAAAAAAAAAATATTAATTTAGATTGATAGAAGTAAAGCTGTATTGTAAATTAAGCCATTCCACAATTTGATAACCTTCAGCCCCCCATGGTCAATTTAGTTACTGAAACCCACTCTGATGTGTGCCTCTCTTGCGTTTTTGTACGTTTAAAGAGCATTATTTTATTTAGTTCTTTACTCTGATCCTTGAAAATGTTCTCAGATTCTTGGGGGTAGAGAGTAGCAAGTCCCTTAATGCCTGGCGAGGGGAGAAAAAAGCCTTGCTCAACCATATGGAGACATCTAGAAAAAGATGTGCGCCGTCAGCTGTGATTCCATTGTGTGCTCTCTCAGACTGGATCTGAGCCTTTTTCCTCCTGGGAATTTCTGTCTTAAACAGAGGAGTTCTTTGACTGTTAGATGGCAGGATACTGAAGCAGAGGGTAGAAAAGAGCTCACCAATTATGAATTTAATTTTTTTGAGTAGTCAGTATTTTTTAATTTTAATCCTTCATTGGTTAAATATAAATTAGGTAACTTTGTGTTAGGGGAGTCTTTTACTAGAAATATAAAATGTAAAAGGTGGAAGGAGTTGGTTGGCTTTTTCTATAGTTATGTCTTACTAAAGCTTTCCCAGTCCCAGTGGAATAAAGGATCTATGAGCAGACTTCATTACACACTGTATTTAAGGATTCAGGACCTTACCTGTTTCAAATCACTTAAGGCTGAAATGTGTCCTGCAAGTTGACAGCTTGCATTTCTTGGAAAAAATTATTTTTGTTATATTAAACATAAAAGCTCTTTTAAGCAGTCCTTTTTAGAATGTTGGGTACAAAAAAGAAATATGGCCTCTTTAAACAATTTTTGTAGAAGATTAATTCTCTGAAATTTGCCTGTGTCCTTATTTGATATTTTGACAGAAAATTCTATGTCATGATTAAAATTGTATCTTAAAGTATAATTAATGTTTAGTTGTTATGACAAGACTGCTATTGAATAAATTTTAGCTTTTTGATATTTTGTGTTTATGATTTTGTTTTGTACTGTGTTATTACATGCTTTACTGATTTTAAATGAAGAGAATAGGAGGGAGAAAATAAGTCACTGCTTTAAGATACTGTTTTTTTTTATTACAGTAAATCATAAAATCAGCAAACCAGGAATCTTTTTCTCTAACACTGTTTTACCTTTTTTTTGGGGGGGGCATTGCTTGGGGTGGAACCCAGGGCCCTGATCGTGATAGGTAGGTGTTCTTCCACTGACCTGCGCTCCTACCCTGATACAGTACTGATTTCCATGCATATAATGAAAGCCTTGTAAAGGAACAAAACAAAACCTTTAATTCTTTATACTTGCTTTTAAAAACAATTTACTTTCTTTATAAATTTTCTTATCTCAAGCTAATTTTATGTCTTTGGCTTGCTTTTCTAAACAAAGTGATGTTTTTAGTGTTTGTATATTTAGTTCCTTTTTTGTTTGTAAGACCTGTAGGAGGGTTTAAGGATTGCAAACTGTAGGCAGACTATCATATCATTACTCTCAGAAGTCTTTTAAAAAGTAATGTCAGAAGGGACTGGGGAGATGGCTCAGTAGAATCAGCTGGAGCATGAGTTCACTGCGGTTCCGCCAAAAAAAAAAAAAAAAAGTAATGTCAGAAAATCTGTAAAATACAATTTTAGCATCACACATCTTCAGTTTGGACAACATAGAGAATATGCATACTAATTTCTAGACAGAGGGCTGAATGTGACTTCTATCGATATTTTAGAAGTTTGTGTAGTTTTCCTAGGTGTTGTAAAACTTCTGTTCATCAAAAGGAGTGGGAATCTAAAAGGTCAACTTCTGCTTTGAAGGTCACTGGAATTAAAAGACTAGATGGCCTTCAGGTAAAACATGCTTTTTGGATTTTAGAGCAGGATCTTTTTATGTTTCCTCATGAAATGTTGATCATCGACCACATTTCTGGCTTTTAGTGGTTGTGATGACAGTACAATTATGGAAATACTGATTCTAGAACATTGCTCAATTGGTTCCCTGTTTGGAGGTTTCTAGAAAAGTAAATGAGCAGGGAACCTATGGGAATGCTTTACTTTTGAGAGTTTTAGATATAGAGTGATACATGTAAGTAATAAAGAAAAAGGGCTGCATGTTAGCAGATGCTATTAACAACTAAAGGTTTTTAAAAAGATCTTTGTCAAGGCATCAGTTGACTGGTATATAGAAAGTTTTAGCCTGGAAATTGTGATAGAATTTATGGCTCAAAGTCCCAGTTCCAACCCTTCTTATCCTTGTTGACCAATTTAAATTGCAACTTAAATTTTGTGTTGAACTTTTAAGATCTTTTGTTTGCATTCTGGCCTCAGCCATGTTTTTATTCATTGTTCACTTACTTCATTTGATGACTATTTAAAGAGTTCTGGCATTGACAGTGTACTACTTTCATAGTAAAAAAAAAAAATTTAGGGGCTGGGGAGATGGCTCAGTGGAATAAGTGCTTTCCTGGCGAGCACAAGGGTATGAGTTCAACCCCTGGTTCTGCAAAAAAACCCCACCCAAATAAAAAACAAACAAAAAATTTGCAAATCCAGTGATCAAAGACAGACCAGAGAGCAAAGGATAATTTTCCTTTTCTTTTGGGTTGGGGAGAAAGTGGAAAGGGAAATGTTGACCTTAATTTCAACTTGTTTAATATTTAAGATCTATTCTTTCAAGTGTAATTTTAATTACATAGTGTCAGCAAATTTTGCTTAGAGTTTGGGTTGTATTTTTCCTGAAAATATTTTCACCTCAAATATTTATAATTAATTTGCCCTCCTTTGAAATGGTGTTGCGTCTTCTCTTTCCCTAAGTCCTCTGGGAGGTGTGGTCAGAGTGGCACTTTTGTTGATCAAAGGTAACACGGAAACATTGGGGACTTGCATTTCTGTGGGTTTCCTGTGCATTGTTGCTGCCCTAGGGCTATATATTCTGGGCCTTGACACCTGTAGGTTTCTAAAGGAAGTTAAGCACCTGTGTGCAGCCTTGCACAGATGTTCTACAGTGGTTCAGTTTTTCTAGGTGTAGCTCATTCTTAGTCTTTCTTTTAAAAAATTTTTAAAATTTGTATTAGTACACATCTACAGTATATAATGATTATGTTCGTTGTGGAAAGTTGGTATGTGTATATATAGCACATCTCAATTCTTTTTGCATCCCCTTCTTACCTCCCTCCTTCTTCCAACTCTTGACCCATCCATTTGCAAAAGATCTGTTTCCATGTTTTCCATCCATCTTTTGTTTTGCTCTTTTATGTTTTTTGGCACGGTGTTGAGGCTCATGCTCTAATCCTAGCACTTGGGAGACTGAGGCAGATTTCTGTGAGGTTAAGGCCAGCCTAAATTTAGTGAGATACACTTGGTTTCTCATGTAAGAGGTACTATGTGATATTTAAGCCGTGTATCTGATTTATTTCAATTGACATCATGGTCTTACAATGCATTTGTTAGGGCCAGCCAAATAGGTCAGTGGATTAAAGTGCCTGCAAGCAGGTGCAGGGACCAGGGGTTTGATCCCAGGGCCTGCTGTGGTGGCATGCGCCTGTAATCCCAGCACTTGGGAGACTGTAAATAGGAGAATCACTACAAGTTGATCTAGTAGTGAGACCCTGAATACCCTGTAGACCTTTCCCTAATATACAGAAAAAATAAAATACATTTGTATTCCTAAAGGTGACTCAAGTTTTTCTTTTTTTATAGCAGAATAGTGTATCACTTAGTGTAAATATCACCTTTTCTTTATCCAGTCATTTGTTGACAAATAGGCCTCATCCAAGATTTACCTATTACGAGTTATGCTTCTAGAAATATGAGCATCCATGTGTCACTGTAATATATCTTTAACTTTTAAGAAGATACTTAGAAAGTGAGACTAGCTGGGTCAAGTGGGACTTATAGGATTGATTTTTTTTTTTTTTTGTGGAACTGGGGATTGAACTCAGACCCTTGCACTTGCCAGGCAAGCTTATTCTACTGAGCTATCTCCCCAGCCCCTGTCAGTTTTTGAGGCATCTCCATACTGTTTTCTATAGTGGTTGTACTAGTCCACATTGACACCAGCAACATAGAAAGGTACCTGCCCAAACCCTACCATTATGTGTTATTACTGGATTTCTTGAGTGTAGCCCTTCTTTCTGGAGTAAGATGGAATCTCAGTGATGTTTAATTTGCATATCTCTAATGATAGAGAGGTTGATTGTTATTTTCACATATTTATTGGCGGTTGGTATCTCTGGAAGTGTCTGCTTGTCAGTGTATCTTCTAAATTATTAGTTGTATATCCAAAAAAATTGTTTTCCCATTTTCTAGGTTGTCTCTTCCCAGTGTTGGATGTTTCCTTTGCTGTGTCATTCTTATTCTTGCCTAAAATGTCTACTGGGAGAGTAACCAGTGACAACATAAGTGACCGTAGCAACTATCACCAAGTGTTAGCATCCTAGTAATATTTTTGAAATGTGCTCCATTCTCTCATCCTTGGCACTACCCTGTGAAGTACAAGTCACCCCATATTCCAGGAGATTGAAATTTAGAGAAAATTAAGTCATTGTGCTTGTTTGTATAAAACTTTGGGAAGAAAGGGAACCTTGACAGTGAGTGGGGAAACATCATGAATATCAGAAAAATAGTGAATCTGAGAATGTCTCCTAGTAGGAATTTGATGATGCAAATGTGTTTAAGAATTTATGTGGCTCTTAGTGGCTGTGTAGTCTGTAAAAAGGATGAAAAGATTTGAATAGTTCTAGTAGGACACAAATTATGGCGTCTGGTATCTCCAGACCTTTGCCTTATACATGGACAGAGGTTATTTCTTTTAAGACTTGTATGAAGTCTCTAGCCATTTTATCTTCAGCCCAGATCTTAACGATTCCTGAAATTGGAGGATTCTTCCATGTTTCAACTTTCAAGAAATAAGAACTACTGAAAGTAAGCTAGTTAACATCTACCAAGTGCTTACTAAAAACCGAGTGTGAAGTTAAAATGGTTTTATTCAGTGCGGTGGTATGTGTCTTATTATAGCATGTTTCTTGTTGTAGAGTTGTGAAGTAGTTGTACTTAGTAGCATCCCTCTTTTATGGCCCAGGAAATAGAGACAGAGTTGTTAAATAACCTGGCAAAGGTCACAGTCAGACTGTGGAAGAGGAAGTTAAACCCAGGCTCTCTGTTGCTCCGTTGGCCTTGCCCCTTCACTTGAGTGGCTAGATGCTAGGCTTTTTTACCTCATGCTTTTTGAGGTAATACATCAGTAAGTCTCTGGTTGGAAAGGGAAAAGGGTAGGAATGTGTTTTGCAAAAGCATATTTGTGCTGCCTATTCTTACAGTGGAAAACTTGATTGTGGGGGAGACGTAGAGAGCAAATTGAGAGAACACTATAGGGGATACAGATTTAGAAGAGTAAAATGCTAATATGGATATCTGTCTTTTTATTTCTTTAAAAATACTGATTTCTAGTGTGTTTAACTGTGGGTGCAGATTGTGTGATTCGCGTTTTGCACTCCATATAGCAAGGATGACTTGGTGCTGATACTGTACTCTCAAGAGAAGGCTGATAATGCAGTCAGTCACCTGACTTCTGCTCTGCTATTTGTGGAATTCTTCTGTGTGCTCAATTGTTTGCAGGGAGCAGGAGAGCTTTTCAGGGAACTCTTTCACCTATGCACATGGGAGGATCTGTATGCACTGCTTTTAATATTCCAGTTGCCAGGACTGCAGACCTGTTATCACAGATGAAAATATAGTACATGCTATATATATTTTTTTCTATTCCCAAACCTTCAAAGAGACTCATCCTGGAGAATATGAGTGAGTTTTGGAAGTTCTATTGTTGCTAACTGATCTCTTCTCCTTGAAGAACCCATCAGTCTAAATGAGGATTGTCTTTTCTAACAGACATTGCTGCTTGTAAAATCAGCTCATGAGTAAATATGAAATGACTGCCTTGCTTGTGGTGTTATACTGACATTTGTAAGAATATTTAACATTAATTTTTAAGATTTTAAGTTTTATTGTTAAAATACTTAAAATGAAAAGCTTTAATGTAAATTAAATAATTGAGCTGCGTATCTTAAAGGATCCCATATCTTTACTTGAGCCATTTCTAGGTCATCTCTAAAGTCAATTCAAATGGAAAAATTAGGTAGTTGGCATAGGTTACATTTTAAAAATACATTTTTAATGTGCTAGGAGGCTAGATGAATATATTATATCTCCTCACCCTTTTTGGTGATACTGGAGGCCCAACCCTAGGGACTTCTGTATGCTAAACATGTGTTCTATTGCTGAGTTATACCCCTAGTCCCTAGGATATATATTTTAAAATAAAATCATTCATAAATAATGTTTAATATGTAATCACCTCTGATGGTTATTGTTGGGACATGGATAAGAAATTCTTTCATATGTACTTTTAAATTTCTAAATAAGGAATACAGAAATTCCTTACTAAAATTTTGAATTCCAAGAGTTTCTGAATTTCTGTGCATTTAATGTCATACCATTTGTTAAGATTGTTGAAGTTGTTCCTGGTAGTTGTGGAGACAGGCCATGGGGTTTGCTGGTTCGGGAGGCACTTCTGCTGACTTTTACTGGCGGATTTGTGCCTGTAGTATCCTATGGATGTGGTAAGGTGGCAGTGCATTAAAAGTAAGCTCCAGCTCCTGACTGCTCATGACTCTGAAGTGAAGGTGGAATGATAAATAGTGGTATAGCCTCTGCTTCTGTTTAGGTTTAACTTTTGTGCGTGCCTGTGTGTGTGTGTGTGTGTGTGTGTGTGTAGGGATACTGGGAATGTTACTGAGAGGTGTTCAACCACTGAGCCTCATCTCCAGCCCTTCTATTTCTTTTGTTTTTATAAACTTAAAAAAAAATCTTTATTTATTTGGAACAGGGTCTTGCTACACAGCTCAGATGCGTAATGATCCTCATGTCTCAGCCTCCCCATTGCTGGGATTTCAAGTGTGTTCCACCATGCCTGGTTTTGGTGATGGTTTCTGTGGCTGGCACAGCGCTCCCGGAGTTGCATGTTCAGGGTGCCTGGTCCGGCATGGCATGCAGTACCGGGGATCAAACCTGGGTCCTTGTGCTTGCCAGGCAGGTGCTTAGATCCCTGAGCTATCTCCCTAGCCCCAGCCCTTCTATTTCATGGGGTCTAGCTAAGTTGCCCAGCATGGCTTCAAATTTGTGATCCTTGTGCCTCAGCCTTCTGAGTTGATGGGATTATAGGTGTTTATTACTGTGCTTGATTTGGGCTTAATTTTTTATAGCTCTTTCTTTTCCTTGTATCCTTTTGCCCTATTTTTTTTTTTAAATCTTGAACATAGAATTTAGGTGGTAGTAAAAAAGGTCATAGTTAAGGTTGTGGGGGAAGGTTTGTTGCTGTCTTTGAGGAGTTTATGTGTTGTGATCATGATCTATAGTTTCCCTGCTTATTAAACAGATTTGCCCTAAGAGTATTTGGTGGAAAGGCTAGCTATTATGAATGACATTAGGTTGTACTTGGGTTAAGATCACTTAACACAATCGTTGTCCTACTTGTTGGAAATTAGTTGGTTGCTGGACAATATTGTGGTCCAACAGAGTGAGACTCAGCCTCTATTTTGTAAGAGAATTACTACATTCTGTAGCTTTTATATATTTTATTTCTCTCCTTTAAGGATATTATCACAAACTCTATAATAATAGTCCAAGTGGTCAGAATGGTGTAAATTGAAAATACTAATGTGAGTTGATTGGTTAAAAACTAATCAGTGGGATGTGATGGAGAATGCCTGTAATTTCAGCTACTTGGGAGGCTAAGGCGGGAAGATTGCAAGTTTGAATCAACGCAGCAAGACCCTGTTTCAAAATGTAAAATGAAAAGGGCTAGGGATATAGGTCACGGTAGGGTGCTCTTGGTTTCTATCCATGTTACCATTGAGGCATGTGGTGGGGAGCAAAACCTTAAGCATGCCTGTGTCTTTGTAGTTTCCCATAGTGTATTATATCTGTAATTCTCTTTTGAGATTTACATGTGATGTTCTTGTTGTGGTAAGTCAGATTAATGTCTTGATTCTTTAACTCTTCCACACAAGTGTGAAATAAAAATATTCCTTAAAAATATTAATTTATTGTATTCTTTACTGCTAGGGTCTTTGCTAAATAAAGTATAAATTACAGTCTCCTGAAGCTTATGGAAGTCACATGAAGCTGTATCCCTTAGGACAATGGTGACGAATCTATGGCACACGTGCTGTAGCAGGCACTCAGTCCTCTTTCAGCATGTCAGCCAAGTAAGTATTCGGGCTCAAGTGTAGTGTTGGCACTTTGTGATAAATAAGTGGGTTTTGGATTGCAGTTTGGATACTTGGTTTCGAAAAAGTTCACCATCGCTGTCTCAAGCTATACCACTGTCTTTTATTTTAAGTAAGGGACACATACAGTTAGTTAAGAATCCTATTGGAGGGCTGGGGAGATAGCACAGTGGCATACATGCCTGCTTGCCAAGCATAAGGTCCCAAGTTTGATCCCCAGTAGCAAAAAAAATGAAAAAATCACAAGAATCCTAATGGAGTAAAAGATACTAAATAAGCTATTAAGTATAAGACAAGAAAATTACATACTCATTGTAGACTAAATATATGTACTGAAAGTGATTCCCACCCCCCAAAAAAAAAATTCATCAAAATGCTGGATATTGAAGGGGATTGGAAACTAGAGAATTATCTTTGTCTAGCTGAAAGACACTCACATAATTCATAGGAACATTCTTAGAATCGTTGATGACCTTATGGTAAATATTCTTGTTTTGAGAAACTTTCAGGAGAGAAGAGAGCTAGGAAGAGAGCTGGATTTGGGGCTCCAGAGATCCAGCTAAGGCTTAGACAGGAGGGAGCTAGGCCTAGGCACAACTGGCTTGTCTCTAGGAAAGGTTCTGCCTCTTGTCATTTTGTGTGCATGTGCCCAGGGGAAGGAGCTGTTGACACTCCGATGAGGAGGGGAGGGGAGAGAGGGAGATCCTGTGGTAGGTAGAGACTGGGACAAGTCCCAGCGGGTTGAGGCCCTGGATACTTACCTACACAGCAGGTGTCTATGGGACTCTCCTAGTGGAAGCTGTTTGCTTCTCATGTGTGGGTTCTTCTGTGCTGTACCTTTAATTCTGAGCCAGGATGGTAGTACTCTTGGCCTGCTCCCTTAAAGCACCACCTCCATGCTCTGTGTTACCATATTGAGCATTTGGGGTACTCTCCATTTTCAGGTGAATTCTGGCATACAAATCCACTGAAGAACAAACAAATACTAGGAATTTGTCCAAATTGAGCACATTGCCTTTACCAGTCTTGGGCATTTGTGTACCCAGTGGAGGAATGAGGAAAGGCTGTGTGTTTCACTGAGCGAGGCAGAGTTTTCCCTTTTCCATCCACTTCCTGTTCCCCACAAAAGTTTAAGTAGCAGCCTGAGCTGTATTCCAGATTTTTTTGGCCTTCCCTAATATTTCTTAGATGTTTACTCTTTTCAATAAAGGTTTTGGGGTTGGGGTTGTAGTTCAGTATTAGAGTGCTAGAACCTGTGGGTTTCCTAGCATTGCTCCCCCAGGAAACCAAAGTGAGTTTGGGGACTTAGTCAGTGTATAACAAAAACAATAGAAAAGAAGTACATTGAGAAAGTAACAAGGTGATAGCTGAGCGGATTAAAGCTCCTGCAAGCAGGCACAGGGTCAGGGGTTTGACCCCCAGGCCTGCTGTGCCAGCCCCACCCCTGGGGTGCACTGAGCGTGGCAATTGAGACTGGGCGTGGTGGTGTGCACCTGTAATCCCAGCTCTTGGGAGGCTATAAACAGGCGGGAGTCTGATCTAGTAGTGAGACCCTGAACACCCTATTGACCCTTCCCTTAAAACAAACGAAAAAAAACCGAAAAAACAGAAAACAGAAAAAAGAAAGTAACAAGGTGGCCTACAAAGAAACTTGTCAGGCTGTTTTTTTGAACTCAGAACCCTGTGCTTGCCAGCAAGCACTTATTCTACTGAGCTCTCTCTCCAGACCCAGTCAGACATTTTGAGAGCTGCTTTATGAACCTAGGCTGGAAGGCTTTATAGTGCTGGCAAATCTTTTTAGAGCACTAGGTGAGGACCATGCAGTTGGAGAATAGCAATGCAGAGGAGCCATGACTGAAATCTGAGGTAAATGTATATATAGAATAAAGCTAGAGTAGCAAGTACTTGAAGCTTCAAAAAATTTTAAGGATGTGCTAATAGTATCAAATAGACCACCTGTACTTGCTAATCAAGTGAAATGAGCTACTTAAGTTTTCTTTAAGGTTGAGGCAAATGTATGGATGAGTGCTTCATAACATTGTGGTAAGACAGATTAGAGTTTAATATACATTCTTTGAAGGGAGAAAAATGATGAACTGAACTTCATCAGATGTGGCCATACAGTTTGTCCGTGGTATGTCCAAGGGCGCCTGAAATGGTGTGCATTGACTTGTCAGAATGATTTAGAAAACTCTACTTACTTTTTCTGTTGGTTTGCTAAATTCAGGAATATGTATTTTTTTCACTTTTCTAAACAGTTTGTAGAACAACAGAACAGCATAAAGGCTTCTTTCATACTTGAAATATATTTTAGAAAGATTTAAAGTCTTTTTCCTAATCATTGGTAGCCTGATCTTTCCAAAATATGACTTTTCTAATGATACAGTATAATATATTGTAGACTTATAAACTATTTAAACTGTCATAGCCTAAATCTTCAGATACTTAGAAGTCTGTCGTGAGTTTGTATTACTGATTTCAGTTAATACTGAATTAGTTAAAAGGAGGGGTCCAAAAATATACAGAGGTAATTAGTAAGCTGCTTAAAGTATTAATTACAGATCTTATTATAAATGTTCTACAGAAAAGAAAGCAAGTGCACTTCCCTTCAAATCTAGAAACAGTGATGAATTAAATTTTTGGCTTTGTCACTTTGGTAAAATGGAACATTTTTTATACCTGGACTTCCTAAATTTTCCCCTGCAGAATATTTGGACACTAAGGTGAGAAGAGGGACTAATAATCTTAGTTTACAGTAGAGAGAGGAGAAAAAGGTAAAGAAAACCTTGGGGAAATACAATAGTTCTGAAAAAAATAATAAAACAAGACCAAACACAAGGAAAGTATACCAGGGTTGGCACTTCAATATTTTCATTGGAGAAGTGATTAAAAAAAGGGGATGAAAGCATCACTTGAAAGGTGGATGACCTTTCAGGTGAAATGAAAATGAAATTCTACAACTATCCAAGGGGCAAAGCCCTTAAAGTCCAAACATTAATATTTATTAATAACAGTACTTACAAAAATATTTTCAACCTCCCCACATTTCTTTTAGCAGTAACATACCTTGTGAGAGCATTTTATTTGCAGAATAAGTCAGAAGGCTATCTGTCATCTGTACATTCAGTCATCAACCAGTTACATGTTAATGAGTAGAAACAATATATGACTCAGGTGGAACAGCAGGAGAGTGCTTTGTGGTATCCCGGGCTATTCTCTCTTTCTTAGCTTCCAGTGTGCTTTAACAGTGCAGTCAAATGAGAGGCTAAATAACATTTTAGTGCTTTCATATTTTCATTGCCTGAAATGGAAAGTTACCAGCTAGAAGTGTTGGAGTTTTGAGGGTCCTAAAGATTTCCTTTCCGTCCTGCTTTTTATTATGAAAAAAATACAAGCATTAAGATTGACAGAATAGCTCAAGGAACCTCTATATACATTTTTGCTGTATATATATATGCTTGGTTTTCTTTCCTTTTGTACTCTTTGTTGTACCTGTGTTGATGTATGTGTATTATAGAAAGGATCCTTCATCCATAAAGAACACTACCCTAAAATTACCTTGTGTATCATTATTACACCTAAGAAAACTAATTCAGTCTAATGTCAGTTCTTTCTTCATTCTTTCCCCCAAATATCTTCTCTAGCTTTGGTTTTCAAACCATAGTCTTAATCAAGTTTGCTCATTACATTTGCTTTTCTGTCTTATATCCCCTAATCCCTTTCAGTACTGGGGATGAACATAGGACCTTGTGCATGCTGTGCTAGGCAAGTGCTATAGCACCAAGCCACAATCCTAGCCTCTGCATCTCTTTTGTTTGGCAGAACTGGGGATTGACCTTAGGCCCTTGCACTTGCCAGGGAAGCACTTACTCCACTGAGCCATCCCCCAGCTCTCTGCATCTCTTTTGATGTAGACCAGTTCCAGTAATTTGTTTTGTTTGGTTTAGACCTTTAGACATTTTTAAAAGTTGAACTCAGTTGTTTTCAAGATGATACACTTACTATATCGGTTTTGGGTATCTTCTACTGAATATTCGTACTTCAGCTGCCCCAGAAATGTTAGAAAATTGTTAGATGTGTTAGTGAGATTGACCAGGGCTGAAGACACACAACCTTTGAGAGGTTATTGCTTAAGAGAGTAGCATTGTGGGACATTTTCATGAAACGCTTGTTCTGTAGTCTTTTTAGGTCTGAGCTTAGGCAAACTTTCTATTAGTGGATCATAAGGAGATGCAAATGAAAAAGTAATACCTGGGTTTTGAGGTGTACTAATTTGAGGTGTGTTTTTTCTTGTATGGGCAGTACTGTCTTAAGCACAGACTGGTGCAGGCAAGTGTTGAGATTAAAGTATTATCTTTATAGTATATGTGGACAAATAGAAAGCTTTATTGAAGCAGAGGCAGAAATTTCCTTGAGCACTTCGGAGCTTGGGAACATGATTTTCTTCAATAATTGGCCACTCCATCATTTAGAATTTCAAAATTTGTTTCTTTTTTTTTCTTTTCTGTATCTTCATTTGTTTTCTGCTAATTTTAAAAAACAATATTGTTTCCATATTCTGTAGTTTCCATTTTATTTTATCTTTTCTCTTTCCTATTTAAGAGCCTTATTTAAAAGCATGGATCTAGAGCCCTCTTCCCTCATGAGTCGCAGTGCATATCTGGGCTTCACTCTCACCTGGAGGAACAAGCAGTCAGGTGGAAAAGTAGCTGGTTAGACTCCTTCACTGATCAGGTGGAGGAGGAGTAATTATATTTTTAATATACATATAGAAACCTCATGTAAGAGTTGTAAGCATGAAAGATGCTAGCACCAACAATAAAAAATAGCACAAGAATTTGAATAACTCCAGAATAGCCTTTAGCTTAAAACTATAAACCTCAGAGTAAACAAAACATAATGAGGTTATTTTCTTTTTCTCAAGGTTCAAGGTTGGAGATGGAACACTCTTAAGACTAATGACCATGAATCAGACTCCTCCCTCCAGGGGGACAGAGATCTTGCTAACACTATCCCCCTCCCTGAAAATGCTGGTCCAGAATAAGAGAAATATTATTTTATTGACTTAATATTTAAATTGGGAAATTATATTCTTAGAAGATACATGAGGAGGTGAAAACCAAGATATAATAGACCTATTTATTTAATAAATTGGGCAGTTTTAGGGTGATTATGAACCTGAAATAAGGGACTAAGACTTTATTTGCAGAACATTCCAGTGTACTAGGTGGCGTTATCCTTGAGATTTTTTTTTTTTTTTCCTGTTGACTTCTGGGTTCCTTAAGGGCAGGTGTGGTGCAACTTCTGGAGCTGAGAATCAAACTGCTATATTATGCAGCTGACTGAATTTGCCCAAGGGGAGTTTTAAACAACTGAGCTAACTGGCAAAGCCCCAAGGTGGCATTATCCTTATTCTTACTGGTTTGTATGTATTGTACTTTTTAAAAAGTATTGGCATATTAGTGCTGATCAGCTTTCTGTTACTATAACAAAAATCTGGTCTAATAAACTCACAAAAAGGAAATGTTTTGGCTCACACTTTCAGAGAATTCAGTCCATGACTGATGGATTGGCCCTCTTACTTTGGGCCTGTGACACCACATCAGAGAGGAAGTGTGTAGTGGTACAGAGCTGTTCATTCCATGGTTGGGATGTGGGAAGAATGAAGACGAGGGGCTAGGTTCTCACTAGGACCCACCTCTTAAGAGTTTCCACTATGTCACATTAGTGCTAAGCTAGAGTGTAAGTCTTTAACACATGGACCTTTGGTGAGCATTTAAGGTCTAACCCATAGCCGAGGTTGAACAAAAAGTATTAGAGTAAAAAGTATTATAATTGTATTTCATTTTTAAAATGTTATAAAGTTTTTTGTAAGTCTTGTTTAATCGCTGTTTAAGCTGTACTTGAACTTATGGTCCTTTCGCTTCAGACTCCCTCTCTACTGGGATTATCGTCACACTGCTGAGGTCCTATGCTACATCCTAAAGAGGTGTGGTGGCAGCCTGGGCCAGGTGGGAGGGAAGGATTTCAAGGTTCTTTTTTCTTTTTTGGTTCAGAACCTGGAACCCAGGGCCTTCTCACTGAGCTACATCCCCAGAGGTTTTTTGTTTTTGGGTCAGGATCTTCCTATACTGCTGAGGGTGGCCTTGAGTTTGCCATCTTCCTGCCTCAGACTACTCCTGAGTCACTGAGATTACAAGGTCAACTAGCTTTAAGGTAACCCAAACAAGGACCCTACAGACAGGCAGGATAGGGGGATCAGCAAAAATAATGTAAATTATTATTGTACAATAATGGCTATACAAAGCCTCTAGCAACTGAGGTCCCTTGTATCTAGTTTTCTGGTTCTTTTTTTGTTTGTTTGTTTGTGTATTTTGTGGTACCAAAAATCAAACTCACAACCTTGTACTTACCAGGCAGGCACTGTGCCGCTGAGCTATATCTCTGCCCTTTGGTTCTACTTTTTATTCCTGTAATTATCTCCAATTTTAAAAGTAGTCTTTAGGAAAAAGTGCTACATAAATATATAGTCCTCCCCTTTTTTTTAACAGTTTGAAATGTGCAGTGATTTGCAGAGATGCAGTGAGATTCAAGAGGGCTTAAGATACTGATGTGCCTTTCCAACTATAAGCTCCACCTTAAGGAATTTGTAGTCTTTTGCTGTCTTTGTTCACTGACTGTCATTGCTAACTCTGTGTGTTTATTTATACATATATTTAAAGAAACAGTTTTCTAATTTTCTGAATTTTATGGGTTGTAGATTTGGAAGTCAGATAATCAGGTTTATTTGTTTGTTCAGCAAAAATTTAATGAGCATATTCTATATGCCAGACACTGGTACAAAGATTAGAAAAAGAAATGGTTCTGTCTTTGAGGATCTGTACAATTTAGGGAAGGAAAAAAATGTATGGACACATAATTGCTGTACAACATATATATTAGAATAGAAAATTAGAGAGGAGAGCTATGCACGTATTGAATGTGCACAAACAGCTCATTTTGTGTGATGAAAAAAGGCGTTAGAGCTGCCGTAGTGTTTGATTTAAACTTCAAAGACTGAGATTTTATCAGAGCACAGAAAAGGCAGCCTAATGTGAGGCATATGCATAGGATAAAGATAGAAAATGTTGTATTATTCCTTTTCCTTATATGTACTCTTAATAAGAGCTGGAAGAAAATTGGAGAGGCATATCAGTAAACTAGCGAATGTTAAAGCACAGAACTTGGGGGAAAAAAGGGGCCGGCCAGATAGCTCAGTGGACTAACAAGCCTGCAGTGGCTGTGTTTGATCCCCAGCATGTGTGCTGGCCCTGCCCCTGGGGCGCACCGGGCTTCATACTGGGCGTGGTGGTGGGCACCTGTAATCCCTGTGCTTGGGAGGCTGGAAACAGGAGAATCACTATGAGTCTGATCTATGTGGTAAGACCCTGCAGACTCTGTAGACCCTGTGCTAAATCGATTTTAAAAAAAAGAACAGAATTTGGAATATTTATTTTGAACATAAGAAAAGTAGCCTTTTATTTTTTGTTTCATTTCTTGTGTTCTACTTACTGTTGCTGCATAATGTACCATTTCAAACTCAACGCATGATGCCTGACATCTCTGCTAGGAAGACTACAAGTTAGGTCTGGGGTGGTGGCTGTGGCCTAGATCCCACTGAAACCTTGCTCACTCTCCACTCTCATGCTTGGAGTTGAAGCAGGCTGTTGGCTGATGATAAGGCTCCTTATAGTCCACAACACTACTCCTTGTATCTGTCTGGGCTTCTCTGTAGGAGGGACAGCAGAGGTTGGGCGAAGCAAAGAGCTGAAGAAGCCATATTTGACTTCATGACAGACTCAGAGGATCACTCTTAGGCCTTAGTCACAAGCCTACCTAGATCAGGGTTCAGCCAGCTTGGGAGCATAGGGCTGAAATTTACTTGGGAGAAATGTTCAACTTACATTATAGAAGGAGACAGATATGGGAGGTGTGCTCATCTTTAGGATCCATCCATCATCTGTCACAGGGTAAATAAGCAAAAGTTGAAGTGTTTATTGTCCTTTTCTTGAAAACAAGATTTTAGTGTGCTGCCTCTGGATACCTCTTTGGATAAGTGCTTCAATGTTTCTGAGTCTGGATTTCACTTTCTGTTGATTAGGGATAGTAGTGTTTGGTGCTGAGGATCGTACAGAAGGTTTATTGTTAGTGAAGTCAGAACAAATTAGATGATTTTAAAGAAACTTGCTCCCAATTTTCAGTTTATCACTAAGGAGAATTGAAAAGCATTAGTTAATTTTGCAAATTTTTTTCTTCAAATTTGGAATAATTTTTTTTTTAAATTGAAACAAATGTGTTCTCTTCTATTTTTTCTTAATTTTATTCTTTCTCAGGTATATGTTGTATTAAACTCAATTAAATGATAATAGAATGAATTTTAGGACTTAAACTAGAAACATTTCTAGGAAGTTAGCCCTGAAAGCACTTATAATAGTAATAATTAACAAATTCTTTCTGAAAGAACTAGAATGGTGCTGCTTCAGCAGATTATCCCTTTTAGAGATTAAAGCAGGCTTTTCTTTAAAAGAGTGCATTTTTATGGATATGGTAGCATGATGATAGACTTTGGTCAAACATTTTTGAATTCTGTACTTTAGTCTCTTTTATTGAAATTCAGAGATGTATGGTTGGATCCAGAAATCAGAAATTGTTTGTTTTGTCTTGAGACAGGATCTTGCTGTACCCTCTAAGCTACCCTTGAACTCAGAATGCTCTTGCCTTATGTGGCCAGAACAACCCCGCCCCGCATTTGGGTGTTGAGCCCAGGGCCTTTGTGTGTGGCCACATCCCTCTTGCAGAGTTGCTAATTGCCTGGGTTGGGCTTAAACCTGTATTCCTCCCACTTTAGCCTCAAAGAGTGCTGTTATAGGCATACATCATTATGCCCAGCTAAAACTCTTTTTTTTTTTTTAAGACAATTCTGGGCCAGCCAAATAGCTCAGCATATTAAAGCACCTGCAAGCAGGCACAGGGGCATACTGAAACAGCAGTTGAGACTGGGTGTGGTGGTACCTGCCTGTAATCCCAGCTCTTGGGAGGCTGTAAACAGGTGGATCACTAGAGTCCAATCTAGTAGTGAGACCCTGAACACCCTGTAGACCTTTCCCTAAAACACACACACACACACAAAAGACAATTCTTCCAAGTAATTCTTGATAGATGTGGTAAGAAACCACCTGTGTAAGTCCCCTGGAGTAGGCCCTAAGTACTGACATCAGGAATGTCAGTAATATGAGAGGTGGGGGGTTGATAGGTACACTCAGTGTGAGATGAATGTGGAGTCTTATCAGTTGGCATGTAGTATTTGGTTTCTGTCTTCTGTATTAACCTTCTCAGTAACAGCTGAGAAAACCATGCACTGAAGTAAATGATGTTTTATGTACTACCACCTAAAGACTTGTTTTTGGAAAAGGCATTTTAGTTTTTTAAGGATAAAGCAAAAGACTATCTCAAAATCTTGTCAGTAGGTTTTGTTTCCTAATTACTTTAAAAAAAAATTTTTTTTTAGAGAGAATAGTGTTAAAGCGAAATACAAATGATAGAATTTCACTAAACAAAATAATGTGAGTTTGACAGTGTTTGTTGTATTGCATGGTGTTCTATTCAAATTAGTTGTACAGATTAATCAGTCTTATATGACTGAAAAATCTTAGAGAACCTAAAGCCTTGCTGAGATCTTAATATCAAGTACAAACAAAATTTGGAGTTCCTCGAATGTTTGTTTCTCAGGTCCTTATAGGCATTTGATGTGCACCTGTGTGGACTTCGACCTAGTACCATTATTTGAACAAGTGTGACCTTGTGACCTGATTTCCTCAAATGTTTATTATTGTTGTCATTGCTTTTAATTGCCCTCAGTGATCAGTATTTGACTCTTAGTTAGTTTTCAGTACATCTTAAGCATTTATTTGGGGTTATAATTCAGAGTACATTGTTTTATTTTTTTTGGCGGAACCGGGGATTGAACTCAGATCCTTGCGTTTGCCAGTCAAGCACTTATCCTACTGAGCCATCTCCCTGGCCCCCCAGAATACATTGTTTTAAATACAAATTAAAGATGTTCCAGAGAACTCCTTGTTAGTCATAAAGACTAGGACCACCTGTATATTTAAGATTATTCATGACCACACTTTTATTTTTTATTTATTTATGAATTAATTTTTTCAATTTATTTATTTGGTACAGAGTCTCACTATGCAGCTTGGACTTGTAGTGTTCCTCCTGTTTTCAGCCTCCCCAGCGCTGGGATTACAGGTGTGTGCCTCCACATCTAGACTCAGTCACCAGCTCAGCGCGCCCCAGGGGCAGGACCAGAGCAGCATGAAGGACTGGGGATCAAACCCTGTTTCCTGCACTTGCCAGAGCAGACTCTTAGTCTGCTGAACAATCTCGCTGGCCCTAGGACCAGACTTTTAAAAATCTCTTTTCTTTATCACATAATGCATGTTCCAGAAATGCAAAGGGTCATGCAACATTCTATGTTAAAGACTATATTATAAACTATTCTGTACATATCGGCTGCTTAGAGTGCCATACTATGCTTCATTCCAAACTTTAGTTGTACTAATCCTGTCGCATTTTGGCACCCAGTAGGTCTAATTCAGAGGATCTCAGTGGGAGGGGGAACCAAGTGATTTACTTGGTCTTATGAAAATTCTTGTTCTTTAGCATCTGCATGGTTTCACAGTAGTTGAAAGTAAAGCTGGTAGTGTTTGTGAAAAAGATTGAGATAATTTAGATTTATTTATTTATCTATTTTGTTGTTGTTGATACAGGGTCTTGCTCTACAGTAAATACTTATAGTGATCTTCCTGTCTCAGCCTCCCCAGTGCTGGGATTACAGGTGTGCAGGGGCTGGTGCCACATGTGGTACTGGGGATTGAACTTGGGACCTTGCACTAGCCAGGCAGGTGCTTAGACAGCTGAGCTATTTTCCCCAGCCAGAGAGTTTAGATTTAAATCAGTAAAGTGATGTTTTGGAAAAATGTTGGGAGTTACTATAATCATTGAGAAATGGTTGAACATTTTAATTGTCATTGAAAATTTCTGAAAAATAAGTTCATAAATATTCACATTCATTAACCTGGAAGACTGACTCCTTCCTTGCTTGACATACCTAAGTGTGGTCAGATAAGAAAACAATGTGTTTTTTTTTTTTTTTTTTGCAGAACTGGGGATTGAACTCAGGCCCTTGTGCTTGCCAGGCAAGTGTTTATTCTACTGAGCTATCTCCCTGGCCCCCAACAATGTTATTTTCTACAAAAGAATTATACTTAATATTTCTCAGAGAAATGTCTAATGGGGACTTAATACTAAATTCAGTTGGCTTGTTTGATTATAATTTAAAATAAAACCACCTTTTTTCTGGAAAATGATTGTCAAAGGTATAAATGTTATTTTTGGCTAGTTCAGTTTATGGCCTAAAATACAATTCTTTTCTTTCTTTCTTTCTTTCTTTCTTTCTTTCTTTCTTTCTTTCTTTCTTTCTTTTTTTTTTTGTGGAACCAGGGATTAAACTCAGGCCCTTGCGCTTGCCAGGCAAGTGCTTATTTTACTGAGCTGTCTCCCCAGCCCCCAAATACAATTATTTTCTCAGAGAAAAAAGTGAAGTTCTTGCTAAGAATGATTGGACTAAAGGGCCTGAGTTCAATCCCTGGTTCCGTCAAAAAACAAACAAACAAGAAAGAATGATTGGACGTTTACCAAAAACAGGTATTTTTCTTGGAGTTTGAGTATAATCCTATAAATAGATGCTTCAGAACACTCCACTCACCAAGGAAAGCAAGCTGTATTAGTCATTCTCCAGGTGAGCTTCATCTTACAGTTTAATTACATTTGATAATCAGTAATGGTTCTTTTCTCCATAGCAATATGTAGGTTCTTTAAAATGTTCAAGATCTGACTTGTTCTGAAGATGAACCCACATTTTACAAATGCCAGTATAGCATGTCCATAGTTGGTTGTGTTTGCCCATGCATACTGCACACGTAGAGTGCTCTCCTATACTCAGAAGCGATGGCAGAGGAGAATTTTCAGATCCACAGGAAACGATGAGCTATTTAGACATAGTTACCAGAGAATAGTTTAGAAGCTGTATTTATGAAGTTCAACAGAGCATTTATGACGAGCAGTAAAGAAAATCTCTAGAATGGTTTTAGATATTCTTTCATAGAACATAACCATTTAGAATATTGGGTTTAAAACAGTCCAATTTAAATATGATTAATCAATCTTAGCAGCACTACTATTTGGTAGACTGAAAATCATTCCTTCATGTCTAGTTACACTAGTGACAGTGGGGCTGGGGCTTTTTTTTTTTTTTTTTTTTTTTGGCTCGCTCAGGTTGCCTTAAGTGCAGGTCTGATAAGGCATGAGGATCTGGGAATCAAACCACAGAATTCTGAGCCTGACTGCTTTGCTTAAGCAGGCACTTAACAACTGAGCTAATGGGCAGGCCCCCAAGGGCTGGGTTTTTTGGTAGGGGGGCTTTTGAGACCTGCTCTCACTATGTATGGACCAGGCTGGCCTGGAATTTGGCCATCCTGCTTCCGTCTCCTGGGTGCTGGGATTAGGTGTACAACTACCACGCCCAGCTAACATGGCTGTTTTTAAATGAGTGTTACAGGTGAAGGAATTAGAAGAAAAGGAGACGATTTCTGGGTTAGTTGTTTCTTGGTAAAGTATTTTCCATTGAAGACTGATTGTTGCACATTCCATCAGGAAGAGCACAGCCTCATGGACTGGCCAGCCTTCCTCTCCTGTGCTGGCTTCCTGGTGGCTTGATGGGACTTCTCTGCACGCTCTGCCTGTGGTGTGCTCTGTGGTGTGCTCTGAAGTGTTCTGTCTTGTGCTTTCCCTTTCAGATAGATGCCACTAAATTGAGTATGAAAATTCACTTTTAAAAAACCATTTTCCTTAATTTTTCATATTTGTTTTAAAATCTTGAAGTAGGAATGTTATTAGTAAGTCAAATGAGCTATTCAGAGCTGTAGAAACTGTGGAGTGCCATCTGTGTAGTTTGTGATGTGCCATATCAACTCATATTTGAGCTTTTAGCAGGAAAAGTGATAGAAAGTTGCAAAGCATTTTTATTAACACAGCTGATCTTAAAGCAAATGGGAGTGAGAAATGAATCTCCTGAGGGACAGACTGCTTTTCTGTGTAGTTATATTAACCCTTCGGGAGCATGGTATCCATTCAGAAGTAAGTTAACAGTTGGTCCACACTGACTTTCCTTCTTAGTATGCTGTAAAAGAAGTGTGTTCTGACCTGCGTAGATTTGATTTTACAGAGAACTGTGGTTTTCATTCATCATAGATATGGTCAGGTTCCCTTCCTTGGTTCCCCTTTTGGAACTCCTGTGCTGCATACTTGGTAGCTACAGTTCGTAGGCTACATATTGTTGGTGGTCCTAGAGCAACAAATATTCACATTTTCTTGACTTCACATTGGAGCATTTTTTTCTGTGTTTTCTTCCTTGTGGAAACAAAACAAAATGTTTCAAATGTGAGCCTCACTTTTTGCTTCTATGATACTTTGTTCTAGTCACTTATTGTGCAATTAAAAACTTGGAAGTTTCAAGATAGGACAGGTACTCCTCAAAGATAGAAAACGGCCCTCCCCTTCTCCTAGTTTTCACGACTTGCCAAGAGGCTACTAAGGAATGTCCTTTCAACAGCATGGCCCAGCAGCGGTCATCTCTCTCCTTGATCCTCACTAGCACTTATTTCCCAGTCCACATGTCTGGCAATTGCTTTGTGACAGCATATTTCATATTCTAATTTTTTTCTGGGTGTGTTTAGCTTTGCTTTCTTTAATGAAATTAAAACATCTTCTGTGACAGGAGAGTGGGATAACAGAAAGTGAGAGGAATTCATATTTAGATGATGATTTGGATCACCATGAAATGGGCAGGGTCATAGCTTTTAAAAATATTCTCATGTAATAACATTTTACTCAATTTGTGGAGAAAATAAAGATTAAATATACTATTAAATATAGTATAAAATGCCACTACAAATATGATTTGCTATGGTTACGGGCGTATGTTTACACTGTACAGTGCCTCGACTAGTTGTTGACCTTACATGAGAACCTCAGAGGTTCTTGGGGAAGATTAAGTTAATTGTGTTATATTTTCAGAATCTGTTAGCTTTGATTGCTGTGCCACGTACTGTATTATCTCAGATTCCATTTTGCATTTTGGTTATCACTTCTGTAAGATCGAATTACATTAGAAAGGATTTTTTTTTTCCCTTCAGTACTGGGGATTGAACTCAGGACCCTGCACTTGCCAGGAAGGTGCTTATTCTACTGAGCTATCTCCCTGGCCCCGAATTACATTAAAAACATTATTTTACAATTGATAATTATATAGTGTCACAACAGTAACTAGATTCACCGTAGAGCTAGAAAAAAACAAAACAAAACACTTTTCCATAATTTGTGTTAGGATTTATACATGAATAACATCATATCTCTGTAGTGTTCTTTATATAACTTTCTTGTTTTTGAGACAGGGTCTCACTTAGGTACTCTAAGCTGGCATTGAACTCACTGTTTAACCATAGCCAGCTTTAGTAACTTTTTAAAAAATATATTTGGTACAGAGTCTCACTATGAATAACAGATATTCACAGTGATTTTCCTGCTCTCAACCTCCTCAGCACTGGGATTACAGACGTGTACTACCAAGTGCGGATTCTAGCCTTACTAACTTCTATCACTGAGTTCTAATATATTTTTTAATGCGAGAAATGAGCACTTCTTCCTTTAATTTTTAACAAAAGAGCAATTTGAAACAATGAGGAGTTAATATTTACAAGTGAGTTAAGATTAGGATTTAGGGCCCGAAGGTAGGTTTAACAGAAATTATATTGGAATACCTTATTGGTATATTGGTCTTGTGTTTTCTGTGCATTTTCCAGATATTCCCCAAAGTTTTTGGTATTGGCTAAAAGTCTTTCTACAAATAGTTTTTTAAAAATTATTGTGGAAAAAGAAACTAAGCCTTTGTAAAAAGTAAAATAATACCACAAACTCTCACAGACCAATCCATCCAGACCATGACCCATTCCCCAATTACTTTGAAGTAAATCCCAGATACCATTTCATGCTGTAAGCTCAAAATCCCACAGGATTTTGTATTTTATATATAAATTAATAAATGCTAACTGAAGGAGCAAAATTCTGAGTTGTTGAGTCCTCCAGGGTTTTACTTTGTGATGCAGTGGTGCTGGAACGCTGCCATTAGCCAGAGTCTCGAGTGAGTGCCGAGGGGCCCTGTGCTAACGAAGAGCTGCCAGTAACAGGCTGTGGTGGTGGGCAGATAGACGTTAAACCATAAATACAAACTCAGAACTGTGTGATAGTGGAAATCTTTGTCTTTTTGCCTAACATGGTGCCTGGAAAATTATAAATGTTAAGTAGTCTGAAGATCAGTGAACATACTGTAGTTGAAAATGGAACTCTTGGGACGATGGGTCTTGTTATTTGTGGTCAGTGTCATTTGGGGTGTGAAGTGTGCAGTGTATTTGAAGAAGTAGAGGAACAAGGTGAATGGATTAAAAATTTGCTTTGATGGAAGGAATTAAATTGATCCTAAATCTAAGTTTTTAAAACTTAGGTCTGATTTTATGAAGGCATACGAAGTGTATAGGTAAATGGAAAGTAGTTGGTGCGGGTCAACTAAATGAAATTTAAGAGGAAAGTTTACATATTATAATATTTATACGTATAATCTGTTAATATTAGGGCTGCAGTCATCTCAGTGTTACTGGTGTTCTCTCTCACCTTTTCTTCCTTTGTTTTATATTAAGAACCTGCTTGACATTTGTTTCCTTTCTTATTTATAGAAATCTTAAGATATATATCAAATACTCAGTGTTTGCATATTCATAGTCCTTAGAACTGATCTGTCTTTCAAGCCTTGTTATTTATAAACTTCATAATTGAAACTTTTGCAGTCTTCAGTGGGAAATTTAATGTGAGAAAACAGTATTGCAAAGTTTAGCTAGCATTTGATCATTTTTGTATGAGTTTTAGTTGATAGACATGTTCACAAAAAAAGCAAACAGTTGATAGAAGTATAGTTGCTCAGTTTCATGTAAAGAATAATCTGTTTTGTTGATAATTTTAATATGTAACAAATTTGATTGGACAGAGATAACTTTTTTTCTTGTCGTGTTTTATGGGTTGATGTAGCCCATTTTTCTTAGCCATTGTTTCTGGTAAACCAAAATGAGAAAAGTGGTGGAACTGATAAAATGTAAGTGGCGACATGAGCTACTGATTTCCTGAATGCAGGCAGTGCCAGGGTTCCATCAAACTATGGTGCATTTGCCTAGATCCATTCTTAGAAAAGGGAGAATCTGTTGGGACACAAAGAATTGTGTGCTGCCACATGATTTTTTATTTTTTTATTTTTTTTTTGGTTCCTCGAATGTCTTCAGGGCACTTTTGGCCAGCGGGAGAGGTGTGAGGTTCGAACTCCAGCAACCTGAGGCTGACAGCTTTGTGGAAGCAGCCACTTAAAGGCCTGAGCTAGGGCCAGGCCCCCCACATGATTTTTTAAAACAATCTTGAGATACTTAATTCTGCCGCTTTTGTCACATACTTCTTATATTTAATTACTATGGGTTTTTCCTATACTTGTGAAAATACAAGTTGAAGTAAATAATAGATTTGTGAGATGGGAAGCAATATTTTAAGTTTACCTGAATGTAGAAACCAAATAATTTTTAACTTATTTAGTAATTTAGGCTTATATAGTATATAGTGTTAAGTACAATGAAGAATTACCACAAAATATTGATATTTTACAGTGGTGTTTGACATATCAAAAGAGTTCTTAGGAAAGACTTCTTTTCTTTCTTTCTTTTTTTCTTCTTTTTGGTCCTTCTGAGACGGTCTCCTCGCTGTGCAGTTCAGGCTGGCCTTGAATCACTTTGTAGCCAAGGCTGGCCTCAATCACAGTGATTCTCTTACCTCAGCCTCCGGAGTGCTGGGATTACAGGCGTGCACCATCATGCCTGGCCACATTTTCTCACCGTATCTCTTTCTGTCCTTTCAAGAAAGATAGCATGTGTTGTGGTTAAGGGCACAAACTGAAGAGCCAGAATTATCTGGTCTGAAACCCAGCTCTGCCACCAAGGAGCTGTGTGGAAAGCAGAATAATGAAGTGAGAGATTTGGTTCTGTTGTTGTAAGGATTAGACAAAGCACTGACAACTGTGTCTGGCACAGTACGTATGCTTTTAGAATTATAGAAGTGTTCACAATTATTATAGTCAGAGTCAGGGTGATTGAATAAACAGTTTCTTCATGTATGTCTTTTATTATCATGGCAGCTCAAGAAAAGAGACTTTAGAACCTAGGATAAATTACATGCTTATTTTCTGTTACTTTATTAATTATTGACTTTGGGAAAATATTTTATATTTATTGAACTTCAGTGTCTGCATTTTTGAAATAGTGCATTGTGGTAAGAAGTCAATGAAATTTTATTCTGAGTTCACTATCTTCCCTAAGAAGTCTACCAAATGCCTCAAACTATCTTTGCTGAAAAAGAGTGCCCCCTTTCCATTTCTATGTAGACATGGGAGGTGGGTCACCTTCACTATAATTGCATTGATATCTGTTCAGAAAGCATTGGTATCCCTTTTCATTTCTACATATGTATGACTCTGCTGCCCTTAAAGTCAAATTTCTGTCAACATTTTAACACTTTAAAAAGATTTTATAGGATAGGTATCTAAAGTGCTTAAAATCTGTTGTTAAGATGGGATTTCAAAAAGTAGCTCCCAAGTTGGCTTTAAAGTCACTGTGTAGCCTAAGCTAGCCTTGAACCTGCAATCCTCTTCCTTTAGCCTTCAGAGTGCTGAGATTATATGTATGTACCACCATGACCTGCTTGAAAATAGTATTTTAAGATGTTTTAGAGTAGCAAGTCAGTTTAAAGGTCTGTGTGTTTAATTACTAGTAAGAAATTGAGTTTTATTTAGATCCAGCATATGGCCATTGGATACGAGGTAGTTGTTATATGTAAGCAGTATCTGTTAAGGCTGTGTTACTGACCCAAATCTTCCAGGAAATAGATCACCAGAGGAAATCAATCCATTCTACTTGATCTCTTGTGGTTCCAGTTTAGGACTACATTTTCTGCTTCCCACTCAAACTCAAGTGATATTTAGCTAGTGTATAGAGTCAGAATCAGACCAACTGTCTGGTGTCAAGATTGAAGCACGATCAGACTTGTCATTTCCTTGAGAAACAAAAAATTACAATTCTGTGCTTCTTTTGCTCATTTAATTTGGATTTATAAGCTCCAGTGGTAGCAGCTGTCTCATTTTTAGAATTTGTGCACAAACTGTCACATTTTTGGTGTTCAATTAATGTGTTTTTACTTTTTATGCAAATTAATGATTCTACCCATGAACTCATTTACATATTTCATTTGTGGTAATTCATTGCTTAGAGTTCTAGTCTAAAAATTCCAGATCATCATACAGTACCAAGAAAGAGTTGTATTTAAAAGCATACAGTAGAAGTTTCTTTTTTTTAAAGCAGTTTAAACTTACTTTGCTTAGAAAGATGGCTCAGAATTTCCAAATAGAAAATATGGAAAATATTAAAAATTTTATTACTTGTAATGGATGCTTTGGGTAATACTAATCAGTATAGTACACAATATATTAAAATTTGACTTAATTTATATTTAATTAAATTTAGTATTGGGCACTATTCCCTTTTTCATTGTTTCAAGGAAATATAAATGTTATAAGATTTGTAATAGATAAAAAATAGGATATTTTTAAGATATGTTTATAAATTTAAAAGTTTTCATGTAATTAAGATTTCAAAAAAACATATCCGCAAAGTAAGAATTATCAGAAATTCTTCTTTTTTTGGTTTGGATTCATTAAAAGAATTCTGATTAATCTTAAAATAAGCACATAATGTACCTTTTTATTTCTGTGATGATCATAGTCGTGATATATATATATATATATATATATATATAAACATTGTATAGCTCATTTGCCGTGGAAAAAGCCATCATCATCATCTGTGGAAAATCAATATATATATTTCAGAATGTAGATGGATGATTGTGTGCTGTGAGGTCGGCTGAAGCTTGTGGGGTGCTCTGGGGCGAGAGCAGGCCATCTGAGCTCTTGCATCATCAGTGCCTGTGCAGTAGCCTTTCTTGGGGCGCTCTTAGCCAGTAGGAGCCCTCAGCTCCCTGGCTGCAGATGAGCGATATTCCTGAATAAGATTTTGACAGGAAATACCATTAAATAAATATTGCATTGATCTGTTACAATCCAACCTTGTACTATTTTACCTGTCTGTGAAAATTGAATTTCACTGGTCTGTTTTTTAGGGGGAAATTTAGTTTTTAACAGTCAGCGTTAACCATAGACCTTTAAAATAATATTACATTTAAACTTGTTCCATAATCTAAAAAAAATCAAAGATGTTAAATTATTTATATCTTGTTTCTTCTATAATAGGAATTTTCAAAATAGCTCATGACCCATTAGTGAGTACTGAAGTCACTTTAGTGGACCATTGCCAGCTTTAATAAGCAAAGCAAAATGAAACAAAACTAGAAAACAAAAAAATTCAGAGCGTTTTGTACAATGTTTGGGCAAGTACAAAGTGAGGTGTAAATATGTGTGCTTCCATGCGTGTGTTCTATTTAAAAATAAATATATAAAAATAAAAGGAGTTGTGCTAAAAAACTTAGAAAGATATCACATCAGTCACTTTTTCAAGGAGAATGACTGATGGCCTATTCAAATTTTGAGGGTATTTAGTCTTAAAACAGGAAGTGATACTGTGTCTTCTAGTGAGTATTAGGAAGTTGTCAGTACATCTTGTATTTGGAAAAACTTTACTGCTGTGTTGTTTCTACATTTATGTCTTCACTATTAGTGTATTATGGAATAATGACTAATTTTAGGCAATGTACTCATTTATTGGAGGTGCTAAAGTTGAAGTTTTTCCAAATTATAATAAATAGTAAGTTAATGGATGTAGTTTTTTCATCCTTAACTTTGCTGTAAGACTTCAGTGGCTCTTAGTGTCAGATGCTGAGATGAAAGTGAAAAGACTAAATGGCTGTTAGTAAGAAAACTTAGCCATTCATCTTTTTTGTGTGAATATAAAAGTTTATATTAGTGCTGGTGAGTTGGCTCAGAGGACTAAGTACCTGCTTAGGCAAGCACAGGGACCAGGGTTTGACCTGGCACGCCATGCCACCCCAGCCCTACTCCAGGGCGTGCTGAGCTGGCCACCAAAACTGGGCATGGTGGCACCCACCAGTAATCCCAGCGCTGGGGAGGCTGAAATCAGAAGGATCACTATGAGTCAGGCTGTATAGTGAGACCCCGTACCAAATGCACACACATGCGTGCGCACACACACACACACACACACACCCCCTTTATATTTCAAGGACAAATTTTCTTGGTTGTAGGGTGGCATTAGGAATATACAGTTAGCTCTCGTTAGCCACTCTACCAGGGCTTAATTCCAGGACACTCCAATCACACACAAAAAAAAAACAACTAAAGAAAGAAACTATGGATGATCCTTTATATAAAATGATACAGTGTTTGCATATAACCTATGTATATTCTCTTATATATTTCATCTCTGTATTACTTGTAATACCTACTACAGTTTCAATATTACCCTGAGTTCTTTAGGAAATAATGATAGGAGGAAAATTTGAAGGATGCATAGCAGGATGCTTACCTAGCATGCATGAAGAAGCCCCTGACACTGAAGAGAAGAGACCTATACATGTTCAACAGAGATGTAAAATTTTTGTTTTTTCCCTGAATATTTCTCTGTGATTGGTTGACTCCCTCAGACCCCACAGACTGGTGTGGAGGGCTGACTGAATCAATATTTCATGGTTCTGTAAAGACAGAATTTCTAAAAATACATACTATGAGTTCTAGGTAGTCTGACAGCTGAAAAATGTCTCTGGGTGTGTAACCCTAACAGATGTATCTTTATGTTCTAAGCAGTCTCTAAGTCCGAATCAGTTTTATAAGATGTGGGTTGAGCATAAGAAACATCATAACAGTCATCTGGGTATTATTTCTGTTTAACAGTACTGTCACAAATGTTTTGAAATATAGCCGTTTGTCTTCTAAATCTCCTTTTAGTTCTCAGATTTAATTTCAGTTCAATGGGCTAAATGAAATGAAATATTATGCTTCTTTTGCTTTCTAAGATTCTATCATGAATCTCTTTTGGGTTTCTGAAACAGCCATTTCCCCTGATGACCATGTGTATATTCCTGGCCAAACAAGGCTTTTTTAAAAGTTAAAATACAAATGACAAGCAGTGAAAGTTTCAGGCCTGGGTATTGGGGGTTTTTTGCTATAATAAAATACCTGAGGCTGGTATACTTTAAAGTAAAGAGGTTATCTCACAGTTTTGGAGACTGAAAACCCAAGGTTGAGTTAGTTCCATCTGTTTAATCTTTGGTAAGGGCATCATGGCTAATGTTATCACATGGTTGAAACACATGCAAAAGGAATCACATGGTGAAAAGGGAAGGCAGAGAGGGATTCAGGGGCCAGACTTGCTCTTTTATGACAACCCGTTCTTGTGAGACACCATTAATTCTTTCTGAAGGTGATGTCCCTAGTGATATGTTAACTCCTACACCCTAGTACAGATTCCACCACCTCTTTTTTATTTTTGTTTTGTGTTTTTGAGACAGATCTCAGTATGCAGTTCAGGATGGCCTTGAACTCACTGTATAGCCCAGGTTGGCCTCATACTCACAGCTGTCCTCCTGCCTGAGCCGCCTGAGTGCTGGGATTGCAGGTGTGGGCCACCTTGTCCTCAGTTCCACTACCTGTTAGTGGTGTTGCATAGGGACCAGCTGCACGTGGTGTGTGAGCCTTGAGGGATGCGTTGTCTTGTGTCCCCTAGCAGTGCCTTCTAGAACACTGTGTTCATTAGTGCTTCAGCTCAGCTAATCGTGTACACATATGTAGACACATACAGTGTGCTAGTAAATTTAAATACATAAAATACAGTCTTTACAAAAATGAACTTTTTTTTTCCCCCCCGGAACCAGGGATTGAACTAAGGTGCTTATTCTACTGAGCCATCTCCCCAGCCCCAAAAATGAACATTAATAGAAGTATATAAAGTAAAAAGTCATTCTTCCAACAGTCCTGAGGAGTGTTAATGGCTTATTATTTGTCATTAATACCTTTTTTCTCTTTTGTATTCACAGTTTTTGAGATTAACAATGAAATAGAAGGTCTGAACAATAAATCTTTTATTCATTGTTCTATAGATTTGTTTAGTAATTATATATAAATGACTTTCGTAATGAAATTATCCATTAAATAAAAACTGGCTGTAATCTCTTTTAGAAAAAAATTCTTTTACACATTGGTTATGTACTTTTTGTTTTACTTGTGCATATACCTGTACATATAAATTTGATGTAATGAAAGTGGGTTTATGTTTTCAATATTGTCTGCCAAACTACTTTTTTCCCCCACTCAGCAGTGAATGAAAAATTAATTGCCAGATACTTTACATAGAAATCTAAAAGACCTTACAATACTTATTTTTAAAATGAAGAACAAAATTGGAGATCTTACATTGATTTTTAAGATACTTTACCAAAACTCCAAGAATCAAGACAACTTTGGTGTGGTCATACACACCTGCATTTGCTGCATTCAGAAGGCTGAAGCAGGAGGAGCCTGAGACAGGAGTTTGAGGTCAGCCTGTGCTACACAGTGAAGACCATACCTCAGCAAGAAAGCAAGGCTATGCTGTCATAATGATAGACTGTCCTTATTTTCTTCAAAGCTGGAGATGAAACCAGGCCCTTACAATCTGTGGTCACCAGAACAGAATGCAGCCCTCACATAGTCAAGCAGTTACGCTCAGTTGCTGTTTGATCAGCAAGTGTTATTGATCCTTTCCTCATAAAATATGGAAAACTGAATTTGAAGTGCTTCATAGAACTAAACTGAAAGGCAAAAGCTTTAGAAGATATATGACAAAATAATGCCAACTTTGGGATAGGCAAGGATTTCTTAGAATACAGTAAGTATTGTCTATAGAAAGAAATGAAGGTAAATTGGATTTAAAACTTAAAGCTGTTTTCTAAAGCCATTCCCTCCACCCCTTGTACTTTTGATTTAACCTCTTAGAGTGCTGGGAATGCAGGTATGTACCACCAGGGCTGGATTGACTGGTGGTTTTAGTTTAAATGCAGATTAAACCACAATGATGGAATGGGTAAATTAAAAACTACCGGGGAGAGTCTGAAGGAAACTGGATCACTCATTCCTTGCTAATAGGGGTGTCAGATCTATAAATCCTTCTGGAAAAGTTTGGCAGCTTTTTAGAACAAATCTTGTAAGATTTAAAATAGATTTACTATATTTTCCAGCATTTTGTTAAGAGGAATGTAAGCACATGTCCAAAAAAAATTCTTCGTATAAATGTTCATATTGGCTTTATTCATAATAGCCTCAAACTAGAAAAAGTACGGATACCTATCAATAGGTAAGTGGTTGAATGAGTCATATTATTTCACAGTGGAATAGTATTCAGTAATATAAATGAACAAACTAAACTGTATGGGTGAATCTCAAATATATACCATAAAAAAGAAACCAGACACATACTTTATGTTTTTTTTATTTATTTATTTATTTATTTATTTATTTATTTTTGGTGGAACCGGGGATTGAACTCAGGCCCTTGTGCTTGCCAGACAAGTGCTTATTCTACTGAGCTATCTCCCTGGCTCTATATATTTACTTTCATAAGAAGTTTTAGAATAGAAGAGTAAGCTGTAGGGATAAAAGTCAAATGATTATCTGGGTTAAGGGTGGGGAATTGACTATAAGGGTTTCTCAGAGAACCTTCTGGAATATGTTGTGGTAGACCATTTGTTAACTTAGTATATACACTTGTTATGTATACACATATTAGTGTATTTCAAAAGAAAGAAACTTTGATCTAGCAGTTTGGATGGTTTTATGTAAATCATGGAAAGGGTGCCTTTGAGTGAATTCACCTTTCTTCTCCAATTACCCCCCCCCATCATAAAAGATTTAAAATTAGCATTTGTAGTACTTCTTCTAGGGGATTTTCTACCTCTGAGTTGCTTCTCTGGAATCTGGTAACACGTGTTTAATTCTGTATAATGTAACTAATCTTAGTACCTCTGTGCATGTTAAAATATGAAATTCTGATTTCTGTACTAGAGAGAGTCTCTTTCCTACTTTTCCAATAACAGAGTAGTAAATTTTATATGGGTGAGTAACTTTTGAGGTCTTTTAGGGTTTAGAGCAGAATCTGGTTATAAATTCTGCTTGGAAATTTAAAAATTTTTTTGGTTCTAGGGTTTCAAAATAAATGTACCTTTGTGTCTGGCATACCCCCAACTCCTTTTTTGTCCTTCTCCATTAATTTAGTATCTAGTTCACTAATTTTTTTTACCCCCTTTTTTTTTGGCCAAGTAGACTTAGAGTTAGTATGATTTTTAGCCTAATTAAATCTTTTTCTGGTATCTTCAGGTCAAAATTATACATCTGTGCACCTGCTCTCCCCATATATGAATGATATATATGAGTATATGTACATGCATACACATTTGAGAAATAATATATCTACATTTGTGGGTTTTAGTTTTTAATTTTTAACATTAATAGAGTCCAGTTTATTATATTATCCAAAAATGAACTTTAAAACAGTATTTTTAAAGACCATCTCTTAATGACGTCCTTGTAATGCTGGTCAGAGACAGTAGGGAATTTACTGTTAGGGTTTTGTAGAAACTTACGCTGTGTGTATGTTAAATCATGGTAGTGTACTTAGATCCTCTTCGGGTAGAAATTTCTCTCTAAATATAGTTGTGTTTAGGGTGTTGAAAAATAATAACTATGGATTTAGCTGGGTGTTGTGGCACATACCAGTAATTCCAGCCCTCTGGAGGCTAAAGCAGGATTATCATGAGTTCAAGGCCAGCCTGGACTAAATAGCCAAACCCTGTCTCCAAAACAAGATAAACAATAACTATGGATTCATACCAAGATTAAAGTTTTCAATAATAGTTACACAGTCATGTACTATTTTATGAGAATATTAGGAATTTCTGTAAAAAGAATTTCTTAAATTTTTTTAGTATTTTAAAAAGTGAACTTCCTTGTTCATTTTTCTCATAAAAATCAACTGTGTATATGAGAAAAATTTGATGTCTCTTGTTTTAAGTTTATTGTTAAGAAGAATCCTAGATTGTTCGATGCAGTCCTTATCTTAATTTTATTACATTATTGGGCAGGGGAGATACATTTCAGAATTTAGTTTTTAAACCACTTTCAATTGTATAACTCCTATTGATTTACGTTGTTCTGTGTCTGTCATTATTTTCTAAAGTAACAATTTAAATATGCATGTATTGTTGTCCAACACAGCAAGTGGTACTTGAGTTTTAGAATTTTCTTGAATTTCAAATCACTAGTCTAGAACTTTAAAAAGTGAATTGTATGCTATTTGTTCCTAGTACATGTTCTTGTGTTGTTTGACAGAAGAACTTCATACTTCATTTTCTTAATACTATAGACTTGAACTGTAGTTTCTGTTCCATTTAGGGTATTTTTTCTCTTCTCATTTTTTTTCTCCTTTTGAATTCTTTTTTTTTTTTTTTTTTTTTTCAGAACCGGGGATTGAACTCAGGCCCTTGCACTTGCCAGGCAAGAGCTTATTCTACTGAGCTAACTCCCCAGCCCCTTTTTTCTCCTTTTGTAACATAGACAAGGTAGTATATATTTTTTCTAAACAAATAAGCAGCATAGGTAGAGGAGGCAAATGTATTTAGCTGAAATCCATTATTTGCATGTTTTCCCCAGTAGAGTATATTTTGGCATAGGAAATACTGTCAGGTGAAGTAGTCCTGCCAAGGAACAGAGCTGGAGCTAGATCCCAGCGCTTGGAAGAGCATGGATTAAGTGAGCTGTAGCTTCCTCCTCCTCCCTCCTTTCTGCTGCCGCAAACCCATTGTGGAAAGGAAATTAATGTACCAAGAAAAACAAAGCTCTTAAGATGCGTACTTACTAGGACAATGAAAGTTTTTCTTTCATAATTGTTGCTATTTAAAATATAATTTATTGACCTAAATGTGATGAAACATGCCTGTAATCCTAGCACTTGGGAGACTAAAGCAGGAGCATTGTGAATTTGAGACAGCCTGGGTTACAGTTACATAGTGAGACCTTGTTTCAGAAAAATGAAACAGAAATATATATATATATATATATATATACACACATATATACACACATACACATATATATGTAAAATATATTTTTTAAATTTTCACAGTACTTGATATTACAGGTGGAGGAGGGATGGGTCACTCACTTCAGTGGTGACTGCAGTGTGGGGCAGTGAATACATAGTACAAGCGCATAGCATCCTTGGCACAGACACTGTGTGAGTGGAAGAACAGCACCTCCTTGTGACTGCACTTCTGGCATGGGCGGTCCTCCCTTAGGCAATGTGGTGGGGTCCTGGGACACATCAGCGATGATCTGAGTTAGTTCATTCACTTGGTGCATGTTTTTGTTGACGTAGATGCAGCTGTGGTCAGCTGCCTGCAGGTAGTTACTACTCCAGCATGCATACAGCAGAATATGGATCTCCCTGTCCTTTTTGGGGTACTGCATGTTGTCACATTCTTGGCGGCACAGAATACCCACGAAGGCCGTCTGGTAGGTCCCGCCTGCTTCTATAGCTGTGCTTGGTTCTTCATATAGGAGTGATTTTTAGAGTGGTCAATGAAAGGAAGCTTGACTTCTCTGACATAGTAGTCGTTTTGGTTCCTCTTCTTTTGCTTTCACATTGTTATATGTGTATTTGTTTTTAAGCATGCAGTTTATGATCCTGAAAAAGACTAATGGGGCAATATTCTGTCCAAGCCTTTTACTACTTTATAGTTTCTTGTCTCACTTCTTAGACAAGCACAGAAGATGTGATGAGCCGGGGGCAGGAATAATCTCCTTTGGGCTCAGACATTTGCTCAGGCTCTCTTTGTATAAGCTGCCCGGTACTCCTGGGAGGTGGGGCATAGCACCTTTGTGCTGCTCACCCCCAACACACACACATTCACCATTTTGATTGGCAGTTCCTCAGACTGATCATTGGCAAAAGCAGGATTCAAAAATTGAAGGGTAATTATAAAAATTATGTGCTTGCTGTCTGCTACATCTTCAAGGTTGCCTACTGTTGCCAAGTTACAAGACACACAGAAGACAGGGAAACTCAAAGCAAATCCAGAATCCAAATTTAGAAACGCAGGTCAGATTAATCAGGGTCAGTTTTTTCACTTTACATGTTTATATATTCATTTTTATATACTGCTATACATTCAATTTTATAAGATTCATTTCTACGAATTGCCTTAAATGAATACCTTCCAAAGTCGCTATAACTGTTTGAATTACAAAAACTGAATTTGTATGGAATTTTTCTGAGTAAGCCGGTGTATCCAATGAACTATTGAGTTTCAGATGAAATTTATCCATTTTGATAATAGAAAAATTGCAGTATATTTAAATGTTTAACTTGTTTGTTAAACAAGTTTATTATTTTAGAAATACTGTTAAAATATAAATTAGTAAATGAATTAATAGTTAATATGACAGAAGGAAAATGTGAAATACATTATTTTTCTGTTGTGGGAGGACTTTAATATTATTTTGGAGAAACATTTAGTGATTCTTCTACTTTAGTTGCTGTTATAGCATAGGTGATATTTTTGTTTGTCTGTAGTAGATTTTCGGAGTACATAAAAACTAGACTTTCCCCCAGGGAGTGACAAAACGGCTCAGTTTTGGTTGTGGCTGGGTTTTTACTTTTTTTTTTTTTTTTAATTTTAGGACAGGGTGTACAGGGTGTCCAGGGTCTCACTACTAGATCAGAATTGTAGCGAGTCTCCTGATTTCAGCCTTCCAAGTGCTGGGATTACAGGCGTGCACCACCATGCCCAGTCTTAACACGGGTTTAGCGTGCCTCAGGGGCAGGGACTACATGGCAGGCCCGGGGATCAAACCCCCAGCCTCTGCGCAGGTGCTTTAATCTGCTGAACTATTTGGCCAGCCCAGTTTTTTTACCTTTTGGTATCAGCGATAGAACTCAAGACCTGGCACTTGCTATGCAGGTGCTTATGCCGCTGGGCTGTATCCCCGGCCCAAAACGGCACAGTTTGGGGAGGGGGGTACACTGACTAAAAGTGATTTTTAAAAAAAATGTTGTTTGATGCTACATTAAAAAAAATGACAGTAACAAATGTTTTGCTCTTATGGGGGAAGAGATTTCATTTGGTACCCAAATTGTACCCTTATCATTTTATAGAATCAGAGGAGCTTGGTTGTTGCATTAATTTCTGTTTGAGTGGCATAGGACCAATAATGACAACTGTCCTAATTTTTCTAAATTAGAGTGGATTTTTACAGAAATACAGGTCTTATTATATGACACTTTAAAGAAAAGGATTTAATAAAATAAGCCATCTAAACCATATTTAAACTTTTTAATAAGAAAAATGAAGTTAGGGGCCGGGGATGTAGCTCAGCAGCACAGCATCTGCTTGGCAAGTGCGAGGTCCTGAGTTCAATTCCTGGTACAAAAAAAAAAAAAAAAAAAGAATTGAGAGTAAATGAATGTCATTGATATAAATAACTAGTTGCTTAAACTGTAGTAGCAGATTTTCTTTATGTGAAAACCTGAATAGTGGCAGTATTTCTGTACCTTCTTGAATGCTACAGTCTCATCTATCCCTGTTGAGACTGAGTTTTCTAAAAGACTGCATGTCTTTCCTTCATCACCTTGTCAAGGTCTTGTAAGTCAGCTGCTGAGTGATGTCGTAGCCTCTGGTGTTCTATGGACCCCTCTGCTGCCACTGCATACCCCTTCCATTTGATGTAACAGTCATGTGACTTTGTGTTGTCTTAGAACACTGGTAAACTCCACAGTCACTTGTCTTACATTTTAGACTTCATTTGAAAACTTAATGAGATAGAGGCCTATAGGTCTACTTCTGAATCTGTATTAAATTGGTTTCTCCAACATCTAACATTACTTTTATACACACTGAAACCCTAAAAAAATAAAGTTTACAAAGTCATTGAGTTTTAGAGCTATTGGTCAAATAGAATCATTTGTGCTTGAGAATATGGAGCTACAGAAGTGTGCATTTTAACCAGTCATATCTTCCTGAAGCCATGATATGGCTGGTACAAATCTTACTGTTATCTGTGTTAATTCAGCTGGGTCTTTGTAACATATAGTTTTTCACTTTGATTCTTTAGAAAAGTAGCTGTAGAAAATACTTAGCATTTAGATATGTAATTATTTTACAGAGAGAATTTTCAAACACTGTGAATATTACCACTTAATACATAGAAACTGATCATCAACCATTTAAGTTGAAACTGTACCATGAACTGGTTTTTACTAAAGTGGGAGTACTGTGATTATTGTTCCCTCTGCGCAGCAGCTCCACAATCTGTGTTATACTCTCAGCAGTCTTATTTATATATGTTATTGGTGTAACTATTACTCTGTTGGTAGTCTTCTCACTCTGTGTGGAAGTGTAGTCCACCTCCTGAGGAAAAAGGAAAAAACCAGTAGCACTTAATACCATTATTCCCACAGAGCTTCAGAAATCAGCACAAAAGTTTTCATTTTAATCTCACGAATGCTATTATTTCGAATTTATTTCATTTCAAAACAGTATCCCATGTCTTTTAATAAAATACAGAAGCTGAAGTCAACATGGTATGTGGTAGAAGAGGGAGTCAAGAATGGGCTCTGGAGTTCATATTAAAGGAGCTAGTTGTGGTTGAAGGGAAATCTAGGCTACTAGTGCTGTAGGCAGCTAAATTAGATAGAAATATTATAGGCAGACAGGGCTAGGCCCTCAAGGACAATATGGAAGAAAAGGCGACTTTGTAACTTGGGTCTTGGTGGTTTTTTTTTTTTTTTAATTTTTTATTTTAGGACAGGGTCTACAGGGTCTCATTGCATAGATCAGACTCATAGTCCTTCTGTTTACAGCCTCCCAAGAGCTGAGATTATAAATGCGTGTCACTATGCCCAGACTCCATTACCTTCTCAGCACGCCTGGGGTAGGGGCCGGCACTGCTTCTAAATAGGTATCAATCATCCTAAAAGAGCCCCCAAAGAGTCATTAGCCCAACTCCAACAGGAAGAGACCTTGTTCCATATTCATGCCCGCTTGCTATGTGACTTGTTTCCCCATTTGATTCCTATTTAATCAATTTTATTTGAGCAATGGTGCTTATAATCTCATTGGTTGACCATAGTATTGTCCCACCTCATGCCACCTAAGCGAGTTCCCATAGTTTTCATCTTAGACCCACCTCATCACATGGTTTTGCTCTATAAAATCCCTAAAAAAAGGCAATTTCCTGTGTAACCCACTAGGGTTCCCCTTCTGTCCCCCTCTTGGACAGAAGCTTTCTTTCCCAATCAATATTCTATTCTATTTTTTTTTTTTTTTAATTCTTCAAGATTTAAATAGACTTTATTGCAGGGCAGACCCCACTGAGCAGGGCTGATGTGTGTGGTCCCAGATGTCATGGTGAAGATATTGAGAGTGGTCAGTCGGCTTACCTCCTGCTTCCTGTGTTTCCTCCTGTGGCGGGCTGGGTCCTGTCACACTTGGAGAGCTAGGAGAAGTGGGAGTGAAAGGGGCTGTCCTTTCCCCTGTAACCTGCCCACCCTGCCAGCCATCCAGATCATGTCTCAATATTCTATTCTTAACCACTGTTTTGTTTCCCATCTAAGTACTAACCAGGCCCGACCCTGCTTAGCTTCCGAGATCAGATGAGATCGGGCGCGTTCAGAGTGGTATGGCCGTAGGTTTAACCACCATTTTGTTCTAAAATTCATTCTTCAGTTTTAGGGAACAGGAACTCATCCATGTATCTTTCAGGTTGGGAGTTTCATTTTCCCCCTGTATCACTAGTACATTATATGCAAATTTGAAAGGAGAATGTTGTTTCTCCCACAGGTTGGAGGGTATTTTGAAGGTCATATACTGTTTTCTTTAGGAGCACTATAGGAAATTTTTGTTGTGTATAGCAGGAGTGGGTTGTGTAAATTTGGAGTATACTGATCACTGTTGTCCTGTGAGACTCTTTTCCCTTTATGAACCTTTAGCACAGCTAGGGTTAAAAGGTATAAGAGATGTCTTTTACTTCAGTGTTAATTATTATTCTTGCAAAATGTGTAAATTTTGGGCACCAAAGTTCTTCTGAATCCTATCATAGCCCAGAATCTGTCTTCTAGAAAAGACAGAAAGTATGCAGTGGGCTGGGGAAATAGCTCAGTAGAATAAGTACTTGCCTGGCAAACACAAGGTCCTGAGTTCAATTCCTGTTACCGCAAAAAAGAAAAAAAAAAAAAAAAAAAAAGCATGCAGTAAGTACTCCAGACTTTATAAGTAGTTCTGTAGGAAAAATGTTTTTAAACTAATAATACTTAATTTTGTAGAGGGGATTTTTTGTTTGGTTTTCTCAGTGTTATTTGATAGATGGTATTTCCTTAAGGCAATGAATATATAATTCTAAATTGCATATTTAGGGGAAAGCCAACATAATAAAGTATCAAAACCCTTTACATAGGAAAAAGCCAACATATTTACTTTTTAAGTTGACAACTATCATTTTAAAAATGAAAACCTCAGATAGATATATTTCTGCTCCCTTCTTCCCAAAGTCCTTGAATATTTAAATATTTTGGTTTTAAGCCCTTAATTAAGTTGTGACTAAGGCCATCATCAGAAAGCCAGTTCACATGGAGACATTTACTGTCCTTAATATTATTTGTTAGATGTATAATTTGCGTTTCATGCCATACCTCGCCTGTTACCGATGTTCTGTGAAGTATTTTATACTCTTCCTCTTAACAGTTCGGAATGTACATTCACCTACTCATGTGCTTTTTCTCAAATCCTCATACTGCTTTGCCCCCTTATGGTTATGAGGGCATTGTGGTAGTAAGTGGGCTCTCACAGACTCTTCGCAGTCTGCCTAGATCCTGCTTGGAAGCTACGTATCAGTCCTGTGGCTTTGAGGTGAAGCAGTGGACAGTGTAATTGGAGCTGGTACTGTACATGAGATCCCTTCTCCATACTCATGGCCCATTAGCTGTTGTTTAGTGTTCTTTTCCTTACTTCCTCTCAGAATTAGGTAATAGTTATTTTTATTTCACTTTTTGCTTATTTTATTCTTTCCCCCAGCTTTCCCTGCCATCCCCAGTTAATATGAAGGTGTTTGTTGGACTGATGCTTGCTAAGAGCCCGATCCTTCCAACTCATGATTTTACAGGGTAATTTCTTTCTACACTTTTAACTTCTTTCACTATTGTATTTACTCATTTTTTCCCCTTATCTTTCTTCCTTACCATTTTGAAAGACAAGTGAGAGATGTTTGTGCCCTGCCACTAACAGTAGTTTCTGTAAGCAGAAAGAGCATTGGTATCTGCTGTGTGTAGCACTCATGGTGTTCTAAGACATTGATTTGTAATTATACAAGGGCACCATGGGAAAAATGTGAACTTTCATAGAAGTGAGAGTATTTTCTCATGAAAAAACTGCTATGATCTATTTGAAGAAAATGCCTGAAAAAGGATAGTATGCTATGTAATCTGGTTTTTAATTATATGATATAGAAACTATATAGAAATAAGAAGCAAAATGGTTATTTGAGATTCAACCAGGATATGACTTCATTCTTGGACCTTAATGCTCACAGGGTTGTTCCTGTTCTAAAACATTCATGTTCTCTAAGTGCTTACTGGATTTAAATTATATTTAATTTAATATATAGGGTAACTGTTTGTCTCACAGAAGGTAATATATGTTAAAAAAAAACAAAACAAAACAGAATGTGTGAGGCTATCGTAAGTATTGCCTGATTAGCCACATCATTTGGTCTTTGTACTGAAACCCTTCTAGACTCAGTGCTTGGGACCACATCAGAGGCCACAAAAAGAAATAGTAATCCCACCACAGGATTCTCATGCTGATGTGTACCAGTGGAAGCACAACACAGCGAAATAAAACTGTTGTTTTTATGGAACCTGCCTTGCAGCCAATAATACAGCTTTGCTCTGTAAGTGGACTAGTAAAAAGTTGTTTTTATAGTACTGGTGAGGGATGAACAATACAGCAGTCAGGAGAGACTGTGGTATGAAATACTTGGTTTTGAGTCTTAGCTCTTCTATTTTTGGTCCTGTGACCATAATTGTCTTAGCTTGAAAAGTCTCAACTTCATTGTTTATAGCACAGAGAGGGTATAAGAAAGTAACAGCTATTATTAGCATTTTTACACTACACCATTTATGGACTTAAGTTTACATCATTTGACTTAGTTCTCTAAGATCCCTAGAATCTGTTTCTTGCCATTTCCCATTCACTGTATTTAAAAAAATGTTTTTTCCCTTTAACAAAAGTCAACTTAATCAGTTGATTAAACATTTCTCTTGTGGTTTGTGCTTTTTTTTTTTTTTGCTTATATTGTTTCCCCCATTCACTTTTTCCCTTCCCTTCTCTCTACATGTTGTATTTGAGGAATGAGTTTTGTAGGTTGGCTTTCAGTTATGTTTCTTTCCCCATAGTCCTAACTTCAAAATTTGAATTTTTTGGGCAATAACTTTTTCTTCTTCATGTTCTTGAATTAACAACTATAACAAAGTTCTTTCTATTCATATTTTTCCTGGTTAAAGATTTGAGTAATACATTATCTACTGTACTTTCATTCCTTGTCTTTGTGCCATTTCAAAAAAAATTTTGTGCCATTTTTTGAAACTTTTCTTTTTTTATTGTTATCTACTAGTACTGCATGCAGTGTGTTCAAGTTTCAAGAGGAGAACAGTTTTATAATAAGATAAAGAAGATCTTGTTTCCAGTTCATTGCTGATGAGAGCCAGCATTTTTCTTGACTACACTAAACATTGTTTTTTACAAAAATAAATTTACATACACTAAAATTTATATTTCTAAGTGTAAAACTGCAAGTATGACAAATATTTATCATTAAATATATATACACAAATGTACATAGTCAGAAATTTATTGTGGATTTCTAATCAGTACCAACCATTACCCTTAGGCTAGCAAGCACTGATCTTTTTTCTCTTTATGGTTTTGCCTTTTTTGGAACTTCCTATCAATGGAATTGTACAGCCTTTTCAGTTTGGCTTTGTATGAGTCAATAGTTCATTCCTTTCATTGTTGACAATATTCTGTAGTGCGGTTGCACAACTTGTTTATCTACTCAGATGAAGGATGCTTGGGTTATATTTTCTAGTAATTTTCAATAAAGCTGCTACAAACTTTAGCCTACAAATTATATAAAGAGAAATCTTCATTTCATATAAGTAAGTATTCAGAGTGGTAAGTTAAAATTTAATTTGCTTTCTTCTAATTTTTTTTTTGTGGAACCGGGGATTGAACTCAGGCCACTGCGCTTGCCAGGCAAGTGCTTATTCCATTGAGCCAGCTCCCCGGCCCGCTTTCTTCTAATTTTAACAAACTTGATGAACACATAGTTTCCAAGGTGCTTTGGCATTCTGCAGTCCATCCCATCACAGTATGTGAGATTTCCAGCTGGGCCTGTCCTTGTCAGCACTTGGTTTTCCTTTTGACTGTGTGGTAATCTAGCTCTTCCAGTTTGCATTTTCCTAGTGCTTAATGACATTGGCCATGCTTTTCTGATCTGATTTGCTATTTGAGTATCTTTGGTGAAAAGTTGGTTACATTTAATCTCGTGGCCACTTAAAACATTAGTTTGCTTTCTTAAGCAGTTTTGAGGGTTCATTGTATTTTCTGATCAGAAATCTTATCAGATATGTGGTTTGAAATATTTTCTTCCAGTTTATGGTTTGTCTGTATTTATCAACTTTTCTTTGATGGATTGTTCTGAGCATTGATTTAATACTATACCCCCCCCCAAAAAAAAAACCCTTTAGGACAGGCATCTAAATGATGCCTATATGCATGTATGTAAAGTTTGGTTTTGATGGTCCTCTTTTTTCCCCTCTTTGCTTTGACTTTTTACTTGCCCCTTCTCACTCCATCCCAGCTTCTATTCACATAAACACAGTTGTACACATGCACACACACATCCCATATTGCTTATTTATTTTTAGATTAGGTCTTTCAGTCAGTGCAGTAAATATCTGTCCCTCCCCATCAGGCCTGTCACACTAGTGTTTAACAGACAGTGAAACAATGCAGCTGTGGAGAGGAAATGAATTCTGTTCTCTGTCAAAATCGTAAAGGACTGCTTGTTTTAACAGCTACTGGAGATGGAAGCATTTATATGCCAGGGTCTTATAGATTGTCTAAACTGGATATGTTAAGATACTTGGGATTTTCCATTTACCATTTCTTTTTGAATCTTCCTATGGAGAAACTGACTTCTAATTACGATTAACCCTTACTTCACTCAAGTTGTTTTTGAATAGATTTAAAAGATACTTGGCTCATTTAAACAAATGATTGAGCTTCTTAAGTGTTGACATGGCATTTACAGATGGTGGGCCTTTAGACATATATTTACATATTATTGGACGATTTTAGAGTTTTACATTAGTGGAACAGATTGTTTCTAAGGCCTGTAAAAATAGATTTTTTTTTTTAAAAAAAAGGAGAGCTGAAGACAGCAACATACTCTGAACAATGATAGCAGGTTCTCATTTTTACTCATCTTAAAGAGCTTATATATAGATGTGCACATCTAAAATGAATTAAATTTTCATAATTGTAATTTGTTCTGTCATCTTTGAAAAGTTAAAATTTTATGGTAAATGTTTGTCTTATAGATGTAGTTTTATTATGAATAAAATAGTATTACAAACAAGATTAAGATTATGGTTTTTCAAAATGTAGAGTTCTTAGCAAGCATAATTTGGACATAATTTGTGTGTGTGTGTGTGTGTGTGTGTGTGTGTGTGTGTGTATTGTGCTAGGAATTGAACCAAGGGCCTTGTGCACATGGACATAGAATATAGATTTTTTTTTTGCCAGAACTGGGGATTGAACTCAGACCCTATTCTACTGAGCCATGAGTTTAAATTGTATCTTTAATTTTTTTTTAAATTTAGCTTGTTTTTTCCATAATTTTTAATTTAGGTTTTTACAAAATGTTTCTCTCTCTCTCTCTCTCTCTCTCTCTCTCTCTCTCTCTCTCTCACACACACCCCCCCCCAATCTATTGGTACTGGACATTGAACCCAGGGCCTTTGCACCAAGCTACATCACTAGCCCTTTTTACTTGAGACAGGTTTTTGCTAACTGCCTAGTTAGACTTGAGCTTGAGATCCTCCTGCCTCTGCGTTTCAAAGTGCCATAAGGCCCAGTTTAGGTTTTGCTGTTTAAATGTTGTGTTTGGCCAAAGGCCACATAGAGATCAGCGTTTTACAAGTGTTTTAAATGGAAGAAATATTATAATCTCCCATTCATATGGAAATGAAAAAGTATTTTACATTACCTTGGCTTTTTAAAACAGGTGTATTGAAAGAAACTGTCTTTGTAGAATGAAATAATTATGAATATAAAATCTTCGGTTGGCCTCTTTTAAAATCTCATGTACTTTTAATGAACTATCCTTTTAAATACAAGGGTTCTGTTTGTACTGCTAATTAAATTCATAGTTAAGACTTGTTGAATAGCATTTTTTAAAACAGCATTTAGTTTATGTATTGTTTTATCCAGGGAATTCAGCAACTTGAAAGGTGAGATGAGGGGATAGTAAGTTTTCATTAAACTGTTCCAGAAAATATATACTAACTTCTTAAGTAATATAAAACTAGATCTATGGCCAAAAGGAACAAATCCAAATACCTATTTCCCTTGCTACTTCCTAGTTTATTCTAGGCTCTGTGATCTACCCATTGATTTGATTTTGGAGACATTTTAAAATATATATATTTTTTTAAATTATTTATTTATGTGTGTGTGTGTGTGTGTGTGTGTGGCCAGCTCAGCCCACCAGGGGGCGGGGCTGGCAGGCATGTGATGCTGGGGGATTGAACCACGGTCCCTGTGCTTTGCTAAGCTTGTTCTAAGTAGGTGCTTTAGACCACTGAGCCATCTCACCAGCCCCATTTTAAAACATATTAAAATTGCTTTATTCTAGGTAGGTTAGTTCATGTGCATTGCTGTTTTCAGTATCTAGTAAGTTTATTATGACACAAGCCCGTTGTAAGTAGAGGATCATCTGTCTGTGGCAGTGGTGGCAAATCAGTGGCACGTGTAGGCTGTTTGTATCATTGAAAGCTCTTAAAGATTTTTTTGTCACTGGCTATGGTATGCAAGTTTTTCCCCAGTTCAGTAGATTGTCTTGCCACTTTCTTGATAAAGTCCAGTTTGGTTTTTTAGTTAGCAGTGGTACTTTTGGTATCAAATTCAAAGTTGCAGAGATTTACGTCTGTGTATCTTCTGAGTTTAATGGTTTTGTTGTTATGCATAGGTAGTTAATGCTTTGTATATGGCATGAAACGAGGGTTCATCATCTTGGTTTAGTACTGTGTTGGGTATTCTTTTGTGCCAGCAACATTCATTGAAGAGACCACTGTTTTGCTCTGCATATAGTCTTGGAATTTGTGTTCCAGATGAGTTAGCTTAGATGATTGCTTTTACGCTTGCCTATCCCATAGATTAGTGTTTACGCCCTCATGCCAGTACCACACTGCTTGGTTATGGTAGGCTTGTGTAGTAAGATAGGAACTTGAGAGATTGAGTCCTCACATTTGTTCTTTTTTAGTATTTTGGCTGTTAAGGGTCCCTTCCATTTTCATATGAATTTGAGGATTGGTTTTCATTTCTATACAAAAAACAAATGGAATTTTGATATGAATAGGATTGAATCTTTAGGTAACTTGGATAGTGTTATTTTAATAATCTTAAGTCTTCCAGTTCATGAACACTTGATGTTTTTCCAGTTACTTAGATCTTTGATTTTCTTTAGCAGTGCTTTATAACAAGTTTTCAATTAAACTTTTTCCTAGTTTTGTTTTGTTTTTTACTGGAAAATCCAGGACTTTTTGCACTGAGGTTACATCCCTAGCTCTTTTTGAAAAATTTATTTTGAAACAGGATCTTACAACATTGTGTTGACTGGTCTCAGACTTGGATCCTTCTGCCTTACACCACCAAGTAGCTGGACTCACAAGTGTGCACTACTGCACTTGGCTATGAGTGTGCTTTTGGATTATTTATTGATAGTACAGAGAAACACAGCTGAATTTTGTGTTGCATCCTGATAAATGAGGACCTGTTAAAAAATTAAAGACTATAGACTTTCATAGCCAAAATAATGTGGTACAAGCATATTTCAAGTTTAGGGAATTCATTGAGCAAGCATTTATTTTCAATTGTGAGTAGTAGGGCAAACAAAGAGTTATAAAATACCTACGCTGCCTTCAAAGAACTATGTATTTTAGGGAAAATAAACATATGTTGAAGCAAGGAATATAGGGAAACGGCCAAGAGGAAGATGATTCTAAATTAATGATGTTCCCTGTTTTTTTAAAACAACTAGTCTTTTTAATAATATCAGATACCTTTATAGTTAAATGAAAGGCTGTATGTGATAATACTTCCATATTAGTCAGTGTTTAGAGAAACGTACAAGACATACACATGTGTAAGGAGTTACAGATTGGCTTACAGTGGCACCCACAGAGCTGGTGTGGAAGAGTACAAAATGTCTGTCTGTGTGCTGAGAATCCAAAGGATGCTGTCCAGGGCCTGGCGCTCACTGTAGTAATGTGCCAGTCCCTGTCAGGAGGCTGAAGGGTCTGCACTGGAAGGTTCAAGGATTCAAGCTGGAGGATAAGGAGTCTGTGTAGGAAACCAAAAGATGAGTCGAAGGTCAAAGTGAAGACTGGAGCTCCTTTGGAGAAGATAGGAGGGAGCCTTCTTTCTGCCTTTCCGCTTACAGCAGTGTGGTGGAAATCCTCTGTAGGATGGCTCTTTCACACATTTACTCAGGTTGATACAGTCAGTCAGCTATCACAGTTCAACACTGTCAGCTTGACAACTGAACACATTTCTTTAAACCATATTCTTCAGATACAAAGACAAATCCAGTTACACCTAACATGTTAATAACTATCCTGTGTACAGACAGAAACGTATTGGTTCCCTCCCTGGAATAGAAGGCAAGTTTTCTTTGATACTTCTAATGTTTCATAACTTGAACATTGTAACATAAGTTTAATAATACTTAATCAATATTAAGTCTAGCAACATTATATTGGAATCGTATTAGCAACTATTATAACTTCAAACTTTTAGATCATTATAGAAATATAAAGTGAAGCGCTGGTGAGATGGCTCAGTGGTCTAAAGCACCTACTTAGAACAAGCTTAGCAAAGCACAGGGACCACGGTTCAATCCCCCAGCACT
>NW_004524667.1:6663762-6666460 GCF_000260255.1 Octodon degus | reverse complement strand
ATTTAGGATTATGTTAGCTGTTGGGTTTTCATAAATGGCCTTTACCAGATTGAAGTAGAGGCCCTGTATTCCAATTTTCTGTAGGACTTTGAACATGAGTGAGTGTTGGACTTTGTCAAAAACCTTTTCTGCATCAGTGGAGATGATCATGTGGTTTTTAGTTTTCACTCTATTGATATAGTGTATTACATGTATAGATTTTCGAATATTGAACCATCCTTGCATCCCTGGGATGAATCCTACCTGGTCATGATGTTTGATCTTCTTGATGATCTGGTTGAATTTTTTAAACATTAAAAAATAGTTTACATTAATATTTTGGATATAACCCTTTAGTATTTGAAAATTAGAAAAATTGAAGCTCTCAAAAATAATTTATTATTAAATACGATCATTTATTCAAATTTAAGGTTTTTTGAGTGAGTTGTTACACTACTGTTAAGTGGTAAAGCAAAATAGCCTCTTCTGGGTATTTTTGCTATAAATGTTCATCTTCATAGCTGGATTGAATGAAAACTAAAGTCAATCTGGCCAGCCCATTTTATAGGGCAGCATTTTGCAAATTGGGAGGCATGACCTATAAATGGGTTGTGAGATAATTTATTGAAACCAGCATTAAGAAAAATCTAATAGAAGGGACTAGAAAAGATGAGTGTATATTATATGCATTGAGTGATTTTTTTCATTAAACTTCAGTTTCAGTATTTGATTGGTTTATGATGCAAAGTATTTGTTACCTATCTATTCTCTATGAGTGCTTAGTAGAGTATGTAGGGCACTCAAGGTAATAGGCAGTCAGGACATGTTTAACACAAAACTTACTTTAGCAGACATACAGGGAGAAACACAATAATCTCCAAAAAGTTTTCAAACACAAAATGGAAACAGAAAAATTGATAGAACTTACATTTTGTATTGGGATTGTGGTGTTACATGCCTGGAAGTTTCTTAGGTACGGATATTTTGCCTTACTTAGCTTTGTGTCAGCATACAAAATGGAAGAGTACTTTTTAGAGCCAGAAGGTACCTAGGTCCCAAACTTTAAATTTTCTTTCCAAAATTAGAACCAGGTAACATTGTTGAAAGAATATAATAAATATTCTTGGTTTAATTATCAGATAAAGGGACTGGGGAGATGGCTCAGTAGGATAAGCACTTGCCTGGCAAGCACAAGGGCCTGAGTTCAACCCCTGATTCCGAAAAAAAAAAAAAAAATCAAATAAGTATAGTTCATCACATCATAAAATGGTTTTCACTGAATGGTTTTGAGAAAATTGGAGTTGTGGAGTTTTTGACTAGAATGTATAACCTGTTTGCTTTTACCAATTACCATGTAAAATACATGCCTCATTTTAAGAACACTTGTAGAGGATTGACAGAAGGTTGTGTATCAGTCTTGTTATATTGTAATATTCAGGTTAAAATAAAAATTTATTGAACCTGGTTTTATTAAAGAAAAATTGGTCTCACTGGTATATTTGAGTTATTATAGGAGATTATGGAGTATGTTTTTGATGAATATGAAAATATTTTGTGTAAAATTTCCTCCACCATATCCCCCCTTGGTATTGGGGATTGAACTTAGGTCTTGGCACTGTGCTACACCTCCAGTCCTTTTTTAACTTTGAGACATGGTCTCTCTAAATTGCTAAATTGCCTATTGTGACCTCAAACTCTTATAAAACCCTTCAAGGCTCTAACCCAAAGGGAATAAAATTTTTGTGTTTATCACAGTACAGAGGAAAAATGTTCATTTGTGGAGTCACATTGGCTTAGAAACAGTCTACTGTTATAAACTGTCCTCGAGAAAAAAAAGTGTTTTTTATGGTTTCCAAGTTGAGACTAGTCTCATTTCATATTTTTATAAATGATGTAAAATAAGTTGTATGTAATCAATTTCAGCTCTTTTGGGTGGTGAAATTCTCCAGGAAAGAAATGTAAATGCAGATGAGTGAGCAAAAAAGTGAGTGAACTTCTTTCTCTGAGATAGCTTTTAGTGTTACATGTAAGGGAAAATTATATAAATTACATCTATTAACTGGGAAATCCTGAATTTAGTTATTATGAAGGTAAGCCCTGTGAGCAACTGCCATGATTTTCTGTAGATATTGTAGCTAAGAGATGATTTATATGCTAGACATTCTTTTGAAGATTAGTGGAATAATATTCTCATACCACTGTTGAAAATCAGACTTAGTGCAAATCCAAGATGAATGGTATGTATTAACTGAAAATAGCAGAGTATCTGGACAAGTAGCAGTATACTAGCAAATACTTGTTTGTTCTTTAGGGGAGGCAGAAAGGGAGGCAGAATATGTAATTGAAGTTACTGAAATGTGAACTTAGATATAAATTCTTCAAATTGTATCATGCTGGAATTGAGACTAGGGTAAAAGTGCTTCTAGGAATTTTATATAACATTTAAAGATCTATATATTAGGGCCAGAGATAAAGCCCAGTGGAATAAGCATCTGTCTGGCAAGCACAAGTCCCAAGTTCAATCACTGGTAACCGCCCCCCAAAAAGATCTGTGTATTAAAGAGTTAAATTGTGAAAATTAGTACTGTGTGGTAGTATATAAACTGCAAAACATTCTCATGAATTTAAATTCACAAATGATGTCTATACATCAATCTTTTCATGTATATTAATGAAAATTTGATAACATTTAAATTATTTTTTTTTCTATTTTAAATTT
>NW_004524667.1:6657287-6661359 GCF_000260255.1 Octodon degus | reverse complement strand
ATATATATATATAAAGTGAAGTTACTCAGCCTGCACTATGACTTATCGTATCAATTGTGTAATAGTCAACTTAAGGGAAACCACTTTGTCATTGTTTTTGCTGCTGGTTTTAAGAAAGGTTAATCAGCAGTAATTGGTGATCTTCTTGCTTTTTAGGAAAAAAGATATTTTGGGGAGGAAAGAGATTGTTTTATGTAAAATAAACTAGAGTGAGGATGAATAGCAAACTAACTTTCAGGATATAAATGCTTAATTGTACTGGAAAAATAAGCCTCTTGAAAAAAAGATTGATAAAGATCTACCTGTCTGATCTTTAAAAATGTTTGGATTATGAAATGCTATAATAAATTGATGTCTTTGACAATAAAGTGATGATTTACAATAAAAACCCAGTTAAACATACCTTATTGTTAAAATACGTGTCTGAAATTTTATAATCTTTATTCTTTCCTTGTCCTTTTAAATCTTTGAGACAATAGTTTCTCTAATATTTTTTGAGAGTGATGATTTCATAGCAAGAGTATTAGGGTTGCACTACTGTTCCTGTGCTGATGTGGGATGGTTATTGGAATGATTTTGTTTATTCTTGTTATAGGACATTTTGGGGGAGGAAGAAAGGAGGTCCTATTTTTATAAGGAAACACGGACTATAAGACATCTCTTCATAATCTTTCTGAATGATAAGATGCCAGGTCAAAATTCTTACTATTATTGTATATTTAATAAGAGAAGTATGAAAATACTTAGCTCTTGGGTAGAAATAATTCCATTTAAATAAATAGTTTCTATACTTCTGAAGTAGAGATAAATAGCCATTTGATCCCATTCAGAATCTTAAAGTACACACATTTTGAAAACTTTATGATTAGATTAATATTTTGAAATATACAGATAAAAGTAGAGTCATGATGGCAAATTTAAGTTCTCACTCTGTCCTGCTGTTCAGCATGTGCATAGCAGCTGTAACTAATGAATCATAGCTTTTCTGTTGAATTTTGGTCATGGCCTGAGAAGCTTTCTTAGCAGAGAGCTTCACACAGTATTTTGGAGATTAGTGTATGACAGGAAACTTTGCATCTCTTCTAGACTGTAGGTTCCATGGGAATGGTTTATTTTCCCTGGTTTTATTTATTATTTTATTCCCAGTACCTAGAATAGTGTCTGACACAGTAAATTATTAAATATCAAATGAGGAATGAGTATCTGAGAAGGCATTTATGAGATATTCTGGCCTAGAAGACTCTTTGTTTCTTTTAAGCATCACAATCTTTTCCCCTTTAGGTAGATGTTTGTGTTTTTGTTAACTCAGGTCAATATAATTTCTCTTCTGTTTTTTCATATTCTTATATGTTATTCATGCTGAGCATGGCTGATTTAGCCATGTACCACACATGTGGTTAACATAGTAGTAGAGATATAAGTACATTTGATAGCTTGATGAGCATTCATTTCCCAATATATAGTAGCTTAATTTTGTTAAATTTGCATTTAAAATATTATAAACAGTGTGCTAATTACTGCAGTGTCAAGGTGGATTAGACAGCTGACAAAGCAGATATTTGAGGACCAACATCTGTGCGAAAACACCTTTAATTACAGTAGTCTTTGATGGTCTCAATTTGTCCCATAAATAAATTCATTATATTGGAGCCATTCAAATCTCTGAGAATAATAAACCATCAGCTTTTTCAGAATGTGTGCCACACAAGGAATAAATGCCTTTTTTCACTCCTAAATTCTGTTATTTCTAAAGGTTCGAAGCTTATTTTTATAGAGTAGTACATTAAATTATTGAATTCTTCATAGATTAATCCTTATAAGTGAGATACAAGTATTTTCCTGATGAATACAATTTTATACTTAGAGCTTCAAAATTGAATCAGATTTCTTTTTTTTTTTTTTTTTTTTGTAGGGAATACTGGGGGTTTACTCTTACTCCTCCATTGCCTTGTCCTAAGTTATATACCTAGATTCACTTACTTGCTTATTTATTTATTTATTTATTTAGAGACAGGTTCTTGCTATCAGGCTGCCTTGAGCTCACTGTGCAATTGTCCTGCCTCTGTCTCTCTAGAGGGCCAAGATTACACCACACCTTTTTTTCTTTTTCTTTTTCTTTTTCTTTTTTTTTTTTTTTTTTTTTTGAGACAGAGCCTCACTAAGTCCCCAACTTTCTCAGACTGAGCTGGAATTTGCAACTCCTGCCTCAGTGTCCCAGTCTGTTGGATTACATGTATCACTCACTGCCTTTCTGTTGAGATGGAGATCTAGTTATGTTGAAGGTGTCCTCCAATTCCTGGTCTCAAATAGTCCTCAGCCTCTCAAGTATCTAGGGCTGTAGGCACTATGTTGCTATTTCTGCCTTAGATGATAAGAATGTACAGGTTACCCCTCAGAATTTTCTCTTGTGAGAATTTGTGTGAGAAGGCACAGATTCCTATTTGCTTTGTAGTTGAAAACAAATTTTGTCTTCGAGATAAACATTGAAATACAGTTCAGGCATGTGACGTCTTCATATTTTTTGTGTTTGTATAATGGATTTGAAATTATGACTGAAACCTTTGTCATACCCTTGGGATAAGGCAGATTGGCACAAATAAAGAGAGCAATTCCTTTTTCTAGAGGAAAAATGATTTTCATTTGGTAGTTATAGCAACTGTGATAGAATCCAGAGCTAAGATTTTGGCAGGCATTGTATGCAATAGAGATTAAAAATGAAACTGATTTTTTTAAGTTCTATGGCCAAATTATTTTTTAACCACATTTAATAGTTTATAAGGGTCACTGTTTTTGTAAGATACATCTAAAGGTCTTAAAGAGGAGTTAAAACATATACCCAGAAAGCATTTAGAGAATAATGCACAAGATTATGCAAGTATTTATTTTTAAAATTTTTATATTCTTTTTGAGAGAGGATTTAATTATGCAGTTCAAACAGGTCTTGAGCTCACTTTGTGGCCTAGGCTGGCTTCAAACCCACAGTGATCCTCCTGCCTCATTCTCCAGTGCTGGCATTATAGGCCCGGGCCGCCAAGCCTGGTACCTATGTTTTTTTTTTTTTTAAATGGTGATGGACTTTCTTTGTTAACAACCTTAAGCCAGCTGGTTGAGGTTTGTGTGTGTGTGTGTGTGTGTGTGTGTGTGTGTATTATTTTTTATTTTATGAAAATATTTCTATTATCTTATTAAGGAAAATCCACACATGCATATGATATGAACATGCACATTTCCATTTAAAGAAACCAAAACCCCTACTGGATATTTTTTTTTCTATCTCTTTTTTAAAAAAATGTTTATTTATTTATGTATTTATTTTGTGTGTGTGTGTGGCCAGCTCAGCCCACCACGGGGCGGGGCTGGCTGGCATGTGATGCTGGGGAATTGACCATGGTCCCTGTGTTTTGCTTAGTTTAGCTTGTTCTAAGTAGGTGCTCTAGACCACTGAGCCATCTCACCAGCCCCCTACTGGATATTGTAAAATGCTTGTTTTTTTTTTTTTTTTTTTAACTGAAACATAGTATAGTTCTTCTTACTTGAGCTAATAAGATATTAGGCCACTAACTATTACTTCATCTAAATCCATTTGTGGATTTATGGAATAAATTTATATTGACATAATGTAATTAATACAGCAGTATAATCCTACACTGCTTTATTCACAATGACAAAACTGAAAACTCACTTAAAGTAAAAAATCTTATCTTCCTGGTTTGTTTATCTTTTTATTTATTTATTTTTCTTTTTTTTTCCCCCATAATTTTATTGACAAACAAATAGCATTGAGACAGTTTCAAATTAAATTGGTATGACAGTTTCAGTAATTAACACATTGCATACATTCTTCCTAGTGGTTAATTGCTGTATAAGATGCGGACACGATATCTTATTTACAAACACCATTAGAACAAATCACTGTATTCGTTAAGAGAATGTAACTATATATCTATGCTAAGTGCTTTGAATACACAGATACAAAATGGACATTCATCTGTATACGGTTTTTTGTTAAGTTCTGTTATTTGAATATTATAGGTGTGTAAACTCAGCAAAATATTCTAAAAGAGTCCAGTAG
>NW_004524667.1:6620521-6651402 GCF_000260255.1 Octodon degus | reverse complement strand
ATAACAAAGATTTTTCCTTAGGGTTAGACAGAATTTAGTATTTGATGGAATGCTGGTTTGATTGCACATGTGGTCTCTTTATAAGTAAAAGTTAGGAAGTACATTTGACTGTAATTGGACCAACCCAGAACATATTAGGATCACCAGTACCTTTTGTCAGGTTAAGGAAATGTCCTTCTATACCCAGTTTACTAATCGCCCTCCACCTCTCTAAAGTGCATCTGTTAATATGCCAAACAGTTTGGTTATTTTAGCTGTTAGGGGATCTCATGTCAATAACTTTAATGGTTGCTACCATCTTCAAATTTATTCTTGAGGCATTTCTTGTAACAGTTTTCCAGAATATTTTCCATCTTATACACAAACACATTTTCAAGTGTCAAATTAGCTTAATACTATGTTTTGATCACTGAATTATTTTTTGCAAATATTTTTGTTTGTATGTTTGATTTACTTGACATCACATTGTTATATGTTTATTTTTTGTGGTGCTGAGAATTGAACTCAGGTTCTTCTTCATGCTAGGCAGGTGCACAAACAACATCACATTTTCAAAGGAGGAACTATACTGTTTGCTACTTACTTTTACTTTAACTGTAATGCTGACATATTATAGGTACCAATGAATTACTTTTAAGTTGAGCTGAGCTTGGTTTTAGTTGTACTCTAGTATCTCTGGCCAGTCCTCTGCAGTGCTAGCTCTTCCTTTCTTTTTACCCTACACGGGCAATCATTTAAAAAACAAAAAACAAACAAACAAAAAACCTTTATTTCCTCTATACCTGTATACTCTTTTTATTAGAAATCTTCTCCAGTTTGCCATCACCTTTATTTAAGGTAGCTCTCAAATTTGTAACCCTAGCCTGACCTTTCTTTCTTTCTTTTTTTTTCTCCTCCATGATTAGTTTTATTTGGCATCACTGGAAGTGGTACTGAATGAAACTCAACAGAGGTTACTCCACAAAGCCTCGTTTGATTATGCAAATCACAGCACTTTGCTCCTGTATTCTGTTTGATCATGCAAATCGCAACACTTTGCTCCTGTATTCTGTAACATAGACTCTCAGTTTCTCCTGTTGTATACCCAATAATGCATGAATTGATAGTTTTTCTGGTCACTGAATATGTTTAGAAAATGCTCCTTTCATACTGTGAGGATATAGTGCCCAAGGACCAGTCTTCAGGTCTTCAACATACATGAGTGCAAGGGGATGAAGAACAGAATTAAACTGTGTTATGTAAATCTACCAGTTGCACACAGGGACTGACCTTTCTTTTAAGCCCTAACTGCTTGACATTTTTCTCTATCTTGTGTACACCTTCAGTGCAGTACAACCAAAGTGAAACTCACTGCTTTCTCCACCCAAACCAGTTCTTCCTCTAGATTTCTTGCCATTAAGTGGCACTGAAGCTCATGCAGGCTCAAAGCATCAACATTTTGATTCTTTTCACTCATCTTCTGAATGGGCTTACCTGCCAGCCCATATAGTCTATTCCATGAATATTGATATCCTTTTTCATCCCTTCAGCTGCCCACTTGTATATAGATTCTGTTATATTGTGCCTGCTCTACTGTAATAACCTACTGTTCTTTGGCTGAATCCTGCTCATCTTCTGCATTAAAAGAAGACTTAAATTGTTACAACACAGTAACCATACCACTATTCAGCTCCCAGTTTCTTAGTTCTCTCTGTAGCCTAGTTAATGTTCCCTTATTTCCTCACAGGTACTTGTGTTCTAGCATAAAAATTAAGTCTTTTGTTCGGCTTTCTTGAGTTTTAGCTCTCAGGAGTTTGTTCTTCGGAGAATGTCCATTTCCCTTTTCTTCATCTGTGGTCATCTCTTAGTCTAGTCTTTGCAAGGCTTTACAATCCATATAGTATGTTTCTTCATTCTTTTTAAGGCATTCATCTCATTTTGTATTACAGCTCTGTGTGTTTGCATAATATTTCTTACTAGACTGTAAGCTCTAGGTGAGTAGATACTATTTTTTACTTTTTTCCTCAGCAATTTAGCATAGACAGAAAATACTGATTGAAAATAATTAAAATTATTAGTTATCATTAATTTAGTGAAACAATCCTTTCCTAAAAAGTTTAATTCCTGTAATGCAAATTAACCACACAGAAGGACAGCAAAAGTGTAGCTGTCAGGTGCTATCTTTATGGTGTCATGTCTCCTACTTAAAGTGAGCCCAGAGATGGCTTAGCACAGGTGTTGATGCACCCTACTCTAGCAGGCTTAGGGTATATCCTCACCACCTCACCACCCCCTGCTTCTTCTTTTTTTTTTTTCTTTTAGGTTAAAAAAAGTCCAACTCATAATACTATATTTTAAGTTTTGAGGTAAAAGCTAATTTGTATGAATTCAGTATAAGTTTATAATGTAAGAAGTTAGGTGCCACCATCTCTGTTCCTTCAGTTGTAGATGGAGGATGGTTAAAAGAGAAGAGCTAAAGCTGGTGCAGTAGTACATGCCAATAATCCCGGCAGTCTGGATACTGAGGAAAGAGGGTTTGAGGCCACAATAGGCAATTTAGCAATTTAGAGAGACAATGTCTCAAAGTTAAAAAAGGATTGGAGGTGTAGCACAGCGCCAAGACCTAAGTTCAATCTCCAGTGCCAAGGGGGGATATGGTGGAGGAAAATCCATCTTACATTTTTAAAAAGCTGTTTCAGTTAATTTGATGAGAATGCCAGTATATTTTTGCATTGCTGATAATGGGGATTATTAAAATGTTGTCTTTATAGTGAAAAAATTGTGATGAGACTGTCTGTTGACCTGTCAGCACGTGAACCTTAGAAATTCCATCATGATGATGCACATGGAAATCATCTGGAGCAGAGCTTCATTACCATTTATGAAGGTTAAGCTTCTAACTCACCTTAACAGCTTGAGTACAGAAGTGGCTTGTTAGGTTTGTTTTGGTTCTCTAAATTCTGCCCCTCCATGCTGTCTCCTTGCCACAGCTAGTTTGTGAGTTAAAGTGCTTGAGTTCCTGGGTTACTAAGGTCTATCGTGGACTGTGTAGACCTCAGCCTGCCTGTGGGAACTTGTACTCCATGCATCTTTTATATCTGGAGGATAACACTGTTCCTTCTTTTGGGAAAGATGACAATTCTTGTGATGTTGTTTATTTTTAAAAGAAAAATACAATCAGTTCAGATTCAGATTAATAGTTATCAGTAATTAGAAATTTAAACTTTCATAGGTATAAAAGTAATGGGTTAAACGCAGATGTAGACTTTTTAACCAGTCTCGTTTTGCCTGTCTTTATAAGGAGGTTGCAAGAAGGATAAATAATGTTTAGCAAGCACTTTGATATTTACACCCAGTGGTTGTAAACAGTTATTAAAAAGTCATCACACAGGTCAGAGTAGCAGGTTCAGTGGCGTGGCCAGGGCCAGAAAAGCTGGGTTTTTGCAGCTTCGAAAGAGGAAATACACATGACAATGTTATACTCCTTATGAAACATTTTATTGTTAAAAGTGTAGGGTGTGGGGCAGGAGCTGGTGAAAAAAGAAAAAAAAATGTAGAGTATATGGGATTCCATTAACAGATTTTTGTGCATTTCAGAACATCACAAGAAACCACAAAGTTCTGTTTGTGAATACCAATACGAGTCTTTCCTGATCAGAGTAGTACGTATACAATCCAGTAGATTATGTGTGATAAGGATGGGAGGAATTGTAGTGAAGAAACAGCAAGCACTGCAGTTCTTCAGGTTTGGACCAGGCAGTGGACTGGGCACAGAGCTCGTGATTCGGTGTGTTGAGAAGATGGTTGAACCCAGAGTCCTGGTGGTTCTGATGATCTTTCTTTCTTTTTTTTTTTTTAAATGTTCAGTTATTTAATTAGATTCTTAGTAGGAAATTTGGAACACCAGTTTATGAGGATAAATTCCTTTTGTCAGAGCAAAAACAGATCGCAGGTAGCCCCGCAGCTGAGGAACAGCTTTGATTTTTGCTAAAATCTCTGAGTCCACTGCTTTCTGATCCGTCTAACATTGCTCTGAAAGCTGGTATCTCTTTCTCTGTGTCAAAGATCTTGCCTTCCTGGTGTCTGGGTTTCTGCAGCTTCTTCTTGAATTAACATCAGTGAGGTGTTTGGGGATTTTCACTTTGGTGATAGCAATTTTTATTACAGAGGTGGCAAGGACAAATTTCTGGTGTGTTCTTCATAAAGGAACACGATTAAGGCTAAGAGGCCCAGTCACAAGTAGCAAGTCACTGGCCAACTGTGTCAGGAAGACCATTCTTGCCTCTGTGACAGCCAGTGAGGATAATTAAGACAGTGCCAGGAGTGATGCTAGCTTGAAGTTTCTTTATATGCTGACTGAAGGATTTCTTGCTGTGGCTTAAGAGCTTTCAGGGCACATATTTAGTAGGGTAGTATCTAGGCATTTTTTGAAGCTTAACTACCTGGGTACCTCCATTCTTGTCCCCACTGACTGGTTTTTGTGATTGTAGCAAGAACTTTGTCCTTTTTTCTTCTCAACCTCCAGTTTAGTAGCTGTGTAGTTTCTGGAATACAGCAGATCGGGAGTATCTACCAATTTCTCTAGCCAGGACAGGATTTCGGCTGCAGTGGGGCTGCCCTTTCTTGGACATTTTTGCTTTCACCTTACTCTTTTTACCAGTGCTACTGGCAGCAGCCTTCTTGGCTTTAGGTTTCTTCTCTTTAGTATCTGGCTTCTTAGTTTTTTTCGCCCACCATCTTGCAAGATGGGAAAGAGAACTAAGTTTCCTGATAGTCTTTCATCTTAAGCTTCCCTTCTGTTTGCTGGCACAGTGAGCTTAACATCACCTTTTCTTATATACTTCAGAAATAATTTGACCTTTGGCAAATCACCCTGTATCTTTCTGCTTCACTTAAAAATGGGGGGGGGGTGTTGGCTAGATAGATGCTCATTTGCGTCCTGGCCAACAAAAATCAACAAACCCTGCAATTTGGAGAGTAACAGAAAGCAACAAGCACAAGAAATTGGTGAGAAAAACTACAGTGCTTGTGCTTTGTACTTAAATCTAAATTCTGAGTGATTCATCATTTTAATAGGATTTTACATGGTACTTGGAACAAGTTCAAGCATTGTAAGTGTTTGTAGAAGTCAAGGTTTTGCTGTTCTGCTCCTCTTGTTCTTATAGCCCCTGTTTGTATAAACTTTGTCTCTGTTAGTGACTTTGTCCTCTGAGAGTTGTTTACTAACCTAGCAAGAGAAGATAGTACACATTGGGTCAGTAGTTGGGTGGCTGTGCCCTTAATCCTCTGAACAAAATTTATACTGTTTGTCTTTTAAAATGCTTTGAAATTTTATCTGGCTGAAAAATCATATTTCTGAATTTGAAGTCAACTCTGAGCAAAGAACTTTACAAATCATGCATGACACATTTACAAATTCTTTGATAAAACTGTGAAGGTCTTTGGGGTAATCATTTGTCCCTGTATCCCCACATGTCACACGTATTGTTTTTATTCTGGGGAATAACCCTACTGCATTATTTGTGATTCTCTGGAGTTATATGAAATGATAATTTAATTTTTCAGATGTGGTTAATCTTTAGACTCTGCTGTAGGTACTAACATACATGGCATGGCAGGCTTAAATGTTTCCAGGTGTGATGGAAGAACTTAGATGTGAGATACTTTTAGATTTGTAATTTACTACAAAACTGCAATTTCGGTGTCAGTTGTTGAAAAGTGTATTAACATTAACCCCACTTGAGATGTTTTTTACTTTACATTAAATATCTTCTTGAGATAGTTAAGTACTTTTAAAGAAAATAAAATAATACAATTTAGAGCCACATTTTATATTCCAAATACTTGGGTTTCTGTTAACTAAGCAAGCCTTGGTGCACAAAATCCTAACTTTTTTTGGTCAGACTATAATTATAGCCAGGGTGTTCTCTTCCGTTCTGTTTCCTGCTGTTGAACTTTTGTATTCTTCCTTGTATTCCTCCCACAGCCAGAGAGATAGTCTCTTTCACTACACAGCTTGCTCATTTTCCTGGTAATGAAGTCTCATTTTCTTAAAAAAAAAAAAAAGTACTCTGCATTAATTAATTCATGTGTGGGCCATTTAATCTGTTGGTGGTGGTTTAAGCAGTAAAGGACTTACTGGAGATGTTCAGAAGGAGGAGCAAAATCCTGGGTGGAGGTGGCAGGGGGAGTTGAAAAAGAGTCAGAGGCTGACATGGGCAGAGAAGTGGCCACTGAGTTAGGTAGCCGGGGGAGGGAGGCTGCAGCACTTCCTATGCCCTGCCCATGAGCTGTCTCTCCAAGCTTGGTACCTGCCTTCAGACTTCAATCCCAATCCTGGACTTTAGTCATTTACAGACCATCTTCATCTCTGCCAGTCACTTCCATGACCTACATTCCCAGTATAACTTTGCTCTGGCTTGATGTAACCCTACCCACATTCAGTAGGAGACGCCAAGGTGGAGGACATGTAGATTCCTAATACCCCAATTTGGAATTTTGAATTTTATAGTACACTATAGTGCTCTTTAACAGAGTACTGTACTGTATAGGGAATAAAAAGGCTTTGTTTTCTGGTTAAAGGCAACCCTTTGTATATGAATTACAGTGTTCCAGGTTACAAGATATCAATCCAAAATGAGTTTTTGAAACATACATTTCCTGTAGAATTTATATTGAATGTCTTCTCTTCCACTTTTTTCTTAATCTTTATAGTGGAAACTTATACCCTAAGACTCAAGTACTTAATGGATGAGAAGGTAGCGATCTTTTGCCCTTAGAATACTGAGCCAGTTACTCATTTCAAGATGATATGACTGGGCGTGGTGGCGTGCACCTGTAATCTCAGCTCTTGGGAGGCTGAACAGAGGCAGATCACTACGAGTCCAATCTACGTAGTGAGACCCTGTAGACCCCTACTAAAATACAAAAAAAAAAAAAAAGATATAAATCAGTCAGTTACTTAAGTTTATGAATTATCTTTGGCATGCTGATAGCTGTAGAAAGGTTCATCCATTATGTTAATGTTTTAAGTACAATTCTAGTAAGAATGTTATATATGACAGAAAACGGTTTAACCACCTGGTAATGAAGACCTAACTCCCCTCCACTGCCACCTCCACCCAGGATTTTACTCCTCCTTTTGCCTGAGATAAAAGTGAACATCTCCAGCAAGTCCTCTACGTCTTGAAGGGCTTTACTGCTTAAACCACCACCAACAGATTAAATGGGCCCACATATGAATTAATGTTGAGTCCTTTTTTTTTTTTTTTTTTTTTTAGAAAATGAGACTTCATTACCAGAAAAAGACCTAACAATTCTGTTCTTTTATAAAAACAAAGTTTAAAGGAATATTGAAATAAACTTCCACTCTACTAGTAACTTTGTCCCATGCAAGTTAATGTTTAGTAACCCTTGGAATTATAGCTATAGGTAATTATTAATGCATTTTCTGTGACCTCTGAAATAATTCAAATTTATTGACCATGGGAGAATACAAAATATTTCTCTCTCCTCCTTAGTGCTTGTGATGAAATAGAATAAAGATAAAAGCTGTTACTTCTCAAATATTATCTCATGTAATTATCTAATGATATTGTTTATATTTTGTATGTGTTCAACAGTATGTTTGCTATCTATGTAAATTTTGCTGCTTGTCTAAAAATACTCCAACTGAAATTTTGTAAGTATGAAATTTTCTGTGTGTGTGTGTGTTTCTACAAAGATAGACATGTGGGCTGGTGAGATGGCTCAGTGGTCTAAAGCACCTACTTAGAACAAGCTAAGCTAAACAAAGCACAGGGACCTCGGTTCAATCCCCCAGCACCACATGCCAGCCAGCCCCGCCCCCTGGTGGGCTGAGCTGACCACACACACACACACACACACACACACACTAAATAAATAGTTTTTTAAAAAAAGATAGACATGTATTTAATTTATTGGCTAGGCAGAAAAATTTGAAAACCCAAATAGAATTAAATAGTAATATATTAATATTATAATGTATGTTCTGGCACACCTGCAGTATCTAGTATATTCTAAAATGTCTAAGGTTGGCAGTAATTCAACATGTGAAAAATCTATGGTAAGCAAGTTAGCTTATTAGGATAATCAAATTAAAAAAGTGTTTTTAGATGTTGAATCAGTCAAAGAAGCTATTTGGATTTCCTTCAAAGTAATGATAATACAGTACTAAACTAAAAATGTCAACATAAAAGTAATTTTATTACTGTAAACAGGAAGAACTCATGCAATATTTTTATATTTCAGACTTGAGGAAAATAGTTTATTGGATTATTTTGAATTTTATGAAAATTGCAAAAATTGATTTAAAAGCTAATTAAGGAAAGCTTTGATTTTTCCTGCAGCCCCTAAAGGACTGTTTTAGAGTTTTTGTTGTTTTGCATTCTCTTAATTTTCAAATGTTGAAAGTGACTTCATGAGTGTGGCTAATTAAAAAATCAAGATATTTTGAATTTTCAATGCCATTTTTTGGTCAAAACATAAATCATTTGAAAATGATTGGTAGGTTTAGATGATTTCATGTGAAATTTTCTGTTGAATTTTATAATATTTATAACAGTATTTTAAAAATACTGTAAATTATAAGAGTATTTCACAAACTTTTTTTAACCTTGTCAGGGAAAAGAATCACAGGGGCTTTAAAAAAAAAATACCAGTTATATTCAGAAGTTAATGTCATAGCAAAAGAGTTAAAGTTTTTGAATCAGCAGCATTAGCACAAAATACATGTTGATGAGAAACATGGTATTGAATATCTGTTATTAAATAGAATGCATTTGAATATGTATTAGAAAATTTGACCTAAGGTCTATTTTGTCCCTTCTATATCGGCCCGTATTGTGGAAAATCATGTAGCTTATCCTTTGTATGGTATATATGACAAGTTAGGGTTCTCTTACTTAAAAGGATATAAAATAAGCATGAAGTCAGAAAATAATATTTTAAGTACTAAGTAGAAGCATTTGTGACTGATTGATGTTTTCTTTGTTAAAACAAAGTTCATTAGTAATTAACAAAGCAGTAAAGCCCCCACATCATTGCAAGCCAGTTTTACTGACTTTTTAGTTATGGATAATTAAATTTGTGGTTTTGCATGTGTATTGAAGAATGAGCACAGAAATTGTTTGAGGCACCAGGCTTAATTGACTGTGTCTTTACAGTGTTGACTATTTCCATAGAACTTAAAAATGCCTGTTTTTCCTTCTACAAAAAACTTGCATAGTGCTTACCATAGGCCAGGCATTGTTTTGAGTTGGCAATGGGGCCGACTCACTACGGCTGGAAGATCCAAAACTATGAGCCCAAACTTTTCTGCCCTCCTCCTTCTCCTTTTTTTCTTCCTTGTCCTTGTCTTCTTCCTTTTCCTCTTCCTCCTTCTCTTCTTATATTGGACATTGATTGAATCATCCATTGCCTTTTTACTAAACTACCCCCCCCAGTGTTCTCGTTCTCTGTCTCTGTCTCTGTCCTGTCTCTGTCTGTCGTACCAGGAATTGAACTCAGGACCTCAGACTTGCCGGGCAAGAGAGCTCTGTGCCACTGAACTAAGTCTCTGGCCCTTCTTTTTTTATTTTTTGTGTTGAGATATAGGGTCTTGCTAAACTGGTGTGTTGCTCAGGTTGGCCTGGAATTTGCAGTTCTGCCTCAGCCTCCCGCAGTGCTGGGATTATAGGTTTACATCACCACACTGATCTCTTTCTTCTTTATAAATTATGTCAGGTACTTTGTTACAGTAACGGAAAACTAACTAACACAGGGAAGAAAGGACAAGAGGCAGTGTTGTTGTTACCTGATAGGAAATATGAGCCCCAGATCTGACATTCAAGTGCCTGCTGTGTTGAAAGCTCTACTTTTCTCAAAACTGACTGCTTTTGCTAGCATGCTCCAGGACAAACAATAGCAGGGATTTGATTAATGATTCTCCTAAGCAGTGTTAGAGGAGGCAGCATGTGGATGTTTACACATACATGCATACATATATGCATGTACATATGTATTGCTCATATAGTTACCAATGTTTGGGCCAGGTATTCAAAACTTATCAGTGAATTTATATTAGCACTACTTTGTTTTGTGCGTGGCTGTGGGCCCATGATATTTTTATACCTATAAAATTGTCTCTATTAGGGGCCAGGGAGATGGCTCAGTAGAATAAGCGCTTCCCTGGCAAGTGCAAGGGCCTGAATTCAGTTCCTGGTTCTGCCAAACAAATAAAAAATAAAAAATAAATAAAATTGTCTCTTATTGTAATAAGGGGTACGTCTCTCATTTTCAGCTGCTTTGGAAGATGTCTTTTTTTTTTTTTTTCACTTTGAAGTACTTCTGTCTTCTTATTGAGTAACTCTGATTTACCTCAAAACTAACCCTTCAGTTTTGTACCTGTGTTCCTAGAGCACCATTAGTCACAATAACCAAAACATAGAAGCAGCCCAGATGTTCATCAGTGGATACATGAATAAGTAAATGTGATATATCTATCTATCTATCTATCTATCTATCTATCTATAGATAGATAGATATATCTCACATATATATACATATATATTATAGCTTTAAATATGAAGGAAATTCTGATATTTTATGACATAAAGCTAAGTCACAAAATGACAAATACCATATGAGTCTACTCATAAGAAGTACCTAGAGTAGTTGAATTCATAGAGACAGAAAGAAAAAGCTACCATGGGTAGGGAGCAGAGGGTGGGAGGGAATGGGAAGTTTAATACAGAGTTTCAGTTTTGTGAGATGAAAACAGTTCTGGAGATGGGTTGCATAACTATGTGAATGTACTTAATGCCAGCGTAGTGTGTATTTTACTAAAAGTTTAAAAAAAAATTTCAGATTCCTTACAAAATCTGTTTAGCTCAATAATAGTCAAAAGTTATGGGTAGCACCAGCCCTGTGGATAACCATTCTGCTCTCCTTTTTTTTTTTTTTTTTTTTTTCTTTGCGGAACCAGGGATTTAACTCAGGTCCATTTGCTTGCCAGGCAAGTGCTTTTTCCACTGAGCTATGTCCCAGGCCCCAAAGGCAGAAGGATTTTTTTTGTTTTGTTTTGTTCCGAATGACTTCAGGGCAGGTTTGGCTGACTTGAGTTGTGGGGATCGAACCACAGCAACCTGAGCCTGACTGCTTTGTGGAAGCAGCCTCTTAAAGAACTGAGCTAAGGGGCAGGCTCCCTCTGCTCTACCTTTTAGATAGCATATTATATTATGCTACCTATGTGAGTATGTTTATGGTAATTCAGAAAAAGTTCATTATGGAAGTTGAGGAAAGAACAAGCGAGAATAGAAGGAGTGTAAGATTTATTTTTTATTTTTTAAGAGTATAGCAAAAACTTTATTTTATAAAGCCTGCACTAAAGATAAGCAGTGTTATTAGTTTCTTTTAGGAGTGTAAGATTTAGAGACAGGAATGGATTGAAATGTGTCCAGAGTGACTGAAGAAGTGGTCATCATTTATGTAATTAAAAACAAGTGATCTGACCAGAGTACAATGAATTGTAAGTGCTGAGCTTTTCACTTTCAGTCTTCCTTTTTATAATCCAAGTTTAGTGATTTTGCTTGAGTTTATGTTTCACATTTATCAGTTAGAGAATTTGATGGCCTCTGTCAAGAATATAGATACGTTCCTACTGGTGTCTATTATAACCAATACAATATTTCAAGGAAGACATTGTGTTATGAAGTATTAGTATCTATGTAAACTATACAGTTAGATATATGGACTGATATAACTAAAATGCAAGATAGAGTCTAATAAGCAGTATAAAGAAAATTTGGTGTAACAAAGTGGATTCACTTCTCAGAATTGATAATCAGGGAATGTAGAACCTTTACAGAAGGGAGTAGAGATCATGGGGACCTATGCAGATCTGGGCTGAACACATGACACAAGTAGGTAGAGGAAGGCCAGGACATTTTCTGTTAGGGAAAGCAAAGAGATAATGTGATCAGAGAATCAAGATGCATCCTGGGGCTGGGAAAATAGCTCAGTGGCATAGGCACCTGCCTGGCAAACATGTGGTCCTGAGTTCAATCCCCAGTACCAGGAAAAAAAAAGCAAGATGCATCCTGGTTTTGCAGCTTGTGTATCCCTTATCTGAAATGAGCAAAACCAGAAGTGCTAGGGGTTTTGGAATATTTGCACATGTGTAATGAGATAGATTGGGGATGGGCCCAAGACTAACCATGAAAATTGTTGATTTTTTATAGGGCTCTGACATATACTGTGAAGGTAATTTTTTCTAATACCTTAAACCTGTGTGTGGAAACAAGGTCTTATTTATTTATTTATTTGGTACAAGGCCTCCCTGTTCAACTTGGACTCAATGATCCTCCTGTCTCAGCCTCTCCAGTGCTGGGCTTATAGGCATGCACCACCACCCCCAGTTTCAGTGGCTAGCTCAGCATGCCCCGTGGCTGGCATGGCATGTGGTGCTGGGGATCAAACCTGGGTGCTTGGCGCTTGCCAGGCAGACGCTTAGACTACTAAGCTATCTCCCCAGCCCCGGAAACAAGGTCTTAGGGTATGATGTTTTAGTGTCCTGTTAGTGCTGAAAAAGTTCGGGGTTTTGGAAGATTTTAATTTTCAGATTAAAGATGCTCAATGAAACATGGGGCATCTGGGTTATGTTGAAGAGTTTGAACTTCATTATGCAAGCAGTGGGAAATGGTTGGAAGTTTTAAAGTGTGGGTATGATAGTACATTAAAATGCTAGCAGAGGAGGAAGGAGCTGGACCCCGCGCTGCAGAGGAATGGCGGATGGTTCTGCAGAGTGAAGACTTAAATCTGAGATCATGGCAAAACATCTGAAGTTCATTGCCAGGACTGTGATGGCACAAGATGGGAACGTGGAAGGTGCATACAGGACACTAAACAGAATTCTCACGATGGATGGGCTCATTGAGGACATTAAGCGACGAAGATATTATGAAAAGCCTTGCCGCCGCCGCCAGCGGAAAAGCTATGAAACCTGCCGGCGGATCTACAACATGGAAATGGCTCGAAAGATCAATTTCTTGATGAGAAAAAATCGTCCAGATCCATGGCAGGGCTGCTGAAGCCTGTGGTTAGCAGGTTCACATCCAGTTTGTGTCTCCACGTCTTCCTTGAAACTCATTTTGTTACCTTTCTCTATAATAAACTCAGTTACATTTATGCAAAAAAAAAAAAATGCTAGCAGAGGTCAAGTTGGTATATGTGCTTGAAGTATGAGGGCTGGCTTGGTCTGATTTGTGATTAATTATGGAGCATGATTTGCTTCTTTGGTGCCCATCTAAAGTAGGAAATGAGATAAATAATGATACAAATTAGGCTTGAAAAGTTAGATATGTTAAGAATTGATTCATTTCACAATATAAAATCTTTGAAGGAGTTATGAGCAATAATTTGTCATGATAAAAGCTGTTTTACAGATGAGCTAGGCAGCAGAGTGTAGTGAATTGTGTAGACTAGTTAGCTGAGAGCTTCTTGAAGAGTGGAAGAGGAACTGGAAGAGAGGAGTAAAAGCAGCAGCCTGTAGAAGTGGCAAAAGGAAAAAGGGAAACATGGGGGGAAATGAATGATTAACAAGCTTTCTGTGCTAAGTATTTATTGTACGGCACACTGGCCAGTGTCACCTGCTCATAGAAAATATTGTTCAGGTTAGGGGCATGTTGTCATAGAATGGCCTGGGCAGAGAATCTTGGCTAGAGCAAGCTGATGAGAATTCTGGATGGTATTTAGGACTGGCAAATCAACAAGTGCAGTAATGGCTACCACCAGTGTGTTTTGGTGTGGCTTTATTGGCTGTGTCCACAGATGTGCCTAGGCCTGTGGTTTTCCATGCCTTGCCACACTGGTGAACTGCAGCCAGTGAAATATTTTAAGTTTGTGTAAACTTTTTGCTGGGGATAGATTTTTGTGTCGTTCAGCAGTACGTGAAAGAGACTGCAAAGGAGGAAGTTAGGTATTCACAGTGACTTTGGAGTGAGGGAGTGTGTGCTATTTCCAAGAAAGAGGCATCACTGTCAGGGCAGCACTCAGATTGCTTAGGACTGGCAGTCAGAAAGCCTTTCTGCTTCAGTAGTGGTACAGAGCTGAGGGCTGTGGGACTGATGCAGCCATGGGGTGCCTTGATACCACAGCACCCCGAGATGTACATGTGAATGTTTGATTATTCTGGATGTGGCTCGGTTTACACTTGAGTTAATTCATTCAAATCCACCACTTTTAAGTGTGCTTTTTAAGCAACTGAAAGAAGACTAGTGCTATAGTGATAAAGGCTATAACCAGTTTGGGGATGGATAAAGATAAGGTGAAAAGAAAATGAACTGGCCACTTGCTGGGAAGTCATAGGCACGATACTTAAAACCTCAGTTATCTCAATTTCTTTGTAAAATAAAGGTAATAATATTTACCTCTCAGCTCTCCTTTGATGACTTGAGTTAATGATTAAAGTATAAGCACTGTACTCTGTGAATAAAAATAATTAATTCTTCACTTCACTGTGTGAGGACTGGAGTGCTTTTACTCCTCTTTGTATTAAGCAACGTTGTCCTACCTTTTGTAAAGCATGCGTTTCTCTGAACTCTGGACTCCTGGAGTTTGGCCTTTAAAGATTGAGTATACTTAGAGTCATCAGTGCAAGAAAGTAATGCTGGTTACTTGTGAGTTATTTAAACAGGGAATTAATGCAAGCATCAGAATTTGTGATTAAGATCTGTTTAAATTGCAATATATCTTGCACACATTCACATACATTATAAAACATTTAAAAAAAAGTTTTACCTTCCCCCAAAACAAGTACTACAAAATTGGTGACTAAAGTAGAGGGAATTTTGGCAGACTGTCATGAAGGATTCATTTTTCTATTTAGAGTTAACGATAAGTTGGGAAATAGTGTAGCCAGCATTCTTGAAAGATTCAGAAATCTAATCATACTGTAACATATTATGGTGTAATATATTAAACATAAATGGTTTTCCTTTAATTATTAAGCATAGTTTTAAACCTGGTTTAAAATACAGCCATTTTAATTTACAGTGGGCTAAATTTGGCATAGTTATTCTCTGCTCAAACACAAGTGTGGTTTGTTTTTTTTCAAAGACTGGGAAAAAAATGACTTGCCTTTTAAAAAAGTTCCTAGAGATTTAAAAATTTAGAGAGTATTTGTCCTATTTTAGCTACAAACAATTATGTTGGCTTTCCCCCCAGTTCCAGTTACTATTTACTATATACACTTGTGTTTTTAGTAAAATAGTTGATTTGCAAGTCTTAAAATGGTTTCTATCATCACATAGTGACTGCTTTTCATAAATATTGTTTTTGAAATCCTAGTAAAAGAGTCCATGTAACATGAATATAAAGTCCTGTTGCCCTTAAGGGAACTTCACATTTTAACTTTTTCAGTTATAATGAAAACTATTCATGTTATAATTAAGCTATGGTTTATTGTTTAAAACTATAGTTTCTATCTATGTAAAAACTGCACTTCATACTGCCTTTGGTGGGACTGTAACATCTTAATGCATTTATTTTATTCACAATATCGTTGATTACTGCTCGACTAGGTATGAGATTTTGCTTTAGGAAATTTAAATATGAGCATTTAGACATAAAGCTTAAATGAAAATTAACGCTCAGGGTAAAATGAACTTGCCAGAAGTCTGGCTTTTATTTTGATTTCTCTGGGAATATGCTGTGTAATGCTCAAGAAAATAAAGATCTAAACTAACTTCAAAATGTTATACTTTTAAAAGTTTGGCACAAATTAATATATAAAGTTAATTTTAGATATTTTCATTTGAACAGTGAATACCTCAGTTACTTGTAGTTGTGAATTCTCAGTCAACCAAAGAAAAGTATAAAAACACTTGTATAATTTGTGAGTTGTAGTAGTTTTTAAATTAATATTAAAGTTTTAATAGCTTTTATACATAAGGAGTAGAATTTTGAATTAAGTTCAGTGACCCAGAAAAGCTGGAGAAAACAAAAATTCAGAGACTAAAATATACTTTTGTGATTACTTATATGCTGTACTCCACTGTGCTAAGATTATTTTAAACTTTTAAAGTTTATATTCTAGTAAAATTTGATACTCATTTTTGTTTTTCTAGTAAGCTTTCTGCTACTGCTTTTATGTGCAGAAATGATTAATAGATAATTTTGTTTTTTATCACAGGAAAAAGTTAAGTACATAAATAATATACATAAAAAGTGCTTGCTGGAGTTTTAATGTGAATGTAGAATTCGCTTTTTAAAATTAAAATCTGTACAGTTTGAGCTTTCCAGGATGTAAGTAAACACCCCACCCATTCACTAGAACTATTTTCTATGCTGTGTGCTTAAATAAATGATGTATGTGGAAAACTTTAAATTAGCTACTTCAAAGTTTTTATATAGAAGTCAAAATTACTGTATTGATCTTAAAATATTTTCAATGAATAACTGCCCTTTCCAGATAACCTAAGATAACTTTTTGATGTTTTGGGGTTTTTTTTTAACCACTTAAACTGGGGATCTTTTCTAAATGTCTGACGCACATTCATACCTTTTAAGAGTATGTCATCTTAAGTATAATTTACCCTTCTTATGACTCAGTAAATATTATGCCCATGAATTTTTGTTGAGTTGTGTTCAGCATTTTACTTTTATTACATGACATCAGAAGTCCCCAAATTTTAATTTCTTGTATCTGATTTTCCTCCATGATTGTCAGCTGCCAGTTTTTACTATTGATATCTATATATCCTTTTACTGTGTTTCTTATGATAAGCATAAGAAACCAGGTAACAATAATAGCTGCCGTTTCTTTAGTGTTTCACATCATAATATAAACTCCATAGTAAGCCATTTTCTTTATGACGTAGAGAAAAGTAGCAGGTTTAGGTGTTCCCATTTGTTTGCTAAAGGTCATGAAGTCAGTAAGTGGTAAGATGGAATAGGACTCAGGTGAATTTTTCTACTGTATAAATAGCACCAAGGTCAGTAGTAGGACATTTCCAGTGTCCCCAAAGGTTCCCTCCTGTGCTTCCCATAGTGTTTCCACAAAGATGAGCACTAATGTGACTTTGATCCCTGTAGATAGATTCTTTCCCCTGTAGATTAGTTATACATGTTATTGAACCTTATAAAAATTGAATTATGTATTTGCACTCTTTTGTGTCAGGCTTTTTTTTTTTTTTTTTGTACTGGGAATTGAACTCAGGACCCTGCACTTGCCAGATAGGCACTTATTCTACTGAACTATAGTCTGGCCCTGTGTCAGGCTTTTTTATTGGCTGAGCTTTATTTACATCTGTGATATGTATTCATCTTGCAACATTATAGTTCCTTCTTTACACTGCTGTGTAGAATATGTTCTATTTTGTGAATGTACTAAAATTTATCCTGTTGATCATTTGAGTCATTTCCAGCTTTGGCCATTATGAATAAAGCTGCTCTGAACATTGCCATACATGTTTTTAGTGGATATAAGCTTTCTAAAATTTCCTTACCATGAGAGTAATGTATGCTAAGCTAAGAATAAGTATAGCCAGTCTTCTGTGCCTATGGATTCTACCAGCTATGGATTAAAAAATATTTGAAACAAAGTGAACCAGTAACTGTACTAAACATGTACTTTTGTCTCTGCCATTATTCCCTAAATAAAACAGTACACGTAGCATTTACATTGTATTGGGTATTATAAGTAATATAGAGATGATTTAAAGTATACAGAAGGGTGAGTGTAGGTTATATGCAAATACTATATGCCATTTTTAAATATTAATTTTAATGAGAAATATATACCACTGTGTTTAAGGAATCTGGATACCTGCAGATTTTGGTACTCACAAAGGTCTTAGAATCAGGCCCCCTCAAGACACCAAGATAGTGGTGCCATCAAACAGTTCTCCAGATGGTTTTACCAGTTTACCATCAGCAATGTGCTAGTGATTCTAATTGCTCCCCAGCTTCATTGCTTGCTGTTGCTAGCAGTTTACTTCCTTCCTTTTACATTTTAATCATTCTGCTTAATTATCTAGTTTGGTAACAGGAAAAAGGCAAATTATAAATTATATTTTAGTATGAAAAAATGTTAAATATGAAAATTATGTTTTTATTCATATATAGAGGTGGACATGTATGCCTTGGTCTTGAATAATGAACAAGATCTCCCCCTTAATCCTTAACCTTGGTTGCTAGTTTGATCACTGATGTTAATAAAGTTCTCCTTATAATATTTTGTCACAATAGATTATATTTATAAAATTTCTAAAAATCATTTGTTTAGTTTAGAATTTTTATTTAGGGAAATTAAAATAGTATTTTTAGTTTTTTTTTTTCTTTTTTAAAAAAAGAATACATTTTTTTTTTAAATATTAGAAATGATACAGAATTTCACTAAACAAGATGATAGGAATTCAGCAGTGGTTGTTATTGTATTTTGTTGTCTTCAAATTGGTTGTTCAGATTACCAGATAAAAGCATGCAAAATTGGTCAAAAAATTAGAAAGAAGGAAAAAAAAGCATTAATTCTTAAGCATTAATTCTTACTTCCGTAGACCAGTAGAAGGGCCAGCCAAATAGCTCAGCAGATTAAAGTGTCTGCTTAGGCAAATGCAGGGGCCAGGTGCATTGAGACTGGGTATGGTTGCCCAAGCCTGTAATCCCAGCACTTGGAAGGCTGTAAACAGGAGGATCACTAGGAGTCCAAGCTACTCAGTGAGACTCTGTACATCCTGTATACCCTGTCCTAAAATAAAAAAAAAGACTAGTACACTAAAACAAAAAAATCAATAAACCAGTAGAAATCAACGGTACAGTTATCCAAGCTATCCTGTGTATATACATATACATATACATATACATATACATATACATATACATATACATATACATTTTTCTCTTCCTTTTTTCTTTTTCTTTTTTTTTCTCTGCTTTGTAGTGGAGATCAAACCCAGGGTGCTGTATGCACAGCAAATGTTGCACCACCTGGTTACAACCTTAGCCTCAAAACATTCCAGTTCATTATTCAGGGAATCAATTTTATAAATAACACAGAATGAGTATGAGAGGACTAGATAAATTATATGCAGGAATGTCACAAATTTACAAATAAAACATACAAATTTGTTCTTGTAAAAGAACTTCGTAAAGACCTTTTTTTTTTGGTGGTACCGGGGATTGAACTTGGGTCCTTGCGCTTTCCAGGGAAGCGCTTATTCCACTGAGCCATCTCCCCAGCCCCGTAAAGACCTTTTTAACTGAAAAGTCGGGTAGATTTATGGTTGCTCCTTAATTGAAATACAGCAGTTACATATAATCTGTGGAGCTGTCACCTAAAATGTGATTCCTAAAGTGGTTTACATATTCTGCTAAAACTTGGTTGAGTAGTTCTTGGCTTTCGAAGTTCAGTACAAACTACACGTTTTGACTTCTGTGTATGTGCTGATTAGTCAGATGGTCTCATCTGAAACTAATGCATAACAGTGCTAAGTTGTACAACTTGCTGTACCAGTTTTACAGTGTTTTTGTTTTGCTCAAAGCAGATGAAAGGTTTATTTAAGTGTGGCCACACTGGTTACTGCATTCCTGGTGATCTTGGTAGGTTAATGACAATCTTTGTCATAGAAATCAGGAAATGTAGGTTGAGCCACTGGGATGCATGTAGCCACTTCATTAAAATGCTGCTTCCCAAGGGACTAGGGACTGTTGAAAGAACCTAGTAGGTAAAGCAGCTTTAAAGTCTATCTCTGTCTGTCTATCTATCTATCAATCTATCTGTCTTTAACTTTCTTCAGATCTCTCATTCTGTATTTTTAAGCTCCATTAACACATTGGTGTTTAGTTCTAGTAGCCACTGTTTGATTGCTTTCTCTAATAGGAGTGCACACTGCTTTGGAAATCCAGGTAAGATTTTTTCCATAGTAAACTAAGTTTTGTGTCTAAGTTGGATTAGTTGTGAATACAGTCATTATGGTTGTGTTGCTGCTTTATTTAACTGGGTGGCTTTTAACTGAATTCCCATTGTCAGTCAGTGTTGTGATTTATGCTACCACTTTTTTAATAAAACAGATGGGTTGATAAGTTGCTTAAATAAGTATCTGTAAATCAGTTAAAGGAGTTTGGGGACTTAGGAAGCTTTGAGGTAGCCTTTCAACAATATTTAAATGGATTATAATATGAATTTTACAACAGTGTAAGGACTTTTCATAAATGTGTAAAGCATACTTTATTTCAGATGTTTCCCTTTATAGCCATTAAAAATGCAAATGAGTACATTCAAAAGTTTGTTGCTCTTTTGAAGATTGTTCATGTTTGTCCATGTTGTAAAGAAAGATGACACAAGCAGAAATACTAATTTCCTTGAGATCACTCAAGAATATATATGTACTTACTCTTGTATTAGGAATAGAAGACTTTGAAGCTCAGTATGGAATGCTTCAGCAAAGACTGAGCAGAGTGCATTAGTTGGTGGGAAAGGGCTACCGGGATAGGAATGAATGAGTATACTGATTGTCCCTAAGATGAATATCCAGAGATACCCAGTATATAAGTTGCTAGAACCACAGAAAGGTAGCTAAGGCTTCTTCTGTTCTCTAAAGGCGATTTCTGCCTTTTGTAAATTACTGTTTGGAGACTACTGCCAGTAAACTTTACAATCCAGAACCCTGAAGGCTACATCTGATGCTGCCTGCCTTTCCAGTTCCATCTTTTTGCATTAGATGTTCCATGAGGGTTGGGAAAGAGCTTAGAACTACCGGCGTGCTTAGAAGTGAATCTGCATAATGATAAGTGCACTTTCCTAGCTTTGATGCTTAAAATGTTTGGCATTGAATGACAGGAGGCTGTGATCAATAATCTTCATGAGTAGTATAAGAAATTAAAAATTTGCTATCAGTTTTCCTTGTTACCTGTTTCATAAAAGGCAAGTCTTCCAAATTAAGTTCTTGGTGTAATTCTAGGAATCACAGCTCGTGCTGTTCCTCCTCCTCTCTGCGGGTTTTGTTGTGTGTGTAAAGCAGAGTTCAGGTTTTCATGGCTTTACTTGTATTTTAGTTAATATTCCTATTCTTAGTAAACAGCAATGAAATGTATGTAACCATTCACATATATGTGACACGTGTTAATAGGGACAAGAGCTTGTGTGCCTTTTAAGTCTGTGTAAACAGACTTACACTTTGTATTATAAATGCTGGGTTATTTTGAAAGTAGTATTGCACTGAACTATATCATAGTATAAAAAGAATGGAGAAATATATCACTAAGAATGGTGGGGTTTCGGTGGAAGTCTGTTAAATCTTAACCTATGTTAGGCTTGTCTTGCCAGTTACGGGGAGGTGAGTAGTAAGTAGCACAGGCTGGTTTCTGGTGGCTCCATCTGAGTGTCTCTGCTATTAGAATGGTAGGTGTGTCCCAGGGAGAGCAGTCACCTGCTGAGAATGTTGGTGGTAATGGCCTGCATTTATGAGGTGTGGAAGCTTTGGCCAGAAAGACCAGAATGCCAGGCCACAAGTTTCATTTTAGCCTCTATAAAGAATAGACAAAAAGTCTTGAGTAAGAAGTAAAAATGAAAACCTAGATGCCGTTTCTACTTACCAAATTAGTAAAATGATTGAATAAGAGACTGCCCTGTTAATCAGGTGGTATTGCTTCCCTGAACATCGTTTTGGCTTCATGTATCAAAAGCCTTACAGTTGACCCTGTAACTGCTGAGGAAATGATAGATCCATATGAAGATTTTGGCACGAGGATTCCCGTTATACAGCTTCTGTCAATCGTGATACCGTGGAAACAGTATGTGAAACAAGAAGAAATGATAGGTAAATGATGACAGTCTGTGATAGCAGCAACAGTACTGCGGTTGTAAGAGAAAATAGCTGAGTAGTAAATTGCCATATAGAACTATATTAGTTCAAGTTTAAAGATAATGGATAGAAAAGCATGTGAAAGAAAGGAAGCAAATGCATACATTACTTCATAGGAAAGCGCAGCACCTTCATAGGAAGAAGCTACTTCATAGGAAAGGGCAGTGAACATCCCCCTCTTTTTTTAACTTCTCTCTTTTCTAATTTTTCACAAGGAATATTTTATAATCTTAGAATGTTTTAAAAGGAACAGAGTAAAAAATAATTTCACTAGAGGGAAAACAGTAAAAAAAAAAAAAAAAGTCTCATTTCAGAACAGAAAACTTAACATCTCTGGAACAAGTTCCAGGAGTGACACCATCTTGTGGGAATGAGTAAGAACAATATTATTTTTTTTTAAATACTGATCTTTATACGTGCATCCTGTATGGGCAAGGATACTGTTAATACAACTTTTTAAACCTGGCATCTAGTACTTAATGAATTCATAGAAAGTGAGTGAATATATGAGCAAATGTTCCAGTAGATCTTGGACACCATTTGACAAGATTAACCTCCCTGTATCCTTTTGGCATTAAATAGCATAAATGGATAAGATAAGAAAAAGAGAAACATTTGTGGTAACATAATCACCAACTCACTTGGGGTATTTTGTCTTAAGAATGTGTGTCTTTGGCATAATCTTGTCAGCCTTGAAAAGTATATCATTTAAGACAGATTTGGAGGGCTGGTGAGATGGCTCAGTGGTCTAAAGCACCTATTTAGAACAAGCTAAGCTAAGCAAAAAACACAGGGACAGCGGTTCAATCCCCCAGCACCACATGCCAGCCAGCCCCGCCCCCTGGTGGGCTGAGCTGGCCACACACACAATAAATTAAATAAATAAATAAATAAATAAATAAATATTAAAAAAAAAAGACAGATTTGGAGAGGGAGAGAAGAGCCTGTAGCAGAGGTAGTTAGGTTAGAACTTGGGCCCAGTCACGGGTGTGGGAGGGACTCTGGTTCGGAAATGCAGCCCACACTGTTGGGAAGCCTGCCCACCCTCCACCAAAGAGCAGGAGTGCTTAGGGAGTGCTATTGATGCCTGTATAGCACTGAATGTTGTGTGCTTGCATACATACTAATCTGTAAATATTGGACACTTTCTTGGGGGGTGTCTATTTATAATTTTGCTATTTTACTGATTTCTAGAGAACCCCAAAACCAAGCTCATAGACATAACAAATGATAGAAAGGATAGTGTAGTAAACAGTGTTGAGTGAGGCAATGTTATAACCTTGTAATCAACAGTATGATTTGTCTATTGTAGAAATGGTGGTCCCCTGACAGTAATTATCAAAGAACTTAGAGTATCAAATGATCATAAAATTTTTGTTATGATTATTAATGCATATTAATTGCAAAAATTATGAGTTTCACTCTGACCTTCTATAAAAAAAGCTTACCGTATATTCTAGCCCTGTTACACCCTGACCACATTCTCTGATTTTTAAAAAATTTTTTTAAAAATTATTTTCTCTTACAACCACAGCAAAACCCACTGACTAATAAAAGCTTTTCTAATTAACATTTTTTCACCAACCACTTTCCATAACCATTTCTAACTAACCACTGCATTACATTTTCCTACATTATTCTTCAATTTCCTTTTGTTTGTTTCCTGTTTAGATAAACACTCTGAGGGTGGGGATTGTGTTTGCACGCTGATGCATGTGTCAAGTTTCGAGTACCAGCTGGATAGTCTGTGGACTGAGTAAATACTGACTGCCTGTTGAAAACACTTGATGCAGCCTCCCCAGGTGTTTAGCATAGTCTGAGTAGTTTATGTATTAGTTAAATCTGACTCAGTAATTGGCACTCCTGGGGTTTCAGTTAATGATGGAATACCTATTTACCTCTTCCAGTGTCAGGTTACATACCTGATAGGATCAAAGTCTTATGACATAGCCTAACTTATGTGTGACAGCAGATGCTATCTAGATTTTGTAGAACCCAGAAGTACAAGTATAAAAATAGTATTGTTTTTTGGTTTTTTCTTTTGGTGCTGGGGATGGAACTCAGGACCTTGTACATGTTCTACCACTTACCCCTTAAAGCAAATTTTATGAAATATTTATAAAGGTCTTGTACATTTCACTTTTCTGGCAATATTAGAAGTTGCTTAATTAGAAGTTAACTTAAACAATGATTATAGTAATTACTGCCATTTTCACTCATCTACTTTTTCCTGGGTGCTTTAAGATATTTTGTTATTTATTCTCTTAAAAACACAACAAGATATTTGTTATTCCCAGATCATACAATAATTAACATCTTGCTTACATAGAAATCTAGTTTTCTGTCCTTGGAATGAATACTGCTTTCTTTTTTTTTAAAAAAAAAAAAACTTTTTAAAATTGTATTTATTTATTGTATCTAGGACAGGGTGTACAATTTGTACAGGGTTTCACTGCATAGATCGAACTCGTAGTGATTCTCCTGTTCACAGCCTTCCAAGTGCTGGGATTACAGGCGTGTGCCACCATGCCTAGCCTACAATTCAGTAGTTGTATCTGTCTCCCTTTCTTCCCCTCCCCTCCCCTCCCGTCTCTTTTTCCCCGGTATGGACGATTGAACTCAGGACTTTGCGCTTGCCAGGCAAGCTCTTATTTTACTGAGCCATCTCCCCGGCCTGAATACTGCTTTCTTAGTGAAAAGAAAGTCTTTCAACATTTGTCAGTGTCACATGTGTTATGTAATCTGCTGTCTGTCTTAAACATTAGTAAGTCTTTATAACAGCAATGAAATCATAATAATCTTGACTAAGATTTAGGGGCACATGAAGCATATTTAGGTAAGAACCATGCCAAGAGTATTGAGTGGTGGATTATCAGTATACCTAATAACTATACCTAGATTCAATGGCAAACATGATAATTTTACTAGTACTCTATCTAGATGAGATGGTGATGAAATAGCTTGCAGAATAAAGTAGGTAGCTTTATTCATTTGGCCATTTGAAAGGAAAAGCTATATGTATAACTCAGGGAAGCATTATCTAGGAGTTAAATTTATAAAATATATTCCAGCTGACAAGGGAAGCATTTCTGGAGAGTATTGTGCTTCAATGCTCATAGCAGAGAGTTTGTTTTTGCTTCCTATTTGGTGAAGAGTGCTTTGCAAGACGATGACTTCTATGAGGAAGAAAATGTGCTGTGCAGCTAGCTCATCAGGCACTACAGATTTCCCTCTTTATTTTATTATAAATTGACAATTTGTGTTATATGTATTTAGTACATGTTATGATTTGTGAACACAAGGTGGAATAATTAAATCACACTAATTAACAAATCTCTTCTTGTGGGAATATTTAAAATTTACAGCTATTTTGAAATATACAATGAATATTAACTATATTGCTACATGAGCTCAAAAAATACACAAAGCATAGTGTCCTTTGAACATGTCTCTCTATTCCTCCTCCACCTCCTAGACTCTGACTCTATGAGTGTAACTACTTTAGATTACATATATGAGTGCAAACATGCTGAATTTGTCTTTTGGGTCTGGCTTATTTCACTTAGCATAGTGCTCTCCAGTTCCATGGAAGTTGTCACAAATAACAGAATTCTTTTCCTTTTTAAGATTGCGTAACACACACACACACACTTTCTGTATTTTATAGTCACTTGTTGATGGGTGCTTAGGTTGTTTTCAAAGTTGGTTTTGTGCAGTAAACATGGAAGTGCACAGTTCTGGCACACTGATTCATATCTTCTGAGTAAATACCCAGAAATGGGACTGGCGTGTCTTACAAGATGCAGAAAAAAAAAAAAAAAAAGAAAAACTAGAGTTCTGCTTCTGAGAGTTCTGTGGGTTGGGTTGTACAGTGTTTGGGATTTGTGTGGGAAGTGTCTGGCTTCCTGGATTTGATCAAGCTTGTTTCATAGGGGACATTCCCAGGGCTTGGTAAAGATGTTCTACCTTGGAAACAGCTTGTTAAACATGTTCAAGTCTTTGTAAACCACATTCAGCCTCCAAATCTAATGTTTTCTTGTCAATGTATAGTAGTTTAACTTTGAGAGGAAACTAGCCTCTTCCTGTTCACAAACACAGACTTTTACCAAGAACAAGCTGTACTCTAGTTGTAGCCTTTAGTTTATTTCGGAAGGTGCTGCTGAGTTCTCCATGTTGTATATCTTGTATCGTGTGGATGACTTTTCCTAGAAAGCATGTGGCATCATTAATTGAAGAGACCCACAGTCAGAGCAGTGCTGTAGCATTTTGAAAATCTGCTCAGCTCAGTCTGAACCTTACTAATTTAATTTCTCTTACTATCTCAGCTCCTATTTGGAAAGCTTTCAAGGCTGCCAGCTGTGTGACTGGGGTTGAAAGCATTAGACTTTAGATGAAGTTTGTGGCAGGAATGTGGGTTTGCCCTATTAGTGTTGCAAAATCACTTCTTATGTAGTGAATCACACTTTGCTCTGCCTCCCATAGTTTGGTTTTAGATTATTTTTTGTGTGTGGTTTTGGTTAGTGAATATGTATGTGCTCAGGGCTTTCTTTTCCTTTATTCCTTTCCCTTCTTTCAAACAGCAAAGAAGGGAATAATCTCAAGTGTGTTTGTACTTGATAGTTTTCAAGTTCTGTAGGCAATTTCCCCTTTTATCTATATGCAGGCATTTTATTTATTTATTTATTCATTCATTCATTTATTTAGCAGAGCCGGAGAGTGAACTCAGGCCCTTGCGCTTGCCAGGGTAGTGCTTATTCCACTGAGCCATCTCCCCGGCCCGGCATATGATAGTTTAAAAACTTTTTGAAATCATTAGTTTTATCTTACTTTCCCAACAAATATTTTATTCTTTTGGGATTAAATGTAGCCATAATAATAATCAGTCGAGTTGTGAACGTTGAAGAATTTACCCATAATGGCATCATACTCACATAATTATTTTTAGTGTATTTTCTTTGGCTGAAGAGTTTTTTGTTTTGTTCCTTAAGTGCTTTTACTATGAACAAAATTAAAAGATTGGAATTTTACTTTGTTTTGCTACCCTTTGGTTTTTTTCTTATTTTTATCTTTTTTTAGTACTGGAGTGAAAACTCAGGACCATTTTGTTTTTTATATTTTGAGGTAAAGGCTTGCTAATTGTCCAGGCTGAGCTGAAATTTGTAATCCTCCTGCCTCAGCCTCCCAGAGCGCTGGGATTACAGGAGTGCACCATCATGCCCAGATGCCTTTCTTTTCTTTAGAGCTACTGAATGCCCAAGAGAGGCATTCTGAAGAAAAGAGAAAAAAATTGGAAGATTGAAAAGCTTTTTTTTTTTTTTTTGAAAGATAGCTGATTAGACCTGTATAATTAGCATTAAGTATCTTCCCTGATTCCTAAGGAAATATAAATACAAAAAGTGATTTTTGAGGCAATATGTTCTCTCCTTAACACTCCAGAACCTTTTAACCTTCTGATATTCTATCAAATATGTCAGACATTTAGGATTTTTCCAATAAGTGAAAAGAGGAGGGTATATAGAGGTGCCTGGTATCACTTTATGTCAGCATTTCTCATATCTGTCCTTCTATTACTTAGAATGAATGTCAAGTTGGAGAAAATGTCCTTTCCCTTCTAAGTACTAACAAGGCCCAACCCTGCTGAGCTTGCAAGATCAGACGAGATCAGGTGTGTTCAGGTGGTATAGTCGTAGATGAAAATGTCCTCTGGAAAACCTTGATGGCAGATTTTTGTTGGCTTTCAGAGGACATCACTAGGAAATGGTTAAATTGTCAAATGGCCTGTCATTCAAGATATAGCTGAGAAAGACAGCAGTTTTCACATATATGCTAATACAAATTTAGTGTTCTAAAAGAATGCTTACCTATTGATAAAAAGTTTCAGAATGTATAAATGTCAGTCTTTCCCCTTAGACTTTAAAAAAGATTTTATTTAACATTTAAGAAATGAATGCTTTTTGGTTGCGTATTTAAAGAGCATTTTAAAACCTTCAGTTCACGAAATTTTATATGAAGTGAACTGAAGGTGAATAAATTTTTTAGGGTTGAAGTTCTGGTTTTACAATCTACAGTGTCAATTTTTTCAGTCATTTCTCTTGTGAAGACTTTTTTTATTTCATGAAGTTTGGATATTTCCATCTTTTTAATGTGACTTTCCCAGAAAAATCCCGTTTATTATTATTTTCTTAAGTGTATTTATACTTGGCATTATTCTTTAACCTTAGAATTTAAAACTTATTCACAGAGAGGTCACTTGACATAGACAGAAATAAGATAGACATAGGTTGGTGGAGCATGGTATATTTTGAGAACTTGCTGTATTTGTGGTATTCTTACTTTATTTTGAAATATAACTTGTTTATGTATTTGTGGACGAGCAAGTTGCTTTTGAAATTCGCTTTGTATCGTAGAATTGTTTATAGCCTGGTTAACAGTATTATCTGGATGTAATCGGAATGGGGGGAAGAGAATGAATTGCGTAAACATTTAAGGACTAGGAAATAACTGAAATATCTAAAATCTAGCTAACATTGATTCTGTTTCTAAAAACATTGTTTTGATGTACCTTTAAAAACAACTGTATAATTTATCCTGCTGTAACCCTTTCATTTTTAAACATAAACCTGATTTGTACATTACATAAGCCTTAAATTTCATATATATGAGGGGAAGGGTGAGGTTTGAGACAAGAACCCGCAATCTCTTATTTTCTCAAAACAGCTCTTTTCAGCCTCCCAAGTTAACCACTATTGCCAGTGACAAGTCATACCTCTTTGCCTGAAGTGGTAAGTTGTATGCCACTTCTAAAATACCATTACTAAAAACAGCTCAAATTTCTAAGCTGCCTTACATTTTCAAAAGCATTTGAAAGTATTTTTGGACTCACCAAACGTTATTAGATGGAAGAAAAAAAAAAGTGTGTTTGGCCAATTTGTATCCATCCCATAGTTGGCTGCAGGAAGGGCTAGAAAAATTTTCGAATTCCTTTGTGACTTGCAGTCAATTCGTCTAATGTTATAAGATCATGAGCATGCAGTATATTCAGATTAGTTAATAAGCCTTTACCCTCCAGAGTTTGTTGTTTTATAAATAGGGCAAAAACCATACTTGCTGGTTGTTCCATGTTAGTTATGTTAACTGAGATCTACCAAGTAATTTGCTCCTAATTTTATTTTTTTCATAATTTTATTGATAAACAAATAGCACTGAGACAGTTTCAAATCAAATCGCTATAATTTTAAACATAAATCCCTATAATTTAAGACTGATCTAGATCTTCCTGCTCTGATCAATACTCCCTCCCACCTGTTTTTTGCTAATACATGTCCAAAGTTCATTCCTCCTGGGATTGAGCACTCTCAGATTTCTCAGGATTGATTCTGAGTTTGTGATCTAGGAGATTACTCTTGGAAACCTCTTGATATATCATTATTTATGTTGTAGAGAGGGTACTTTGGGATTGCGAGAAGATTTTACCATTATTTCTTTAGTCCAAATTTTTCTTGATTGTAAAAACATTGAGTTAACAACCTTTAAGGAAAAGTTGGAATAGTCATGTTAAATGTTCAAATTGTAAGGCAGTCAACCTTTTCATAGAATTAGAAAATGTATTACGTTGGAGAAGTAAGGTCGAGCTAGGGTATAGCTTAGTGGCACAGAGTCTGCCCGGCAAGCGGAAGGTCATGAGTTTGGTTCCCGGTACTAACAACAACAACAAAAACCAGAAATAAGATAAACTAATCATTTTTTTATTTAGTAAATGAATAACTTTTAAAAATGTACAAAAATATTTTCCAAGATAATTTTGTTCACTGGAACAGAAGAGCTTTAGAGTGACAGTATTTTTAAAACACATGAATTACATGGATCAACAGATTTGTTAAATGCTACATTAATGTAAAAATGTGTGTGTATTGTTAACCTACAAATATTCAAAAATTCAGCTTTGTTACAATTCTTTTTTCCCATCAAAGAGTATGTATCAATTTAAGGTTTTTTTTTTTTTTTTTTTTTTTGGAGGCTCGAAATGCCTTTAGGGCATTTCTGGTTTGCAGTGACTCTCTGGGTTGGAACCCCAGAAGCTTGAGCTTGAGGGCTTTGTTTAAGCAGGCACTTAAACAACTGAGCTACTGGGCAGGTCCCCTGTATCAATTTAAGAAACTTTGAAAGGTGATAAAATTTTAAACTGCTGGAATTTTCTTTTTTCAAAGATCCTGTTTTCTTTTCATTGCATGTCTCACTGTGCTATGCAGGCTGGTCTTGAAATTATATTGCCCAGGCTGGCGTTGAATTCATGGTGACCCTTTTGCCTCAGCCTCTCAGCTGCTGGAATTATAGCATGCACTACTGTGCCCAGCTGCTGAGATTTTCTCAATTCAGGAATTTTGGAATAAGTTTGAAACCTATGATATGATATAGTGTGTTCATTAAAATACCATTTGTTTTTATTTCTGTAGTGTTATATAATTTATTTTGCAGCTCTTAAAGATTTAAAAGTGGCTTTTTCTGTAAAATATTTTGTGAGTATCAATCTCGAAGTCAGAAGATCTGATTTCTAGGCTCTTACTGCCTGAGTGATGTTGATCAAATCAACAAAACTTGTGTTCAGTGTAAAATTTGAGAAATAGTTGTACCTTTAATTAGGCAAATAGAATGAATGCCTTTAGCCTTCTTTGTTTAGAATAATAACTTCATTTGAGGTAGTAGAATTTTTTAGAGCTAATCAGGAATGTGGAGATAATTGAGCTCTTCTGTTCTTTTGTCACTGAGGAAGGTGTGGCCTAACGATGCTAAGCTAAGGCCTTGAGTCTCAAAGATATCCCAGATATTGGCCAAGAAGGTCCAGAGACCAGGCCTTTTCACAGTCTTTTCACCATGCCAGCTCAGCTTCAAAACTGGTCTGCAAGAGAACATTAGCAGTCTGTTGTCAGATATTCTTGACTAATGGAGGATTAGTATTGTCAGTTTTAAGTTTGCAATTATGTTCTTCTTGAGAACTCTGTTTTGACTCTTACAGATTTTTTTGGATAAAACATTAATGAGTTG
>NW_004524667.1:6570023-6620057 GCF_000260255.1 Octodon degus | reverse complement strand
CTGGAGTCCCTTTTTTTTGACTGATATATTTACATGTAATTGCTGAAATTGATAAATTAGGTCAGTTATAATTTAGGTTACTATTTTGTTGTCACTTTTACTATTTTGATGTTCATTGTACACAGAATGTGTTAACATACTCTTATCACATAGCTCTCAGTCTTTTGAAGAGAAAATGACAAGGACAGGTATTTTTTGTGACTATTTTAGAAAACATATGTCATTTCTTCTTTGCTATAGTTATTACAAAGCCAGGTAGATATATTATTACTTAACAAACACTTGCTGCATACCTTGTATAGTAGTGCTGTGCTAGATGAGAGTGATTTGTAAGACTAATGTACAGTGGGCAGTGCTTTTCACATGTAGTCCAATTTAGGAGATTGAAGTGGGAGGATCTCTTGATACCAGAAGTTCATCATCGCTTGAGCTAATCTGGGCACATAGCAAGGATGCCTATATGAATGAGTAAATAAATAATAAGCAAAGGCAGGGGAAAAGAACAACAAAATGTAGCCTTTGTCCAAGAGACAATGAACTTACTGGTTTATGGCTTTGTTCTCCACAGCATGAAATCAAGCATTTTCCTATGTTTAACAGTGTTTGTCAAAATAATTTTCTCTGTGTATTAGTGAAGGGAGTTCTGTGCAATTTGAATAGAGAAATGCTGCAAATAGAAAAGCAAATAATTTTAGAACCCTGAGAATAATATTATGAAAGGTTAAATTGTCTTTGCTTTAATAAAAGAAGTAGTTAAAATTATTTTAGTCACTGAAATAGTGTGTTTGTTTAAACTGCAGCACACCTAGACAGAAATAAATCTTGTTAAAACAACAGCTTTCTATGGACCTCACTTGTGCCCGTTCTGGGTTCCAGAATCTTGCCTGCAGTAACTAGAAAAGGTCTACTAAGCTTGCTTGTAGTGGTATCTTTTAAGAGGTTCTTTAACCTGATACTTTGTGAAGAAAAAAATAAAGAGGATTAGTTATGTATTTCTTGAGTTTATAGTCTGAAATGACAACCCAAACATTTTATTGTATGCTATAGTTAACTAAAGCAAGTTTTATGCTATAGACTACACATGAGCTTTTGTGGGATTTTGAATCAGTCTTCTTTTTCCTCTCATAGAGGGACTCAGACCGAGGTTTTTCTGAGATGCGTCTGTATTTTGATTTGACTTGAATTGTCTATTATATTCATGAAAAGCTAGCTATTCTTGGGAAAAAAAATGTTTAAAGGTATATAGGGAGACACTGATACATTTCTACATTCTTCAAAGGCAGGACTTTGATAATTTTTACAGCATTGCAGAAGACCCCTGATTTATAATGGTTGAACCTAGAAATTGTTTTATAGTAGTGTAAAAGTGACATGCATTTAGTAGAAACCATACTTTGAGTTTCGACCTTTACCTGGGCTAAATGGTATGTGGTAAATCTTTTTCATGTTACACCAAGCTGGTCAGAGAGCTGTAGCTCCACTCAGCCCTGTCGCCATGGGGGGAAAAACTGGGGTTCTGCAGTGTAGCACATTACTAAATGATAAGATTCAACAGATTAAATTATTAAATAAATTTTCAACTTACATTTTTAGTTTACACCAAGGTTTGGACATCACGCCATTGTGAATTGAGCTAGTGATCTAGCTACTGTAAATATTCTTTGCATAAATGAATGAATAGGCTTTTCTTTAGCTGTGTATATAATCTTTCTTGTGTTTGATGTCATTCTGGTTTCCACCTACTGTTCCTAAGATACTTCTTTTTTCTTTAAAAGTTCTTATTTTTGTATACAAACAGCCATTTTTATCCTGACTTTGTATTTGCTTCAAACAACAATTTATTGTTATTATCATATCTTATTCTGTGAGTCCGAATAAGGCATACATAGATGGCTTGTCTTTGTGCCATGATGCTTGATATCTTGTCATCAGTAACACCAAGCTTATGGTTTATTCTAGTATATCTAGGAAAGTATGTATCTACTTGTAAAAGCAAAACTATTTACTTGGTTACTATGGTTACCTTCTCCTGTCTTCATGTTGATCTTACCTGCATATCTTCATGGGGCCTAACTGTCTGAGTGCTTTTAGTCCTAGATGGGATTAGAAGACAGAGAATTGATGCTCAAAGTGATTAGGTTTTCACATCTGTGTATCTACATCTGTGTGTGTGTGTGTGTGTGTATGTGTATGTGTGTGTATACACTATGTCATGATGAGTAGCTTTAGGGCATTCATATTTGGAGATAATCATTTCATAGCAGAAATTTCTCCAGAATCTGCAGAAATGACATAGGAACATAAAATTTTGCATTTATAAAAGTCATGAAAACAAAAATGAGTACTTACTACTATCACCACTTCAGGAAATAAATGGACAGTTAATACCACAAAACAGTAAGCTCATAATCTAATAATAAAAATAGACCCTTAAATTCTAATTAAAGATTTAGCTTTGTAGAAAAAAGCATTCCATAGGAACTTTTTTTAAAGACATATTCTTGCTATGAAGTTTGGGCTGATCTTAGGCTCATTTTTTAGCCCAGCCTGACTGAACTCATGTTGATCCTTCTACCTCAGCCTCCCAGATTCTGGGGTTATAGGCATGGATAGAAACTTGGTTCTTTAGCTACACTTCAGAGTCACATTTTGGGAGCCACTTGTCTGGCTTTAATTACATTTGTCAGTGAAGCTTTTGATAAATGAAAATCCACACTTTATAGCCATATTTATTATGTAAGTCATGGAGAAAATTAACTTGAGTAATAGCTTCTATGAAAAGGATCGGTGTAGTATGCTGTTGGAGTCCCTTTCAGTGAAGACTTTACTTTTATTAGAAGCTATTAAAAAAAAAACAGATTTACAAACTATACATAAAACTACCAAGTCAAGATTTAAATTAACAGTATCATGTGATATTGTCTGGCACTAACAAAGTTGCTAAGTCGTTATCTATAATATGCTGAGCTCAAGTTATATTGAATTCAGTATGTACTACTTTTACCTTGTGTGTTTCAACTCCCCCCCTAGTTTTCTTTAGTTAACCTTATAAGAAATTTTGTCCCTTAGAACTTGATATCAAAGAAAATAAAATACCAATACCAGTCTCTAACAGAATTGAAAGCAGAAATGTAAGTACTAAAATTAAATGGCAGGCATTTAGTAATTTTAGATCTGCATTAGAATGAAAATACAAAACTCTGAAGTTGTGAAAGCGTTTTATGGACATGTTATGTGCATTCTTTGTGCCTGGGACTTCCAGTTTGAGACAAAAACATAGCCACAATAGGTTGTTTTCCTAGCTCTTTTCCCCCTTAGATTTCAGAATTGTTTTATTTTCTTTTTTTGTCCTTTCCTCTGATTCGGTGTCCCACCAGACTGGCAGACTGGCCGGGAACTCTCTGTGTGCCCAGGATAGCCTCAAACTCGAGATCCTCCTGTCTTAGCCTCCTGAGAGCTGGGATTAAAGGTTTAAGCTACCACACCTGGCTGTTTTCTTTTTTAAGAATGTTACTAATGTCAGCTAAGTTTTTCTTCTCATCACGGCCTCTTACATTTTTTTTCTCCACAATTCTGTCTTCCATCCAGCAATATACTATTACTTCTTCCTTTTTTCTTTTTTGCTTATATGGGGGCAAGTCAATAATCAAATAATCTTGTTAGTAAAATATTTGGGGATAATTCATTGCAGCTTGTTTATGTAAAGACTAGGTGTTAGAAAACATCTTGATATCACATTGTTCTCTTGAGGGAAATGAGTTGGGAAGATGGAATGCAGAGCTGGAATGATCGTGAAGCATCCAAGGGAGCGCAGAGGCGGGGAAGTTAGACCTGGATTCAACTGGCAGCAGTTCTTGCTTTAACTTGAGCAAATCATTTTACTTCTCTGACTTAGTTTCTTCATGTACAAAATGGAATTAGTTCCACTCAGGATCCAGGGCTTACAGTAAGCAAGTACAAACTCCCAGACAATTTTTATCCCTTTCTCAAATTCTATTTTTTATTTAATATTATTTTATTTTGAAAAGCAAAAATAAAAACAACAACAAAAATCTGAAAAAAAAATGGAATTAGTACGTACCAATCTGTGGAAATACTAGAAGTATTAAAATATGCATGTTCAATTTGTAGCAGAATAACTGGATTCTGTTCCTTTATAAAATGCAGCTGCTTCCTTTTTATGATTGAGTAGTAGTCATATGTGTATATATACCGCACTTTATGTATTCATCAGACCAGTTCATCTCAAATCTTGGCAATTGTGAATAGCTGAAGTGTAGCTACCTCTTTGATACTCTGATTTCCTTTCCTTTGGATGTAGGTCCAGAATTTGTGGCAATGTGGATGAGCCTAGAGGAGATTATGGTATGGAAAATAAATTAGGCACAGAAAGACAAAGACTGTATTTGTCACTTACATATGGAAGTTAAAAACTTGATTTCACAGAAGTAACATGTAGATAGTGTCACCAGAAGCTGAAAGCAGTAGAAGGAAGAGCTGAATGGAAGGGAAAGGGCTAGCTAACAGAGTTAGAGGGCCATTTGAATAGGAAAGATAAAGTCTAATTTTTGATAGCACAATAAAATAAATATGATTCACAACAACTAATTATAATTGTTTCAAAATACTAGTAGAAAAGATTTTGTTCCCAACAGAAAAAAAAAAATGTTTGAGGGTAATGGACATGTTGTCTGCCTGGATCTGATCATTGTACACTATATGTATTTTTTAAAATTTCGCACTATATCCAATATGTATGTACAGTTATTTTGTGTCAACTTAAAGTTTGAAATACAGTAAGGAAAAAATAGCTCTTTTGTGATTTTCTATGCTTAGGAAGTTGGATGAATCATCTCCAGATCTTTCCAGTGTTATTTATGTTTTGTATTACTAGATATTTTGTCTGTTGATTCTTGATTCACAGTTCGATTCCTTCTCACTTTATTTGTTCCTGGGTTCATAGAAACTCCCCTGACCAAAATGACTGGGAGAGCACTGTTGTCAGTAAGTGTAGTTCAGCTTAAGCACCCTAATCTGAAATGCTCTAGAATCTGTTTGAGTGTCAGTATAATACCCCAAGTGGAAAACTTCACACTTGTGTTTGTGGATGGATCAAAACACAAGATACACTGAATGTAATTTATAAAATTACCTTAAGTCTCTTTTTATAAGATACATGTGAAAAAGATAGATATGTTACCTAAAGGCATTTTGTGTTTAGACTTGGGTCTCACCTCCAAGGTATCTCGTTAGATATATGCATATATTTCAAAAATGTGAAAAAAATTCAAAGTACTTCTAGATCCAAGCATTTCTGAAAAGGGGATATCAAACCTATATTTTTGAGTCTAAATTTCTCATCTATGAAACTAAATGATTAAAATAAACTATTTCTGAGGGTTTTTGAAATCTTACCCTTTTTTTTTTTTCCCAGAATTGTACTATTGCTAGAGGGTCCAAACTTCCACGTTATTCTTGATGTTTTTGATAGAACCTGTGCACTTAGTGAAACAAAAAACATCTTAAATTTTTAACAAGATACAAAACTCTATGTAGGTCCACACTGTGAAACAAATTTATAATGAAGTCTCTTTTTTGATAATATTTCTTCTGAATAACACTTGGACCATGGTGCGACTCACTGAAATTATAACAAGAGATGACGAAAATTTGGCTGGGTGCTACTCCAAGCATAAACTTGCTGTTGTTCAGCACAGTGAGTTGCAAAAGCTTTTGTCTTAGTAGTTTTGGTACTGGCTTTTAAAGTACCATATTCTTTGTAGGACACTGTAAAATACTTAATTCCATCATACGTAATCATAATTTTAGTCAAATAACATGTAATAAAAATTACAGCCATAAAAACCTATTATATACACATAGCTATTTCCAACTTTAAGAAAAATAACTATTCATTTCATGCTTGCTGTTTTTGGTGAATTTGTGCTGTCTTGCAAAAGATAAGAGAAGAAAAAATATAGAGACTGTAATAGATATCTAAAAAGAAGTGCTCACATCACTAATCACCAGGGAAATGTAAATCAAAACCACAATGAGATATCATCCTACCCTAGTTACAATGGCTGTAATCAGCAAGAAAAATATAACATTGCTAGTGAAGATGCGGACAAAAAGGGACTCTTGCACATTCTTGGTAGAAATGTAAATTAGTACAACCATTATGGAAAACAGTATGAGTTTCTGCAAAAAACTAAAAATAAAACTACCATATGATCCAGCTATTCTACTACTGGGCATATAGCCAGAGGAAATAGGGCATTTTGTTCCCGTTTTGACTGCAGTACCATTCACAGTAGACAAGGAATCAACTGAAGTGTCCATTAGTGGATGAATGGGCTTTTAAAAATATAATATATACAAAAAGAGGAATACTAATCAACTTCAAAAGAGAATGAAATCTCATCATGTGTGGCAACATAGATGAAACAAGAGGGCATTATGTTAAGTAAAGTGAGGCAAGACAACATATGAGTGCTACATGTTCTCATGTAGAAGCCAAAAGAAGTTGATTTTATAAAAGAGAGAATAGTGGCAACTAGAGGATAGAAGAATCGGGCAGGGGTACCAAAATATAAATAGATAAGAATAATTAATTCTTCTGCTCTGCTGCATAGTAGGGGAACTGTAGCTTGTAGCTTTATTATATTTTTTGTATTAAGAATTACACAAGAGGAATGTGACAGTTGCCAAGAAAAGAAATCAAAAAATATAAGGCCTAGTCAGATGGACATCAGTTTGACAGCCAGGTCTACCCCCAACTTCTTTTGACATCAGATTGTGTTATCTGTTCTGATAGTTTTAAGTATTACATAACATTTTCCCTTTAAAGGAGACATCTTTCCCTCTTTCCCAGCTATGAACTTTATGTGAATCTTCAGGCCAGGCACCCAGTAATGCCCCAGAATCTGGACTTACAGCTCCCAAGTACAGCAGCAGGTTGTCACCTTACTGAGAAATTGGTTGAAACTTTGCCGTGACTCTTACGGACCTGCCAGGAGGGAAAGATAAATTTTAGTGTAAGATCGTGATAGTGACCATTTGGATATACTGTATCCAAACCCTTATTTCCTCGTCATTTGTCAGAACATTAGCCTTCTCCAGCTTCATTTATATCTTTCTCTGCTAAAACTGTTCTTATAAAGGGAATAGTAGTGCCTAGTTGCCAAAAGAGTAGAGAGGTTAATTCTCAGGGACACCAAATCAATCTGTAGACTACACCCTCCTTGAAACTACCTGCTCCTGGATTTTGTAATATCTTCTTCTACTGGTCTTTCACCTTTTAGATGATTTCTTTCAAAGTCTTTCACCTGTTTCTTGTTTTACAGTATTCGAGTTCTTCAGGTCCTGTGCTAGGCTCCCAACTCTCCTTTGTATCTTTTGCCTAAGTGATCTTAACCCTGTCTATTGAGTTAAACAATATTTTTAGGTTAGACTTCAAATTTAGTATTGTTAGTTCTCTTTTGAGTCTAGTACATTGAACTTACAGATATGAAGTTAACTTTTGCCCCTATCTGCAGGCAAGAATCCCATGCTTTGCTTAGTATTTTTTTCTTTAGTAGCTTTATTGTGTTAGACATGAATGATTCTGAATGGTTTCCTGTGCTAGACATGAAAAGATCTGTGACTGTGATAGATATATTATTTTCCATTATATCAAGACATATAAATTGTGGATGTGGACTGAACTGTATCTGAAGAGTTTTCAGCTCGTATGTGTGTTTTTCTATATGTTTTAATGTTTTATGAATATATACTTAGTGCAGATGATATAACTATAGCTACTTGTTTAAATTAGGATTAATTGTATTTTCTGAAGCATTTAATTCAAATTAAAATAAAATCTTAATGTTAACTTTAAATTAATTTTGAATGCCACTTGGAATAAATTGAAAATTTTTCTAGAAAATGTGAACTTGTCTGCAGTACATAATAACCTATTTAAATTTTTTTCCTGTGGTCTAGTGGTCTACCTTTAGCACTGTTAACCTATTGATTGGGAAGAATTTATTTATATCTAGCACAAAATCTTTATTTTTCCTTACTTACAAGTGATATTTTTTATTCTTTGAAGTATAAAGGAATAAACCCAGGGCCTTGCACCTGTAGCAAAGTGCTATACCACTTGGGCTACCTCCCTAGCCTTATGTTATTATTGTCATTTGCAATGAAACCTTGTATTTTACCATTAATTAATTAATTTTTGTAGTTCAGACTGTTCTTGAACTCAGTATGTATCCTACAGTGGCCTCAAACTCAAAACCGTCATCCTGCCTCAGCCTCCTAAGAGCTGTGCTGGGATTACAAGTATGTGCCATAATGCCTGGTGATTGTAGGATATATTTTCATTGTATGAATAATTATGTAATCTATATATAATATAATATCTGGTTAAATGATTTGAAGTGGTCCTCATAGTTGAATCTTGAAAGTGACTTGTGTTTTGAGGCTATATGACTTGAAATATGCTGAGCTAAAGGTGTATTTGTATATTTAATTGATAGTTTTTGTGTTTTTAACAAAACAGAAAATTAGTAATCACACATTATAGGTGTAAGTTGTAGATATATATTTATATGTGCTTGAATTAAAGAATCCTTTGTTAGCTTTTCCTTGCATACCCTATGTTTTCTCTGTTTCAGCTAACCCGTCTCTGTCTGGCTTGATGATGGGAGTGGTGGTGCTGGCTAAAATAACAAGGTGGACAATCGTAGTCCTGAGTTAGAATATGAAGTAAAGTATTTGAAGTGCTTCCTGTTGGTTAGCCAGCAATTTCCAGCACCATATACCATATTTGTAATTGTCCACCATTTGCATTTAGATATAAAATGTACCCTAAAAACCTCCCATATTCAGAGGCAGGACTTTGTGAAAGTGTTGGATTGTAGGAGCACTATCCTCATTATTCTAATTAGGAGGTGGCATCTGAATGGGAGAGGTAAATCACTGGATGTGACCTGGAAGGGTGTGTTCTCATTTCCAACTCTTCCTTCTTTCTCTGCTTCCTGGCCACCATGAATTGAGCAGCTTTTTTCTTTCATGTCCTTTCACCATGCCATTCCTGCCTTGGGACAGCATAAGTCTAAGTAAACTTTATACTGTATAGTCAGGTGTTTTGTTCAAGCAGTGAGAAAGCTACAAATAACATCTACCAAAAATGGAGTTGGTTGTTTGAGATTGAAAAAACATATTTTTTAAATTCATGTATCAATTCTACTTTGTTGGGAACAACTTCCTTTGCTTGGTAGCAACTTTCACAAAATTGTGTGGCTACCTGTGGGCTAAGAAAAATAACTATCTCCATGATCCATTCAGTGTTACAAGATATAGGGAATATGCTTTTGCTATTCCTGGCAGAACTATACCAAAAACTATTGAGAAGACAGTTTCTAAGTGATTGCATTTCTGCCATATTTTGATCAAATTAGCAAAAATAAAATAAAAAATAACATCATCAAAACTGTGGCCTTCCAAAACTACTTAGTGGATAAGAGCTGTCATGGCCTCTGCAGTTGGGCTGGCTTGGTATGAATCTGGCTTTGGCTAATGTGTGGCTTTAGGTGAGGAACTTGCCTTCCCAGGAGTGTGTTGGGCCGTGTGGAGGCGCAGCGGTGCTATGTCAGGGTGCCGTGAAGGCTGAACTAGGTGCACATGTGAGAAAGGCCCTTCTGCTCAGTGCTCTCATAGATTAAGACTACAGTAGCTGTCCATGCTGACCTTGTGTTAAGAAACCAAAAAGTGTGAGGTTGACTGAGATACATGTGACTTCCTTGATTTGTTAAAGATAACATTCCATTTATTAAACATAACAGTCACTAAGAAGCTTTTGGGTTTTTTTAAGAACACTGATTTGAGTCTTGGTGTATTTTTGAATTAATATTATTTCTATTCAGTGATATTGAATATGTATGAATTATTTAGCAAAACAATTCCAGTAAATTCTGTACCGTGACCTTTGCTAAAAAAAAAAAAAAAAAAAAAAAAAAGAAAAAGAAAAACAGAAAATGAAAGGTCCAGAGCTCGATCTCTCTCAGTGGAATAAGCGCTTCCCTGGCAAGCACAAAGGACTGAGTTCAATCCCCGGTTTCACCAAAAAAAAAAAAAAAAAAAAAAAAAAAGAAACCAAAAAGTATACACCTGTTCTTTTTCTTGTACTTATCAATTAAAATGTTTTGTTTTGTTTTGTCAGAACTGGGGATTGAACTCAGGCCCTTGCACTTGCCAGGCAAGCGCTTATTCTAGCGAGCTATCTCCCAGGCCCCTTAAAATGTTTTTTAGCCAGTATTGCAGACGTCACTTTATTTCCTTCCCAACTTACTTTGCTTCCTCTGCATCTGTTAATAATCATTCATTTAAAAATAAATAGAATAAAATGACATGTTATACATTTAATGTTAACACATTCAGCCCTGATCACTCAGCCCTAATCAACCAATACGATTTATTTTTCGTGATCCAAAGCACTTAACTGTACTCATCCTGCTGCTTGGCACTCTTATATGGCTCTTGCTCGTGAGTTTGAGGCTAGACCCACCTTTATACCTTTAGGTACATCTGCTCACAGATAGTCTGAGCCATCACAGAGGAAGAACAGGGACTCAGGTAAATTTTTAAAAATTATTGTATTTTTTAGCATTTAAAAATGTTTTGTTATTTTACATACTATAAAAAGCACTCATTTATGTGTACAAAAAGAGTTTTGTTCAGTTGTATGCATTTTGTCTCTCTTTATCTTTAGAGTAATCTAGTTTTGGAATACGTAAGTATTCCAGAACTAGAGGGGATGGGAGGGGAGGGAAGGGGAGGAGTAATAAAGCTGCTTATGAAAAACAATCAACAACTATCAATGCAGAAAAAGTATTTTACAAAATAGAAAATAATAAAACACAGAAATAAAAAGCAGCCCCTAACCTGCAGCTTCTCCAAGGCAAATCCAGGGTACATTGAAGTGGGGAAAAAAATCAAAAGCCACTCAGTTGAACTTTTTGACATGGTAGCAATGGATGTAACAAAATAGATGAATGAGTGTCTAGAAAAAGACAAATCAGAAATAACTACTCAGATGACTAAAGAGATGATGACCATAATGAAAGATATGGTTAATTTAAAGAATCTGGAGCTGGGGAGATGGCTCAGTAGACTTCCCTGGCAAGTGCGAGGGCCTGAGTTCAATCCCCAGTTCCGCAAAAAAAAAAAAAAAAAAAAAAAAAAAAAAAAAAATTAATGAATCTGAAGTAGATGCAGACTTCAAAAAAAATAAACATAGAGTAGCTTAAGAGAATGATAGAAACTATGAATGTCCAACATAGCAAAGAACTGAATTCTATAAAACAGATTCAAACACCTATCTAAGAGATTAAAAATTCTATTCAAAATATATGTACAAGAATCAGAATGAAAGTAGACTATCAGATCTGGAAAACAGGTTTGCTGTTAGTCCTCATGATGAAAGACTTCTTAAAAATAGCATGATACCATGAAAAATCATTCCAACAGCTGCTAGAAAATGCAAAGATGAATAACATAAGATTAATTGGCTTTTTCTTTGTTTTTTTGGCGGAACCGGGAATTGAACTCAAGCCCTTAGTGCTTGCCAGGGAAGCACTTATTCCACTGAGCCATCTCCCCAGCCATAAGATTAATTGGAATCAATGAAAGATCAGAAAATAACACAAGAACGTGAAAAAAAAAACAAACAAACAAACAAAAAAAAACACCATGTTCACAGAAGTAATAGCAGAAAACTTCCCAACCATTGAAAAAGAATTTGAGATACAAATAGAGGCATATAGAACTCCCATTACTCATGATCAGAAAAAAACTATACCAAGAAATATAATAGTCAAGAACCAGAAAGACAACATAGGAACAGAATATTAAAAGCTGTTAGAGAAAAGAAACAAATCACCTACAAAGGAAAAGTACATCAGAATAGCATTAAACTTTTTAATGCAGACACTTAAGTCCAGGAGAGCTTGGAGTGAGTGAAATATTTCAAGACCTAAAGGAAAATGATCTCCAATACAGATTGATGCAAATTGTCTTTCAAAATTGATGGAGAAATAGTTCCATTCTAAAGAATACCTGAAGGAATTCATAACCACTAAACCAGCACTTCAAACAGTTCTAAAGAAAAAGACAAGAAAAGAATGTCATGATACCCAATAAAATGAATCCACCAGGCCAGGCAAGCAGTTAAATAGAAGGCAAAGAAAAGGAACCAACAATAGGAAAATAACATGACAAGAATGAGCCAATAAAAAACATCAATATGAAATGCTTCCATTTCACCAATCAAAAGAAATAGCAGGATGGATCAAGAAACAAGATTCAACCGTACACTACATACAAAAAGCATATTTAACTCAATAATTTGTAGACTTAAGGTTAAGGTATGTGAAACAGTACTCTATACAACAGGAAACTGGAATAAAGCAGGCATAGCTATGCTATTTGTGTACAAAGTAAATTTCAAGCCAAGACCAATCAGAAGACAATGGAGGTTACTATCTATTTGTCAAGGAAATGATTTAATCCAAGAAAAAGAGAAAAATAATGAAATACATGCACATCAAATATCAGCATACCCGACTATATAAAATACATTGATAGATTTTAAAAATCACTTAAGCGCATATAATTGTAATGAGGACCTCAAATGCCTCACTGTACCAAATTAGAGAGGTCAACTAGACACACTTCTAGAAAAAGAAGAGCAAGTTAAAGCACATACAGGGAACGAAACAGTAAAAGATCTAAGTAGAAATTAATATAATTGAGTCTAAGAAAACAATACCAAGTATTAGTGAATTAAAGAGTTGTTTCTTTGAAAGGTTAAATAAAATAGAACTTTAACCAGGCTAATCCAAAGAAGGAAGGACTCTAAATTCATGCACTTAGGAATAAAGAGGGTGAGATCATAACAGATCCTACAGAAATCCAGAAAATCATTAAGTACTTAAAAAACCTATACTGTAATAAGATGGGAAATGCAGAAGAAATGAACAGATTCCTAGATAAATTTGAGTTTGCCAAAGCTGAATCAAGAAGATATAAAAATCCTAGAGTTAGGAAGATAGCTCGGCAGTCTAAGTGCCTGCCTGGCAAGCACAAGGACCCAGATTTGATTCCTGGTACTGCATGTGATGCCGGCCCAGAAACTTTGGGCATGTTGTGCCAGCCACTGAAACCAGATGTAGTAGCTCACGCTTGTAATCCCAGCACTGGGGAGGCTGAGACAGGAGAATTACAGCAACTCCAAGCTGCATAGCAAGCAAGATCTTGTACCAAATAAATAATTTTTAAAAAATTGAAAGGTATAAAAATCCTAAATATACCAATAGCAGTCAGTGAAATTGAAGTAATTGAAAAAACAACCAACAAAGGAAAGCCTCGGTCCTGATGGATGTAGTGCTGAATTCTACAAAAAATTTATTAGAGCTATAATGCCAGTATTCCTCCATCTCTTCAGTGAAATTGAAAGGAAAGCAGTACACTGAAACTCATTCCTGGAAGTAAACATTAATTACCTTGATACCAAAACCAGAAGAATCTAACCAGAAAAGAGAATTACAGGCCAGTCTTCTTAATGAACATAGACACAAAAATCCTTAATAGGATACTGGGAAACAGAGTGGAGCAAATCATTTAGAAGATTATACACCATGACTGAGTAGGATTCATCCCAGGGATGCAGAAATGGTTCAGCATACACAAATCAGTAAATGTAATACACCATATCAGCAGAACCAAGGACAAACACCACCTACCTGATCATTTCAATAGATGCATGAAAGGCATTTTGACAGAGTCCCAACACCCATGATAAAAACCCTACGGAAAATTAGTCATCTAAATCTAATAAACGCCATCTATGACAAACCAATAGCCAAAACCATACTGAATGGTCAAAAACTGAAAGCTTTTGCTCTAAACTCAGGAACAAGATAAAGATGTCCACTGTCCAATTTTTTTTTTTTTTTTGATGTATTTAATACAGGATCAACATGGTCTCACTACACAGATTGGACTTATAGTGATCCTCCTGTTTTCGGTCTCTCAAGTGCTGGGATTGCAGGTGCACCCCACCATGCCCAATCTCAATTGGCATCTCAGCATGCACCAGGGGTGGGACCAATACGGCACACCAGGGATCAAATCCCAGTCCCTGTGTCTGCCTAAGCAGGCACTTTAATGCGTTGAGCTATCTGGCTGGCCCTCAAAGATTTGTCATTACTTTTATTCAATACAGTGCTGGAAATATTAGCCAGAGCAACTGCAGAAGAAAAAGACATGAATATATCTAGGGAAGGAAGAAGTGAACATTTGCTGATGACATGATACTCTAGAACCTCCAACGAAAGACTCCTAGAATTAATAAGTGTATTTGGCATTGTAACAAGATATGAAGTTTAACATTCAGAAAACAAAAGCATTCCTATACAGAAGTAACAAACTAATTGAGGGAGAAATCATTTAACACTTCTCACAGTAACATCAAGAAAAGTGAAATACTTAGGCATCAATCTAACAAAGGAAAAAAGATCTGTACATCAAAAACTACAGTATTAGCTAGGTCTTATGGTTAACACCTGTAATCCCAACACTCAGGAGACAGGTCAGGAGGATTGCTGTGGGTTCAAGGCTAGCCTCAGCTACATAGTGAGTTAAAGGCCATCCTAAACTATGCAGCAAGACCCTGTCTCAAAACAAGAACAAACCTCAGTAATATGAAAAAGAAGCTTGATTGAGCATCTTGGGAAATGGTAAGATAGCATCTGTTTATGGATAGGCAGAACTGATATAGTGAAAATGCTTCAAAAACTTACACAGATTTAATGTAATCTTCATCAAAATACCAAGAACATTCCTCACCGAACTAGAAAAAACAATCTTAAAATTCATTTGCAAACAAAAACAGAGTTCCAAAAGTAATTCTGGGCAACAAAGGCAAGGTAGGGGAATCACAATCCCTGATTTGAAATTATACTGCAAAGAAAGCTATAATGATAACAGCCTGCTACTGGCAAAAACAAAAAAACCAGATACCAGGATCAGTGAAACAAATTAGAAAGATGCAGAAGCAACTCCAAACATACTTAGCCACCTTATCTTTGATAAAAGGACCAAACACTGTCACTGCACGCAAGATAGCCTCTCATAAAGGGTGCTGGGAAAACTGGCTTTCTCCATGCTCAAGATTAAAACTAAACTTATTTATCCTTGCTAAAACTGAACTAAACTAAAATCTAAATGGATCAAAGATCTCTGTAAGGTTTTGTGGAGAGAGACTGACAGAGGTGAAAAAAGAAAACCTTTATTGCTGATACAACCCTTGGTAATTCACTGTTATGATTTAGTTATTACAGTGCCCCCCAAAAGCCTCTATTTTGCAAGGCCTGGTCACCACCCTGTGGTACAATGATCAGAAAAGATGGTGTAATCTTCGAGATGGACCTTAGTGGAAGGAAGCTGGGTCAATTAAATATTATGCTTTTGAAAGCGATACTGGGATCCTGACCCCTTCCTCTGCCCTGCTTCTGCTGCCATGAGGTGGAAACCTGTGCTACCTGCAGTCCTCACTGTGATGTCCTGCCTTCTACAGGTCAAACAGAGACACAGCCAAGTGATCATAGAATGAAATGCAAACTGAAAGCCAAAATAAATTTTTAAAAATCAGTTTTATTGGCTCACTTTGAATACACATATAGAACAATCACATTCATCACAGGAAATTTGTATCTCCACCTAATACAGCTTTTCTCTCCTGTTTTCTTTATCCCCATGGCCTCAACAGCATCTGTTACTGGTTGACTTCTTGATGACTGCTGCTCTTGCTGGAGATGGAATCTCCGTGTTGTTGTAATTTGCGTTTCTTGAAATATCCGTAATGATGAACATTCTCTCATATGTTAAGTTGCTGTTTGTGCTTCTTCCTTCAAGAAGTGAACACTCATTTCAGATGCTCATTTGTGGATTGGGTTTTGAAATTTGAGGTGTCTCTTTAATCAAGTTTGTTGTTGTTTGAGACAAGGTCTTATTTAATGTAATTCAGGCTGGCCTTGAATGTAGATGATCCTCTCGCCTTAGCTTCCCAAGGGCTGGAAGGCATGCTCCACCACACCTGGCTCTTGAGTTTATTGTATATTCTAGATATTGGTCTTTAGTTTGAGGAGTTACTGGTAAATATTTTTTCCCTTCTGTGGGTTTTCTCTTCAGTCTAGTGGTGGTTTCTTTCCTTTTTAATTTTTTTAAAGGAATTTAACAATGGTTGTTATACTGTATATTGTTGTCTTCAAATCAGTTGTTCAGATTATCAGATATAAGCCTGCAAAACTGGTCAAAAGTTATAAAAAATTAAAAAGGAGAAAAAAATTTAAACATTAACTGCTCCTTTCAACAAACCAGCAGAAAGTAGCAGTGCAATTATCCAAGCTACCCTACACATACAGTTGTGCACGAAGCTTTTTAGTACCATGTGATACCAGTTGTTGATACTTTGTAATACTTCCTGTATGACTGGGGTTTTGTTCATAAAGTCATTGTATATGTCAAAGTCTTCAAGAGTTTTACCTATTTTATCTTCCAGCAGAATTTTTTTTTTTTTTTTTTTTTTTAAAGCAGGGTCTCACTGGGCAGTTCAGGCTCGCCTTGAGCTCACTCTGTAGCCCAGGCTGGTCTCAAACTCGCAATGATCCTCCTGCCTCTGCCTCCCCAATGCTGGCATTACAGGTTTGTGCCATCACGCCCCACTTTTTTGTTGTTGTTGTTTTAATATTTAGATTGATGGGTTTCTGTACGTATAGAACTCTGCCAAGGTCATCATGGTGATGATCCAACATGGTGCTGGGCTCCAAAATAATATGCCCCTCCAAGACTAACTGCCATTTCCTTTTTGTGCAACAACAGTTCTCTCTCAACATGAAGCTTTGCCTGCCCATATAAACTGCACCCCTAGTCCAACCCACTAAGGACCCTTTCCCCAGCTTCCTCCTTAAGGGTCCTTATAATCTCCAGCAGCTCAATTATCTCTAGCAGTACAATTATCTAATCTATCAAAGAGACACCTCAAATTTCAAAACCCAATCCACAAATGAGCATCTGAAATGAGTGTTCACTTCTTGAAGGAAGAAGCACAAACAGCAACTTAACATATGAGAGAATGTTCATCATTATGGATATTTCAAGAAACGCAAATTACAACAACACGGAGATTCCATCTCCAGCAAGAGCAGCAGTCATCAAGAAGTCAACCAGTAACAGATGCTGTTGAGGCCATGGGGATAAAGAAAACAGGAGAGAAAAGCTGTATTAGGTGGAGATACAAATTTCTTGTGATGAATGTGATTGTTCTATATGTGTATTCAAAGTGAGCCAATAAAACTGATTTTTAAAAATTTATTTTGGCTTTCAGTTTGCATTTCATTCTATGATCAGTTGGCTGTGTCTCTGTTTGACCTGTAGAAGGCAGGACATCACAGTGAGGACTGCAGGTAGCACAGGTTTCCACCTCATGGCAGCAGAAGCAGGGCAGAGGAAGGGGTCAGGATCCCAGTATCGCTTTCAAAAGCATAATATTTAATTGACCCAGCTTCCTTCCACTAAGGTCCATCTCGAAGATTACACCATCTTTTCTGATCATTGTACCACAGGGTGGTGACCAGGCCTTGCAAAATAGAGGCTTTTGGGGGGCACTGTAATAACTAAATCATAACAGTGAATTACCAGGGTTTTTTTTACTTTGAGTGATGGGTTCATTATATGTTCTAGACACATCATTTATCAGATAATTACTCTCTTTAGATGTATGTCCTTTGATAGGTGATAATTCTACAAATATTTTCTTCTAATCTTTAGTTTTTGTTTTTATTTTTAAGATGTCTTTGAAGAACAGAAATAATGAATTTCAATGAATTTGAATTTATCATTTTTTTCTTTTATGGTCTATACTTTAGTTGTCATATATAGAATATTTTTGCTGTGTCCAAATGGGTGATTATCCATGGTTTTACACTATAAAAGTCCCTGGAAGAGACAGTTTCCTGGCAAACTGCCATCTCAGGCCCCCCCTCCTGTCCCTCTCTTAGACAGGAGCTTTCTTTCCCTCAATAAATATATTCTGCTCATTAAAAAAAATGGGTGATTATGTTTTTCATATGCTTTCTTCATTGGGTTTCAAAGTTTTGTTGTTATTTTGGTGATGGTGCTGGATATTGAACCAACATAGGGCCATGTGCCTGTTGGGCATGTGCTGTGCCATGGAGTAGCCTCTCCCACCCTACTCTAGCCTAAGTTTTAATTATTTAGATCCTTGAGCCAATCTTTTTCAAGTTAATCCTTGTACGTGATGCAAGGTACAGATTAAATTCTTTTCTCTATTTCATATGTCTAGCCAGTCTTCTGTACCATCTATTAGAAAGGCTGTCCTCATTGATTTTACCCTGACACATTTTGTTTAATGTGAACTGGCATAGTTGTGTGGCTATGTTTTGTCCCATTGTTCATCCTATGCCAATACCCTATTCCTTTGTTTCCTGTTAAGTTATAGTAAGTTTTGAAATAGGTAATGTAAGTCTTTCATCTTTGATATTGTTTTAAAGTAACCTAACTCAGAAATGTTTTGACAGTCTCTACAGCTTACATCTCTCTAGAGAGTAAAAGGGCAGACAAAGCTATGAGGACATTCCAGGGGAAAAAAACCAAAAAACCAAACCCTTCTATTTGTGGTAAGGTGGGCTATTTTTCTGTATTTTGTTAACTGTTCAAGCCAGCAGTATGTAGGATCACAATTATAATGCCTGTGGTATAGCAGGTGCTTTATATAATTATCTCCTGTTGCTGGGGATATAACTCAGTGGCATAAGTACTTTCCTGGCAAGCGCAAGGTCCCAAGTTAGATCCCTGGTTCTAAAAAATATTTAAAAAATGAATAAATAAATACAAATGCAAAAAATAGATCATTATTCTTATGAAAAAAATTTTTAAATTTTCTCAGATGTTAGAGGGCATTATTTTTATTTCATAGTTGAGTCCATGTACCTACCCTTATTCTAATAATAATAGTGGCCCATACCAGTAATCTTTATATAGCACAGAATTTAAAATGTGGTTTGTCTGAGGATGCTGAACGCTACTTTCTTTCAGTAGTTTTGTGCCTTCTAACACTGACCTTTTGCTTTGTTGAAAGGAACATATCTTTTTGCCCATACATGGAAATGGTAGTAGTGGTAGTTCAGAAAGATGTGCAGTCTCCCACTCTGTCCTTGCAAGGTGCCTCACTTTACTTCTGTCACTCTGCCAAGTCTAGGACTGTCTTATCCTCTCCTTCCCTTGAAGCTCATCCTAAAGGAGTGTCGTGAACTGTCAGAGCTGATAGACAAGTAACAGGATGATGGTGATGGTGATGATTTTTATGTATTTGGTACAGGGTCTCACTCTGCAGCTAGGACTCATAGTGATCCTCCTGTTTTCAACCTTCCCAGCACTGGAAATACAGGAGTATACCACCAGTCCAGGTCTTGGTGCTCGGCTCAGTGCACCCCAGGGGTGGGGCGGACACAGCATCCCTGCTCTTGCCTAGCAGGTGCTTAGTCTGCTTCCCTGCCTAGGATACTTATTTATTAGAGTTCTTATTACTTGCACTGCTGACTAAATGGCTACTATTTCAAGTAACAGAAGACAGTTTGTAATTCTGTGTTTCTATTTTAGTAGTTCCTCTTGTTTAAAGCTTACATTAAGGATGTTAAACATTGGATGCTTGGAAATAATCTGTATCTTTGGTACATCTTTAATATAAGGATTGACACATTGCTTCGTGTTGTATTTGCATATTAATAATTCTTACTAAGTAATAGAGCAAGTAATCCTTTAGCATCGTCATCCCTGCTAATATCACAAGTTTTAGCTCATGAGTGTTGCTTGTGTTATGTTCTTGGACAAATTAGTTCTTGGTGTGGAATTATAATTGGTTTACATTAGGGCAGCATAATGAATATGTATACCCAGCAGTGCTAGAAAGAATGGATGGTTCCTCTTACATGATGGTTTATTGCACACTGACAGCCACTTGAGCAGAATATAGTTCTTTCACTTACTGTGGTAACTTCCTATTTGCATACCAGTTTCCCTTTTTTATGAATTATGTCTAATACCCTATATCTATTTTATTATGTGTGATGATTTCAAGACTGGTTTTGTTCTGCTAAAAATTAAAACCCAGTTTTTATCTATTTTTCTCCTCTTTTGGCCACTTAGATTTCAAAATCAGATGTTTCCAGTGTTCTGGAAATAGTAAATTGCGTATCAAATTAACTTTTCATATTAGGTTTTGTTTGTTCTAAGAAATAAAGGCTCTTAAGAGAATTAACACTATGTTAAGTTTGAAAATGAATCCAAATTATAAGTTATTACTGATTGATGTTCTCTGAAATAAAAGAACCTCTTACAGATCAGTTGTAAAAATATTCCTTGAAGTAAATCTAGTATTTATTGCTATTTTTTGAAGTCACATTTTCAATACCACTAGTAATAGCAACCACTCAGTTATTCTTATATCTATAAAATAAATGAGCATAGTAAACAGTATAGATAGAATGCCATAAAAATGTATTTCTTCATATTTTGTTATCGTCCATCTTGGAAACAAACTTCTAGAATGGTACAAGGACCAGAGAAAGAGTTGCAGTCTTGAGCTCTTTGTTCTGGGGTATAGACCTCGAAACTGACTTTAGTGGTCTTCATTTTTTTAAATATTCATTTCTTCCTTTCTTATAAAATTTAATATTTCCTTTTGCTCTACAAAATTACTATTGTCATAATGTTTTTACTTATACTTTTTTGATAACTAGTCAGTTTGTACTTTTAAAAATAGTTACTGTGTAGATTTTTATTATAGTAATTTCAAGCTTTTCAGTTCCATATAACTAAACTACAAATCATGGCAAATAATATTCTTATGTGAGTTTTGTTTATTTATTCAGCAAAGCTTTACTGCTTGTTACTTTGTGTTGGGTCCTGTGTGGGCTCTAGCACTATAGGAAGGAAATGAGTATCATATCTAAGGCCTTTTCTGCTTTTACGCAGCTTTCAGTCTTTCAGGGAGAGTTAGTATAAATGGACAAGCAGTTGAGATGCAATGATGGGAACCCAAAGTGTGGAGAAACCTCATAATTCATAGTAAAATCTTGCTCTGCAGTTTTTACACTGTCTTGTATAAATACAAGAAATACAGCAAGTCTGCATCTTGATTTACAATGAAATTTGACAGTCTGTTATTAACGAATATTTTTATTCTGATGCCAATTAACTAGTATTTGTATATTGATATAAAATCACATCAGCTCTAACAAATGCAGATTTTACTCATGTTTGTTTATCTGTTTGTTTATATTGTAGATTTCTCTTGAATTTGGCTACAAATTTATAAATCTTCTGCCCTGTATACAGGCACAGGTAAGTTAAAGTCTGAAACTTTTATATTGGAATATGTTGATTTTTTAAAAGAAAATTCAACTGTCTTTAAATTACCCTTTTTATTTATCATTATTATTGTTACTAATTTTTGTATCAAGGATCTAATCAGGACCTTACACTTGCCAGGCAGGTGCTTATGCTGCTGAGCTATCTCCTTGGCCCTAAATAATCCTTTTCATAGTTATAAAAACAATAGGTGAAATGAATGAATTAAAATAAAATATTCTATCTTTGCGTATGCTTTTGTTTCATTATTCAAGTACTTTATAAATATGTTGGAAATAACATCTAAAGTACAATGATGGAATCTGTTTATTGATATTTAATGTATATTTGGGAAGAATTTAAGTACATCATTAGGTAAGTTCATTATAATCTGTTAAACCTGCTCTGCCAAAATATTTGCACTTATTTTCATATGTAAAATAATTGAGCATAGTAGTTTTCATTTGTTACCAAACTAGCATAATAGAGTAAAAGAGAAAAGTTACTATAGATTTTGGCAGCAAATCTCAGACTAACAGAGATAGATACTTGAAAATATAATGAATCAACCCTTCTTGTCCAACCAGTCTGGGTAGTTTCTCAGTCATTCCTTATAACACAATCTAGATTTGTTTTCATCATAATATTTATTAGCACTTTATATATACTTAATTATTTATTTATAGTTTCTCCACCTACAATGTAAACCTCACTAACTTTGGGACCATTTTTGTCTTGTTCGCAATAGTATCCCTGATCTTTAGGGTAGTCCCTGCTGTATAGTGAAGACTGAATGAATGAATGTTGAAGTAATTATTAGATAATAAATATCAAGAATATATTTATATTCAGTTTTTGAAATCTCTAAATCCTTATGCTTATTTCTAGATGTGAAGTTAATTTATACCATGTATTTTATGCTCTTAAATGTTAATGAAAAATAATTATTGGATATTTTATGTATTCAGACATGGTAGGATTCAAAGGGTAACTCTTGGAATTTCGCATTTATTTTATTACTGCTATAGGAATGTTCTTGGGATCCAGTAAAGAAAATTTTGAAGGTATAACAACTGCTTACATCCTTACTGGATCATACTAGCATATTGGATATGTTTTTGTGTTAGCTATGCAGAAAGCAAAGAAGATTTGCAATCTGTCTACTTAACTGTATTTTATATAAATTAGTTTTCTGTTTCTAAATTCAAGAACTTTTGAAGGTCATTTTCCTGGCTTATACATTTATTTTGAGACACAATTTTATTAGCTGGCTACTCATTTCCCTGTGTGTGTGGCCCTTTTCTTTAATTGTTCCAGGATATTAATCACTGTGAGATCTTGTCTGTTTTGTTTTTTAATCTGTCTTACCTTCTTCAGGCATTCAGCTCTTGTGCTATCATGATTTTTCATTTATAGAAAAGAACTAAATATGATTTTGGTTTTTTTTTTAAAGTAAACTTTTAGGGATTATACAGCCATTTCTATTTTGTATCTCTTAGAAGTGCAAATTGAAAAGATTCCACTAATGATAGTAATAAGAACAACTATTATTTATTATTCTCTTATTGTGTGCCAGGCATTGTATAAGTGCTTTTTCAGTTATCTCTAGACTAGCAGATAAGGAAATTGAAGCTCTGAAAGGTTAAGTGACTTTTCCAAGGTCATATTAAATAAGTGGCAGTTTGCCATTCTGAAGACCTTGAGCTTAACCACTGAGCTCCATTTTCTTCCTAAATAGCCCCACTGACAGGCATAATTGTGATAGTAAGTGTAATATGTTAAAATCATACTCATATTTGAAGACTTTAAAATTAATTTAATAATCAAACATTATATTATTAGCTAGTCTTAACTTTTAACCCCTAACTTTTATTTCAAACTGTGAAATATGATGACTTATTTGAAATTTGATGGCTACTTCAACGATACAAGATTCCATTCTGGAACTTTCATCTGAAACTTACTTTTAGGGGGCCAGAAGCGTGAGGGGATAGTCATTTGTATTTTTTTCATTATAAACATCAAATATTATGAGTCAGTACTCTTTATCTTTTACAGTATTAGAAATTTATTATTATTTTGAAATAATAGAAGTAGAAGAACTTTTGGAGAAGAGAAATGGGGACTAGGAAAAGCTCCTGAGAGACAGGTGTCCCAAATGAATGGGTTGCTCAGAAATTTTAGGTTACAGGTAGATCCATGGTGTATTGGATAAATCCCATTTCTTGCAGCAGACAGGTTTTTGAAATATGGTTGCTATAAAATTACTTAGCATTCTGAGATATATTATTTTACTCTATCTCTGGGAAATTTTTGAAATTTAAGGAATGAAGGACTGTAAAGAAGTTCAACAGAATCATTTCAAATATAAGCTTATATTTCATTCATTTTCAAGGCCAAGGAGGACATATTATATATTGTGGGTTTTAAATGTACAATATTATGGACAAAGTGCTCTTAAAGACAATTTCATTGAGTATACTTTTTTATGCAAAACATGATGAATTATATTTCCTTAGACTTACTGAAGAGTTGTGTCTATGAATGCAAGTGCAAATTCCAGATCTGAATATACGGAAATGGGAATTTTGCAGTGTGATTTTTAAAAAAGCAAAATCTGTTTTACTGAGTGAGCTGTATTTAATCTACAATTAAATCCATATTTCCATTCCAGTCTCACATTTTAAGCATTTTTAAAATTAGCCAATAGAATTTACTTGGCACTGATAATCAAAACAAGAACCAAGTATTAGGTAAATTTGCTTGATCCTATAGTCTTGAAATGTAATTTTCCCTGCATTATGTAAAGTGAATTTATATAAACTTTTGGTCTATTTATATGTATATTTTCTTTGTGCTTAAGAGATTTGGGGTGGAAAGACAAGGTGAAGGTGGCAGGTAAAAAATTATTCATGTATCTAGTACAGCTCAATTCTTCAATACTAACATGGAGAAAATATTTCCTCTAGAATAAGGTATAGTATATTTCATAAGGTACAAATACACTGTTACGTACTATTGAAAGCATGTTTCAAATGAGTATCTGTTGGACTTTGAATCCCCTCTTTGGTCATAGATGTATGATGTCAGATACTTAATTTTAACTGAGAGATGTAAAGATTCAGGTGAAGATGAGCATTTGTTGTAAGGTATAGTTATAGGGCTGTGAGCACTGTCTAATCTAGAAACTTAAATTTTTTGATAGTTCACAAAAAGCCACGTGTCATTTACTGCTCAGTGTAAAGTTAGACATCTCGTTTCATAGGGTAGGCTCCATACTTACATGTAGAATGGGCCGCTGAAGTCAGGGCAACATAGGTTCACTGTTAAGTTGAAATTTACTTCTGATGGCTATAACCCAAAACCTTCATGTGGAAACTCTCTGATGGGCTAGTTTTGAAAACATTTTACCATTTTTTTCGCACACATTAATATGAACAGATTCACTTAGTTTTCCCAATCAGAATCATCCATACTACAATCTTCCTGTGTTTTCATTATTTTTCCCTTAGCTAATCCCTTGATCAACCATCCCTCCTTCTTCTAACCCGCCTTCCTTTCAGAGATACCTTTCATTCGTTTTGTGCCATCCTAAATGTTACAGGAAATATAAAGATCACCAAAAATTACTAGACAGGAAAAGGAGTATCAGTACAAATTTAAAATGTCCTTGTTGATACTTTCATATTGAGTTTTGGCCTTTCTGTGTGGGATGGTGTACTGGGGACCAAGTGCTAAGTGTGTATTCTATACTAGAATTACCCTTAGTAACTCTTGTGTTTATGCCTTACTTTCTAAAATATATATTTACTCCCATTCAGAGTTCCATTAATCTAGCCATCGGAGCAGAAGATAAGGCAGTAGTAACAACAAAATGTTGTCTGTCGTGAGTGTGTTATTATGTAGAATTAGCAGAGCTTTCAAAGTGTGCTTTTGGGAAGACACACAGCTTTTAAGGTAGATGTGTTATATGTGATGAGCTTGAGCCGGAGTCTAGGCTGGCTTCAACAGCATGGTGGCTTTATTACTTACATGCAGACAGATAAGCAAAATGGTAGTAATAGACATACTGCATTGCTGAAAATATAGCAGAAATATGAGAGAATACAGAGTTTTCTAGTGAATTTAAGCTCTGGAATATAAAAACTTAGAGATGTTCTTTATGCCTATTTTTAAAATATATTTTAATTTTTTAAATGTTTTTTCATCATATTCTGTAGGGACTTAAAGTTCAACATATCAATACTTGATGAAAAATACCTGTTCCATGTTATGCCTAAGATGTTTGATATTCAGACAGATAGTGAGGTTAAGCTTAACTGCCTAGGTGGTATGGTAATAACAATAAGCTCGTCTTCTGGAGGGTTAACAACGTAAGTTTGCAGACCAAAATTAGAGAAAAAGGAGGGCCACAAGGAAAGCCAACATTTTGGCCCTAGCCTTCCAGCGTCAATTAAGACTCAGGACATATGAGAACTTGTACTGTAACGTCACGTAACTCAGTAGTGTCCCAAATTTTCTGATCAAGGAGATTATGGGGCCAAAGAGGAAAATGATCGATGATGTAGAGTGTGCCTAAAGAGAGTCACATGGAGAGAAAACATTCTCTCAGGCTTTCACAGAGAGCACATTGGCCAAGCAATGGCCATGACTCATCCACATGGCTGCCAATGACAAAGGATCTACAGTCTGAGGTACAGGATCTCAGGATAAATCCTGAGGGGATTTCACTGACCTTATCAGATCCAAAGGCTACAACTCTTGTTGCGTAGGTCTTGCTTTATCTTGGTCTTAACCATCCAGCAGAAAAGTATAAAAACGAAGTATAAGAAGTAAAGCCATGCTGTTATGTTGAGCTGTAGGGGACTCAGGTCAACAATTTCTGACACTGCCAGTCAAGAGGAAGACCCAGTACTATTATGGACTACTGGACTCTTTTGGAATATTTTGCTGAGTTAACACACCTATAATATTCAAACGACAGAACTAAAAAAGGGGATAGAGATGATTGTCCATTTTGTATCTGTGTATTCAAAATGGTTAGGATAGATATATAGTTACATTCTCTTAATGAATAGAGGGATTTGTTGTAATAGTGTTTGTAAATAGGATATCATGTCTGTATCTTGTACAGCAAATAACCACTAGGAAGAGAGTATGCAATGTGTTAATTATTGAAACTGTCATACCAATTTGATTTGAAACTGTCTCATTGCTTCTTGTCTCTCAATAAAATTACGGAAAAAACCTTAGAGATAATAATTTTAAAACTAGTTTTTAATAAAATGCATAAGAATATTGTTGGAGTTAGAAAATTGATTTTCACTTTAGAGCTACTTTAAAAAGTAAGAGCAACCTTTATTTTACTTGATATTTTATAAGTTTGACATGTGTTAGCATAGCTTATATGCTCTGGAAAATAATTTAAAATGAAAGCGTGATCTGTATATCTTTGTATGTATCTTTTAAGTTAGTGTATCTTAGAGGAAGTAGCAGTCATGTCCTTGTCTTCTGAAGAAATTAACAGTGGGCCATGATTCCTCAGCTGGGCTTTTCTGCCCTAGCTATGCTTGTCTGTGCTGTATAACAGTAGAGAGAGTAGTTTGCAGCTTGTTAGTAAAAGGTATAGCCTTCATTTCTTGTCACTGGTCCTGAGACTCCCGATTACACTTACATATTCTGTTTATCTGGATGGTAGAGTTGATAGCTTTGGGAAGAGGTTTGTGGTAGGTGGAATTTCATATAAGTGTTACCACTTTACCTTTCAAAAACTTGGCATTTGATTTGGTTTAGTTAGGATTTTTAGTGTGCTCTTTACTTTCTGTTATTTTCAAGGCTGGTGCAAAATTTGAATCAGGTGTCTTTGCCAGAATCCCTATTAAGATAAAATACCAAACCAGGCTATTCCCATTAAACATCTCCTACTTATATTTAAAGCATAAATCCACATATGTTATTCTGAACTGTTTATGTCTGTTGGGGACAAAGTAAGCATATATTTACAAAATTACCCATATTCATGAAATTAAGTAGTGGTTTTTTTTTTTTTTTTTTTTATTGTGGTTCTTTGGCATAAGGATATAGACTCTCCATCATGACCTCTATAACTAGCTTGATACTTGGAATAACTGGAAAAAAACCAGAAAAATGCATAGTAAGCTTTGCTAATTATCATTTTAACTTAATTCCATGAAGTAAATTATCTCAGCATTATTTATTTTATGAATGATTCATGGGTGTCTGTAATCAATGGAAATGTATTTTTTGGCTTGATCTCTTCCTTCTTCCAAAAAAAATCGAAGTGGAGAGAGAAAGAAGTACATAGCATTTAATGTGTGTGTAGCTAAGAGGTGAGTCAGGCATAGAGTTTAATGTTTGTAGTACAGTTTTGAAGGAACTCTGCCTCCATGCAGGATTGCTTTTGTGGTCTATGTCTACAAAATTGTCTGGATTACTCTTTATTTTTTATTTTTTATTTTTTGGTGGAACTGGGGATTGAACTCAGGTCCTTGAGCTTGCCAGGCAAATGCTTGGATTACCTTTTTTTAAAAGCAGAATTGATTTAGTTTGAGGACTTCCTAAACCAGTCTTCTTGGTGTAATTTATATAAATTTCATAAGCAAAAGTTACACTTAACATTGTATACTCTCAATCTAAAGATCTAGAAATCTGTCACATCAGTCTCGTGAAATCATAGCACAGTCAGTGTGAGGAGGCCTGGAAACGCATGGATGATGGGCCAGGACAGACTCAGGGAAAGGTGAGCGAGGAAGCTCATAGGTGCGGTGACCTGCCAAATGCTCTCTGTTTTCTTCAATTTCTCTTTGCATTAAAAAAAAAAAAAAAAAAAGCTGGGCCGGGGAGATGGCTCAGTGGAGTAAGTGCTTCCCCGGCAAGCACAAGGGCCTGAGTTCAATCCCCAGTTCCGGAAAAAAAAAAAAAAAAAAAGCTATTTTATTTAGATTAATAATTCTCTTAAGTGGGGATTTTGTTATAGTGTAGAAAATAACTTCTGTTTTCATGGTTATAAGATTGAGTGTGAAGGGGTTGGTGAGTTGGCTCAGTGGTCTAAAGCACCTATTTGAACAAGCTTAGCAAAGCACAGGGACCGCGGTTCAATCCCCCAGCACCACATGCCAGCCAACCCCAACCCCTGGTGGGCTGAGCTGGCCACACACACACACACACACACACACACATAAATAAATAAATAAAATTTTTAAAAAAAGATTGAGTGTGAAAACAGCAAATAAACATAGATATGTCTTTGTAATATGATGATAACTCTTTTTGCGAAGATGCCTTGTAGGGAAATAGTTCAGTCAAATGGAATTTCTAGTTTAGCTTCTTGAGAAGTCTCCATGCTGATTTCTGTAGTGGTTATACTAATTTGTATTCCCACCAGTAATGTGCCAGGGTTCCTTTTCCCTCATAGCATTGAAAACATTCTTTTATTTGATTTCCTAATGAAAGCCACTCTTTTTGGAGTAAAATGGAATCTCAGTGTTGTTTTAACTTGCATTTCTTTAATTTCCAGTGATGTTGAGCATATTTTCATGTATTTATTGTCCGTTTGAGAGCTGGGGATTTGGCTGAACAGTAGAACACTTGCTTAGCAAGCTGAAAGCCCTGGGTTCGGTCCTTGGCACCAAAACCAAAAGATAAACCTCTGCAAGTGTCCATTTGTACTACCACTTCTGAGAACTGTCTTTTCATTTCAGTTACTCATTTTTCAATCTGGTTTTTTATTTTGAGAGTGTGTTTTTAAAAAAGTTTTTTTTTTGTGGAAAAGGGGAAGACAATTCCATAACAAAGTAATAGGAGAATAACAATAGTTAATACATTGCATGTTATTATCTTTAAAGTAGTTATTCAGAGTACAAGGTACTGGCATTAAAATTTCTCCAGTTGATATTAGCACAAACTTTCCTCTTTGACGAACTAAGAAACACTCATAAGATAACTGACTTGCATTTTATTCCCTTTTCCTTTCCAGTCTTTCCTGCATCCTAATTTAGTTCTTATATATGATTTAGATATTAGTCCTCTGTCCTAGTAGTAGGTGGCAGTTTTTTTTTTTTTTCTCCGTTTTTGGCCTTTACTTGATTTATAGCAGTTTAAACACTAGGTAAATTTGGTGTCAAAATGTGAAATGCATTTGTATTGTGTCTAAATTCTTTTTGAAGTTGAGATTGAACTACTTCATTTTGAAAATATTTGCAATTTATGCCCTGAAGGGTAACATATATAGACAGAACTGTGCGTCTTTCAAGCATTTAGTTTCATTTAATTATATCTTACACCGTTTACAAAGGCAATTTGTGCTTTCTACTCTATTAGTTAAATGGCAAAATCTTTCTAATTTTTAAAATGGAAAGTTTTAGGTTAACTGATCCTATCAGATACCACAAAATGAACTTTGACAGAAGAATGTGCTAAAAGTTATAGTTTAGGGGTCTGAAGGAAATAAAGGAGAAGCATAGCACTTCCTTACATATTTTTCCCTTTATGCAGAGCAACACACTACTAAATGATTTATTTCTTCTTTATTTACAAAGCACTGTTAACATTACAGCTGCCCACAGATGAAGATATAGCTTTAATCCTTCTATATTTCATTAACTTTATAAATTTTTAAAATTTAAAATTACCAAAAATTCACAATCATAACAGGATCCCAAACAGGTAGAAAGTAGGACACAAATATAAATTAATACGTATGTGTAACTTATTTATTTAATCAGAAGTACATATAGCTTACATGTGATTAAATTTGCAAGCTAATCAACAATATAGTTTCCATACAGAATCATGAATGGATAAGCATTATCAGTACTGTTACTGGGCTTAATGTAACAGTGTTGCTTTGCTATTTCAGTTGCAGTGCAAACAGAATAGGAAATGCTTGGCACTGAAAGGTCTCTGATGATAGCCAGTTTATATGTTGCACTCACTGTGAGCCATGTAGTGTTCTGCCCTCCCTGGGATTATATTCAGAACAGACCCATGAAATAGCTGCTGTTACTCCATTATAAAGATGAAAAAATGAAGATGCTGAAGGAATGGAAAGTTTAAATGACCTGTCCAGTGATGTTCATCTGATTTAACTAGCTAGTTAAAGACTGAGGACTGAAACTTAGTCTAGTATTTGCCCTGTGAGAATTTAGTTTTCGTTAAAAAGCAAGGAGAGTGAAACAAGCCAACAAAAAGGGTTAGTATAGTAATTTCAAAATAAAATGTCAAACTGATTAAGTATAGGTAAGGATATGACAAAGTTAAGTGTTGTGTATTTTCTTCTTTCCCTCTGTTGAAGATTCCCAAGCCTATAGCATTTTGGCCACCAGGAAAATGAAAAGTCCATGAAGTTGATAAATTGCAATTTATTTATTTATTTATTTATTTATTTATTTATTTATTTTCGGAACTGGGGATTGAACTCAGGCCCATGTGCTTGCCAGGGAAGCACTTATTCCACTGAGCCATCTCCCCAGCCCCATAAATTGCATTTTAAATCAGAAATAGTAATCTGCTGCTAATTAATAAATCACAATGCAGGTCACAGAATAGCTGTTCCTTGACTTCAGATGAGGTTACACAGATAACACACACAATGGTATGTGTGCTTAGCTTTTTATTAACATATTTTGTTTTGAAAGACTAAAAAGGAAGCTAGCCCACTTTCATGTTCCCACTTTAAAAGTAACTAAAGAGATTTAACAAAATGTTTGTTTGTTTGAGGCATTGAACTCAGAACCTTGTGCTTGTCTGGCAGGTACTTGTACCATTGAGTTATATTTCCGCCCTGATTTAAACATCTTGGAAAAATAAAATCCTGTCATTTGGAAGAAAATGGATGAAACCAGAGGGCATTATTTTAAATGAAATAAGCAAGACATAGACAAACAGGAAGCTGAAGAAAAAAATTGAGCTGAAAGTAGAATAGTGCTTACTAGACATTGAAACAGGTGGGTGGAAAGGGTGTGGATAGATTAGATTATGCATATATAAAAATGTCACACTGAACCCCATTAATGTATATAGTTAATAGGTGTTAATAAAGAAATACATGAAAATGCCCTAGGTTGAAAAGACTGTGCTGAAGTGTCTAGCAGTAAAATGCCATTATATCTTAAGATTTACTTTGGAATAGATGTAAAAGAGAAAAAATAACCAATGAAGTACATTAAGCAAAAATTTAAACAAGGAAGACAAGGTGATAAGTATATAGAAATTCATTGTAAATATTGTTTTCATTTATCTTTGGAATTCTTCAAACTAAAGAATTATTGAAGAAAAAAAAGAATTATTGAAGAAAATCTTGGAATTCCTATATAATCAGAAACCTTTTTGTACAAAGAGATCTTCAAATCAAGAGCAAACTTCAGTATTTATTTAGAGATTACATTCTAAGAGTGACAAAAAACTATTTACTTCATTTCTAAAAGTTTAGTCTACATCAGTTTCTGTTTTATTTTTACATTTCGGGTAGTGATATCTTAACAGACATTAAATTTTAAAAGTCATCCGCATCTCATGATTCTACAGCTTTTATTTCTAATTTTGTAATATACTGAAGAAATTATAGCTGCTGTATAGAATCAGTGTATAGTGGTTTGGGTTGCTTGGAAGACTGAGATATAATTAACTGCATCTACCATGAGCACAAAAAGGTTTTAATTGCTTACCATTTAGAATATGTATTCATGACTGTCATGTTCTGTTTCTGCTTTCTTTTAAAGCATTTTTAAAAGTATATGCAGAATAAAGATATAATTTAATTAATACTGTGAAAATGCTTCTAGTATTTCAGTAAATCACAGTGTCTCTTAAATTATCGGTTAAATTCAGCTTTAAAATTTTGACTGTAAAATTTTATTTCGTAATTGAGTATAGTTAAGTCTTGAAAATTTTATTTCATATAATTTTCTAGTATGGCTCGGCCACATCCTTTTAAAACAAAGTATAAAAATATTTTTACAAATTAGAATATAAAGTTTAAAAGTTATATCTTGTTTCTTTTTTGAAAAACTGTTCTATTTATATTTATATATTTATATTTATATTTTGTATTGAATACCAGCTTTTTTTTTTTTGAGAGCATTGATATATTTATTATTTACTAGGCTAAAATAAATCTCAAAAGTGATTGCTATAAATTTGGAAAGAATCTCAAAGTCCAGCCGAATACCAGCTTTGAAGATAACTACACAAGGTAGTAACGATTGCTATTTTCTTATTATCTAGTTATGAAAATTTGTTTCATCTTTTCATAAAATAAAGAAGAAAAAATTATACCTTCTATAGTCTCTAAAGTTGTTAGAGGTATATGGGACATGCCATATGCCAACCTTTACTGTCTCGTTGTTGTTGGCAAACCTGTTGAGCTACATCCCCAACCCCCACCCCACCCTTTTTCAGTTTTGAGGAAGTCTTCCCTAAGTCACTCAAGCTGGGCTGAAACTTGGGATCCTCCTGTCTCAACCTGCTAGAGTGTGCCATCATCTACTTCCTCTCTTCCTTTCTTCTCTTTCCTGCTCACCTTTTTCCTCCCTTCATTCTTTCCCTCACCCTTCTTTCTTTTGTGTCCTTTTCCTTGCTTTCCTTCCTGCTTTTCTTTCCCCCTTCCCTCTCTTTTTTCTTCCTTTTACCACTTTGTACCTTAAAAGTCACAGGCTTCTTGCCAGGTACCAACCTAATAATCAGTTGAGGGCCTGCCCGATAGCTCAGCCCCTCTGACTAAAGCCCCTGCTTAGGCAGAGTCCAGTTGAGACTGGGCGTGGTGGTGTGCCCCTGTAATCCCAGTGTTTGGGAGGCTGAAGACAGGAGGATTACTACGAGTCCCATCTAAATAGTGAGACCCTGTAGATCTTGTACTAAATGCATTGAATAATAATACTAATAGTTGAAATCTTTAACATTTATGTTAGACATAGATGCCTATAATCTTTTTTTGTTTTTGTTATTTTTGTTTTGTTTTTGACAGATCTCAGTACAGCCTGCTCTTGTACTAACAATCAATCCTCCTGCCTCAGTCTCCTGAGTGCTAGGATTACAGGTGTGTGACACTGCACCAGGCACCTATAATCTCTTAAGGATGGATACTCATAATTCAGCCACAAACTAATCTTGAATTTGTCTGGTCAGGCAGTTTGGTAATAGACAAAAGGGAAGGTGGCTGAAAATGTTGAGGGTCCATCTCCATTATGTTTTTTTCCAGACTTCCTAAAAAGAAGTAAATTATCATGAGTGCTAAGAACTTTAAAAGAAAGATGGTCTCAGACTGAAAAAAATTGATTTCCTGAATTTCTCTCTTGAAAAATCATAGAGTATTGTAAACTCTTTTCCTCTAAAGTGTTTCCTTTGTGATTTTTTTTTCCCCCCTACCTGGTTACATCCTTAGCAGGGCTCCTTTTAGGAAATAAAGAATGACAAAAGAACAGGCCATTTATTCTTAACATTACACATCACTTGGGCTTTGCATACATTCTTTTTTTTTTCAGGGTAGCATACAACAGTACATATATTACAGATTTTTGAAACAAATAGCTGATTAACAATGAATGATATATTATCTATTTTTATCATCAAATCTGTTGCTCAGGTTATCAGATATAGTTATGCAAGATGGAACATATGATTGAATATTATTGCATGCTTTCAAAAAATCTTAAATTTTGTTCTTGTCTTTTTTTCTTTTATTACCTTTTTCTAAAAAATTTAAAGAGAGTATAGTAGTAACTGATATGACATTAGAAAACAGTGCACATTTAGAAGACCAAGATAACAGTTTTGCACTGCACTTTGCTGTCCTTGATGTAGTTGCTTAGATCGCAGTTCTCTGCATGCAGAGTTAGTGAAGGCGAAAATGTTACACATTCACTGCTATTTCCATAAAACTGATGGAAATTCTTAGTTCAGTCATCTCATCCACCCTTTTTGCATGAATACAACAGACATTTATTTAATGTACAGTATCTGCAGACCAGATAATTTTTGAACTGTATGTTTCAAGGTTAACCAAGTTCATAAAAATATTTTGAAGATAGTTGCATCCACAGACTTTGACTATGCGATTATTCCTTTGCCCATTCTTCTCTTTCTTTTCTTTCCCAAATAACCTCTTCGAGATATAGCTCAAGGTAGAATTTTCCTCCTCATATTTTGTTCACTGCTCTTCAGGCAACATGCATACATTCTTAACTAGGGACCTTGTTAAAGTTGTGTATTTTCCCTGGACTTACGTCAAAATCTGTAAGGCTGCATATAGAAATGTACTGTGACTCAGCACTTCATCTAAAACTTCTTCAGTCATCATTTTAGGCACTTGTTTTGTTAGTATGAACACAGCTGCTGTGGGGGGATAGTAGAAAAAAGTGATGTAATGAACTGATGTATACCTGAGAATAGCTAACTATGACTAGTGCTTCAACTACTCTAACTACAAAGTACTGCTCTACTAACTCTAGGCATCTACTAGCTATACTATTCAAACTCTAACTGTTCTACTAACAGACATCTGTCTCAGCATATTCATTTCCTACTAGTTTTCTGAGTTTTGCCTAGAATACCTACAAGAAGCTGCTTCTTAAGTTCATGGCTGAACTTGGTTACTAAGGTTGGCACTGAACCAAACAGCAGGAACTAGAGTCCTGAGGACAAACTGCCCACTCCAGTTTTATCTTCACTGTGTGGCCCTTTTTGGGGAGCTGCCAGCCCTCAAAATTTCAGGTTTTCGGATAAGGAATGTTCAGCCCTATGACATCTGTACCAATATTCCCAAATCCAAAAAAAAAAACCTCTGAAATCTAATACATTTCTTGTCTCAAGCATTTCGAATAAGAAATGTACCACCTGTATTTAATATGTGCATGATAATATACCTTTATCATCTTTGTAAGCAATTTGTGTACATCTAGTTAGATACCAAGAACTTGGATTAGCATGAACCCTATAACTGAGATCCTTAATATTTTTCCTTTACATTGCTCTTGAATAGAATCTCATGAAAGGAAGTCAGAAAGCAGTGATAGATGTACGCTTACTCAATTTGATGTGGTTATTATACTGTATTCTCTCTCACTCCTTAATAGTATTGCATTATTTCATATTGGTAGCAGATATTCAGAGTGACAGTCCTGAAGACTGTAAGATCTTAAGTTGCATAGAGGTCATATATTTTAGGAGGTAATATATTTTGGAGATTATGGTTTAAGAGAATCATGAATAAGTAGTTATCTGAATTTGATGGTGACAATAGGGTAGCATTTTATCCCCTGATTTTGCAGGTGGGGCAGTCTCAAATTCTAAAGCCAAAAATGCTTTTTCCAAACACATTCTGAGTTGCCCTTGAGCACTGACCTGACAGCAGTAATGCAGGAGTTATGGGGGAAACTGCATTTCTCTGTTCTTGAGGCCTCCAGTTCTCTTGGAGATGTTACATAGCTACTATCTATGAGAACTCATGAGGTGCTGACTCTTCTAGGAACATTCTTTTTTTTTTTTTTTTGCGGAACCGGGGATTGAACTCAGATCCCTGCATTTGCCAGTCAAGTGCTTATCCTACTGAGCCATCTCCCTGGCCCCATTTTTTTTTTTCCTCTTCTACTAGAAGCCACAGCACACTTTTTCTGTATTTCCAGCTGCTTATGTTCACTGAGAGGAAGTTTCTACAGCTACAGAAAAATAGGGTTTTTTTTGTTTTTGTTTTTGTTTTTTCTTGGCAGAAGTGGGGATTGAACTCAGGCCCTTGTGCTTGCCAGGGAAGCGTTTATTCCACTGAGTCATCTCCCTGGCCCCATGTGTGGGGTTTCTAATACACTTTTCTTCAAATTTCAGGATAGGCTCAGGGTGCTTAGTGAGCATCTTCCTTAGAAGCTTCCACAATCAGCAAGACAGTACGCATGCTCTGCCTGCTCACCCTCTTCCTTCCCTTGCAAATACGTATGTCTCCCATAGCATTCTTTCCACAGAGCTCAAACTGGCCTCCAATTCTTTGTTTGTTTGTTTTTGGCAGAACCAGGAATTGAACTCAGGCCCTTGCACTTGCCAGGGAAGCTCTTATACCACTGAGCCATCTCCCCAGCACTCTATGGCCTCCAATTCTTAATTTTGCTCATGTTGTGGGAAGCCAACATTGTTGTGCAAAACTGTTCTTTAGGAAAAAGAGGCTGGGAGTAAGGGATAGGCTGGGTTTTTTTTTTTTTTTTGGTTTTTTTTTTTTGTTTGTTTGTTTGTTTTGTTTTGTTTTTTTAAGAATAATCAACTGGTACAAAACAGCCCTGAGGCTGCATGGTGCAGATGCTACACTCAGATCCAATTTTCTGACTGTTGTTCATCTTATCATTTACTCTATGGTGTGCCAGTCACTGAGAATGTAGGTAGTGTCTCATTTTCAATATTTTCCCTATTGCCAGGAAAGGAAGCCCAGCATTGACAAATACCCGCTTATGCAACATTTCGTGAAGACTTTATTGAGAAAAACAGACCTACCCTATTTTCCTCACCCTAGGGAAGTGGTTGATATGTTGAGCATGAGTTGATTGATATTCCTACACCTTACATGAAATTGGGAAGAAGCCTGTACATATAAACCTTAACCTACAGTTTACTGGGTTGGTTCCCTAGAAAATGAGTTAAACTGTAGGTTTATTTATGTAGTTCAAAGCGCACCCTCGGGTGAAAGCAAGCCTTGGATTTTCAGAGTTGTGTGATCTTTCCTCTGTCTAATTCTTACTAACTTTCATCATTTTCCCACTAGCAGCTGATTCAGATGCACCAAATTTCCAGGACATTTAAGATTCTGCTGTGGCTCTGGCACCCCAAAAGAAATAGGAATCCAAGTCTGTCACTAGTAATCATGCCTTCTCCTCAAAGATAAGAATAGGGTAAAGCCTGTGTCTGAACTCTGGCTATAGAAATGATACGAAATAGCCAATGTTTGAAAGATAGACAAAATCATTTATTTTGATGCCTAGTCATAAACAAAGGTAGACTGATTCTTCATGTATACCCCTGGGGCTTCTTGGCCTTACATGTTAGAAAGCCAGCTGAAACTAGTAGAAACAAAACTGGGATTTGTTTCCCCACGCAGTGAGAAGTTCAAGGCTACACCTGGCATTAGGCATATCTGGATAGGACTTAAATGATGTCATCCTGACCTCCCTTTCTTTTGTCTCTTCTTTTCTATTGGCTTCTATTTTTTCAGTTAAAATGTTGATGTGATGACAAACAAGGTTATCAGCATGTCTGTCTTACCTCATTTTTATAGCCAGTAGTGCCTTTTAAAGGAGATCTTACCTACCAGCTCCAACAGAAATCATAGGCGTAACTGTCACTGGCCTAGATTTGATTACCTGTCCATTTCTGAGCCAGCTTTAGAATAGGTCAAGTGTTTAGGGTTAATACCAGGAGCCATGTAGAAAGGTAAATGTCATCTCATGGTGACCTCTACAGATTTTGTGTTTCCTAACCAGCTATTTTTCCCAAGCCCAGAGCCTAGAAAAGTGCTATCTACTCACAGGAATTATTCAGCTGTCCTAATAGATAGCCTTCCTTCCTCAAAGCCACAAATACATGTTCAGAATCCACTCTGTCCCATCCATGATAGTAGACCTACTAGTGATGAGAATAGATAAATTTTGCTTACTTTAGAGTATATATTTTCACAGTGATGAATAGCATAGTTAAAAGTTAGAGTACACACAATTCCATGGCAAGGCAAGCCCCCATGGGAGGTGTAGTACATATGCAGCACAAGGAGCCAAAGGTTAGTATTGCAAAGGTCAATGGGGCCCTGTTCATTCACTGTCCTTTTTGTTAATAAAATATTGGACTTCAGAGTTGAATGCCATGTGGATCCATTGATGGCTTGATGCAGGGAAACGAAGTGATAAAATAGATTTTAAACTCAGTATCCTGAACTGAAGTAATTTGACCAGAGGAAGGACTGAGGCAAGGTGGGCTATTGAAGTGATCCAGGCGATGATGAGATGTGAGACAGTGGTGTAGGTGAGGGAGGTAAGTGGATTTGAGTTATTAAAGCAGCTTGGTTGGAACTAGTGATTGAATGACCATTCACTCAGGGAAGGGAGGAGTCATTCAAGGTCCTACAAAAGACTTGGTTTTGTCTCTTTAATAGCCAGTTTTCTATGTCAGTACCATTTCCATTCACAGAAACTCATTAGTAGATATTTTTGTGTATTGACTAAAATATGAATGAGAATTTCATAGCAGTTTATTTGTTATAGCTCCAAAGTGAAGACAGTCCGAATGTCCAGGTTAATGAATGTGAAGATTGATAGAGTATTTATTCATTAATCAAAAAAGTTGACACCTGTAATCTCAGCACTTGGGAGGCTGAAAGAAGAGGACTGCTTAGGCCAGCCTGTGAATTTAGTTTAAGCTCCCTTCCCAAAAAAAGGGAAGAAAATACTAGTACATGTTTATAAAATATATGAACTTTAGAAACATTATATTTAGTGAAAGATGCTAGTCATGCCAGACCACAGATTGTATGAATCCATTTATTTGAAATCCTAGGTAGGCAAATCTGTAGAGACAGAAAGTAAATTAATGGTTGCCTAGGGCTGGGAGTGAGAAATAGGGAAAACGGGAATGGCTGCTAATGGACATAGAGTTTCTTTTTGTAAATGGTAAGAATGTTCTAAAATTGATTGTGGTGTTGATTGCATTACTTTGAATATACTAAAATCCATTGAATTATAAATTTTAAGTGTGTGAAATGGTGTGGTATGTGAATTATAACTCAGTAAAGTTGTACTATGTATATGAGAGTCAAGTCACCTTTAATTTATCTAGAAAGCAGAAACTGGCAGTAGAGTCAGGCACATATCGAAATGATAGTGAGAAAATAGTGAAAGATTGGGGGGGAAAACCCCTCAAATCCCCAACAGCAGAATGGAGAAATTGTGGCATACTATTTTTTTTTTTGGGGGGGGGCAGAACCGGGGATTGAACTCAGGCCCTTGCGATTGCCAGGGAAGCCCTTATTCCACTGAGCCATCTCCCCGGCCCCATGTGGCATACTAATTTTTTAAAAAAGAAATGACAATACTATAACTAGCTAATCGACATAAAATATTCATAGTTTATAGATGTAACTTAAAAATAGCACTTGTGGGAACATTTAGTATAGAAATAAAGTATCTTTAGTCAGTTCTCTAACCTGTAATACTGCTAATGCTACCAAAGAAGGTATTTTTAAAGGCAAAGAGCAGTATATTTGTATTTTAGATTTTATTTTAAAATGTAAGAGTCTTTTCAATACTAAGAAAAAGAACATTTTTCTTATTTTTAAGAAAACCGGGGCTGGGGAGATGGCTCAGTAGAATAAGCACTTCCTTGGCAAGCGCAAGGGCCTGAGTTCAATCCCCGGTTCTGCAAAAAAAAAAACCTTAGTGAACTGAACATGTTTAAAGAAGCACCAGTAAACAATTTATTGCCTGAACTGAGTTTTTTAAGGTTCGAAGAGGAAAGAAGCTACTACCTGGGAGAACAGGAAAAAGTAAGGAGTAATGTAATATATATCAGGGCTTCAGAAGGACCTTGGACTTTATTTAACTCTTGGATGACTTCTGTCACTTACACTTAATTGCAAACACATTACAAACCATGTTTGGCCTGTATTTCATTTTGTTGTGGTGGCCCTTGCTGAAGCCATGGGCTAGGAAAGCAGCCTTCCCTCTTTTCAGTGAGCAAACAGAGGAAATGAGAAGAGTTTGCCCATGGCTGGGATTGGGGAGAAAAAGGGTTAAGCAGAAGATACAGAAGCCCTGCTAAATTGTACTTAGAATCTCAGAAATTGTTATTAGGATGATTACTTTGGCTTTACAGTTTAGATGTTGTTATTTGTTACCAATTCTGAAATTGTTTTACATAATGAATGAGATAGCAGAATGTAATGTAGTAGCTGATAAAAGAATCAAAAAAATTCTGAATATTTAAAATACCATATACTAGATGTAGGTGTCTATTTTTTTGAATGTCTGTATATTAGAATTTGAGAGACTTGTTCCAAGAATAGCTATATTTGCTGTTCAGCAATCTTCACTAGAGTATTTTTTAATTTGCTTTCTTAAATCCTTTCAGTTGGCTAATTTTGAATGTTAACACCCCCCCCCATTAAGTTCCTCATCTTGAAGCTGGAGGATGTATTTGTCTTTCCTGAGAATTCCTTTTTCTTTTTAATTGCAGTGCTGTTATGGTCCTGTCCCAAATTTCTTAATTTCTTTTTCTCTCTTCATTTAATTTAGGCATATCCATTTTATGTTCATGATCTATTTTCATCTTGATGGACAAAATTGATATTCTTTCACTGAATTGTGAAACTCTTCTATTAAAGTTAATGGCAAGCATAATATATGCTTCCAATAATTAGTTATTAATAGAATTTTAGATCTTTTCAAGGATCTCAATATTTTACCTTACATACGACAAAAGCTTTTTGCAAAGGTTAGCGTTATTTTGAGTAGTATCTTTTTGAGGGAGGCAGTATTTCTGCTATACCACCAGTTGTACTGATTTTTTTTTTTAATTTTCAAGTGTTATTTAAGCATACAAACCTCTGTCTGTCTGTCTGTAATGCATGGTTTTCAGTACAATTCTTCTTCTTTGAAGAATATGTAGTCCACTATTGGTTGTATTTGTCCCATCTTAGTTCTCTAAGAGGACAGCTGATTAAAGCTTCATTCTTTGTGTTGGTGTTCTAATTAATCAGGAAAGGAAGTTTTGCTTTTCAATCTGTGTGAAAGCCCATACTAATTAGAAACATTAATTCAAATTTTCTTTCATATTATCTCCCCTGAACTTTCTTTGGTTAGCTGTTTTTTGTTTCTTAGAGTAATACTATGTAGATTTAGCCTGTTTTAATATATGTATAAATATAATATAATTTAAATTGTGGCAGATAATTTGTATTGCTAAAGAATATTCATTTTATAAAAAGAACTGAGTTCTTTCAAATATTTCCCTTGTAAACTGAAAATAAGGGGAAAAATCATGCAAATATATATACCAAATGGCTGAGATGATTGTACTAATAATTTCCATTGGTTTTTTGAAAATAGCAGTTAATGTTTAGAATTTTCACTTTGACTAATTCTATGCTGATAGCTGATCTGAGCAACTATATAGAGGATAGCAATGTGCAATACAAAAACCATGGTTGAATACCTGCCATCTGGTCTTTAAAATGTGAACCATTTCTAATGTCTTATCAATTATTATACTCTCTTTAAACTAATTTTTAAAAGTAAAAAAAATTAAGATTTATTGAAAGCAAGCATTAATCTTCAATTGTCAAATCTTGCATATCCATATCTGTTAATGTGAGCAACAGATTTGACAATAAAATATGTAATAAAAATATATAACAATCATTGTTAATGTTGTTCTTGATTTGAAAAATCTGTAAGATGTGTATTGTTGTATGTTGCTTTGTTTCTGCTATTCTTGTTTTTTTTTTGTTTTTACTCTTCAAGATGAAATAAAATTAAATTTAAAAAAAATAAAAGAATGCAGGGGGCCAGGGAGATGGCTCAATGGAATAAATGCTTCCCCGGCAAGTGCAAGGGCCTGAGTTCAATCCCTGATTCCACCAAGAAAGGAAAGCAAAGGAAAGCAAAGGAAGAAAGAAAGAGAAAGAAAAGGGGAGGGGAGGGGATAGGAGGGGGAATGGGCCGGCCAGATAGCTCAGTGGACTAAAGTGCCTGCTTTAGCAGAGCTCAGGGGATCCCCTGTGTGCCATGCCGGCCCCACCTTTAGAGCATGCTGAAACAGTGATTGAGATTGAGCATGGTGGCGCACACCTGTAATCCCAGCACTTGGGAGGCTGAAAACAGGAGAATCACTGAGTCCGATCTATGTAGTGAGACCCTGTAGACCCTGCAGACCCTGTACCAAATGAAGGAAGAAAGGAAGGAGGGAGGGAGGGAGGGAGGGAGAAAATAAATTTAAAAAGAAAATAAAGTGTAAATTATATGATTTTTAGGGTTACAGTTTTTTATGAGTTAAACTTGAACTGTATAAGTACTTATATCTTATTTTTAAAATCTGTGTTCTTCTAAGAGTTTTCCCATTATGCCTACTGAATTTATGGTGTTGATTTCAGTTTACTGTAAATTTACTGGGAATATGGGTAGAGTTGAGCAAGTAAAGTTTGATAATATAAAGAATAATGAAATGACAGCATGACAAAATTTTAGAAAATGACATGTTTGTACTCATTTTAAAATTTTGGATTAACTGCAAATGTAAAGTCATTAAAACTACAGGTAAGCCAGCCGCTATGTGAAAATGTCATTTTGTTAGATGTAAATCAGTTTCTAATGCACAGAAATGTCAAGACTTTTAGTAGTATGTTCTATGTAGGAATAATAAAACTTTCTGTGGCCGCTCACCCACCCTTAATCTGAATTGGGGTGCCCATGTAGCCCTGCATCTGCTACAGACACTAGAGACAAGAAGAGTGGTGGTACTGAACAGTCATGGTGAGGCTGAGGTCCCCAGCGGAGTGCTTTTTAACTTCACATTCTATGTGGATTGTTAGGTGTACCACTGACTTGGTAAAGAAATCTGCTGGAATAATTGGTATATCCCAAAAGCTGTTTTGGTGAGTGTTATTTTGAGTGAAACTGCCTTCTGCTAAATATAAAAATATTGTGTTCCTTATGATTAAAGGCTGCCTACATACACGAATGTAAAATGGATTAGGATATGGAGCAGACGTTGAGCAAATTTGTGATTGAATGTTACCAGAATTGATCAGAAAATTTTTCAAAGATGACATAAAGCATAAGAGTTTTGCAATTGATAATTTTAAGAAACATAAACTTTTTACCCGCTTTTTTAAAAAAGATAAAAGAAAAACACTAAATTGGAGTTGTATAAAGCACCTACAGATGGCAAGTTTTAGCGTGTAGTCCCACCGCAGCCTTCACGGCAATTATGATCAGGTTACACTCTGTACAGTTTGAAAACTTCAGTGTTTTAATGGGGAAAAGTTGGATCTGGACTCTTTTTTCAAGTATATTAGACAACTGTTGGTAACTTTTAACAAAACTTAAAAAAATTATTTTACAAGTGTTCATTATTACTTTATTTCGATTTCCTTGTACGAAGTTTTTTTTACATAAAGTTACAGGTTAAAACCATGCTTGCTGATGGCCTTAGACTACTTTTCTCATTATTTTGAAAAGTAGATGTTCATTTTGTGTTTATTGAAATGATCTTGGATTTATCAAGAGTTCACAGGTGAGTTTTTAAATATAAAATGTCCAAGATAATGTTGGTTTCTTCTAAGTAACTGCATACTTTGTATAACTATAGAATGAGTCAGTTTTCATTACTGTGAATATCATTACTCTGTAAATTTTAAGTAAATCCTTATAGGTTGAATAATAAAGAGATTATTTTGCAATTCCAAAGAGGATTTTTACCTAGGAGATTAAAATTCTTGTTTTAGTGTCAGCTTTTGGCTCATGCTATATCTCCCATGGTATACTTTTGTCCAAAGTATATAGCACATGAAGCATAGAGATTGTATTAGGGTTTTTCCTGCGGACCTCACTACTTGTCTCTCCTTTTCTTGTGTTTGCTCTTCACACACCTGCACCTGATTTCCTCATTTGGTTTGATTTGTAACCTGACTCTTGTGACAGATGTTAGGAGGTGGAGCAAGAGATTCTCTACTTTTAGACCAATCACTTAAGGGACTGCTGTGTTAAATCTGGGTTGGCTTTTTTTTTAATGCTTTTGTCTTTTGAAATTACTCATGTAAAACGGGGTGAAAAAAAGGAAGCACATACAATATAAACTGCAAAGCAGCAAAGGAGAATCAAGGGAAAAGGAGAGGTGTAGGCATGAAGATGAGTTAGATAGCGCTGAGGAAGCTTGGGAGGAGGGGACAGCATTTTCATGTCGAAGCATGTGCTTTGCTTTGACTGAATCTTGCCGAATTTCTGTAAGCATCCCTCCTAGGATGAATCAATGCTTTGTAGCCATGTCTGTACCTGTAGCAGAGTACTAGTGTTGACAGGCAATGTAAAGGTGGGAGAAGAAAAAGTGAAAAGGCTGGATATTTCAGAGATGTCACAGACTGCCAAGTTTTAACATATTTTAAAATATGAAAAATGTGTACTTTTTTGGAAATCAGTTGATAATAATGTATACTTTTTAATATTTCTTTTCCTTCACTGATTATACATGAGTGAAGTATCCCTACACTTCTCAGTCTCTTCACTCAGTTTACTGGGTCCTCTGTACACTGTTTTCTGTGGAAAGTGTATTCAGTGGAAAGTCAAGAGATTTTACTACCAGCTTCCTTCCTTGGACAGTGGGAATCAGGAGCAAGGGCGAAATCTGCTAAAGTGTGAAAGCTTGCAGTTGCAGCTGCATGGGTTTGAGTGTGTGTGGAAGGCACATAGCTTCAGAGGCAACGCCGTCCTCATTGGCTGTGCTGCTTCTGTCCATCCTGGTAATGGCAAGGACCTGGCCTTTCCATGGTGTGGCTCATTCTTCCCTAAAACTTGCAGAGGAGAGTGCTGACAGGATTCTTACTACAGTGGTTCCTCACTATTTAGTGGTTTGGCTTTCAAGGAGTGTTTCATAGGTCTTCAAAATGTTCATTAAATTATTTATCATGAATTTTTAGCTACACTGCAGGATTTTACAATAGCATACAGTACTATATACATATTTATGTGCATAGTACTTATGGTTTTAATGATTTTTGCCTAACATTTTTAATATATAAAAATAATTAAAATGTTAATTCTAACATATTCAAAAATATTAAGTCAAAAAATATACTGTTTACAGTATATATTTCTTTAGCAGATAAATGTATACTGTCCAGTACAGTATACATATGTTGTTAAAATTACATAGGTTTACAAGTTTAGAAACTGGGGACCAGGGAGATGGCTCAGTAGACTAAGCGCTTAGCTGACTAAGCGCTCAGTAGACTAAGCGCTTAGGGCCTGAGTTCAATCCCCAGTTCTGCCAAAACAAAACAAAACTTCACTACCATTATCACTTGTAAGGGGCCAGGAAAATGGCTCAGTAGACTAAGTGCTTGCCTGGCAAGTGCAAGGGCCTGAGTTCAATCCCCGGTTCTACCAAAACAAAACAAAACTTCACTACCCTTGACACATGTAAGGGGCGAAGGAAATGGCTCAGTAGAATAAGCGCTTCCCTGGCAAGTGCAACGGCCTGAATTCAATCCCCGATTCCACCAAAAAAAGATAGAAAATGGTTAAGAACATTAGAAGTGTTTTTAAAAGTGTGGGAAAGGCTTATAAGAGTATGGGAAGGATTTATACAGCCTTAAAATTATATAAATACTAAAATATAACATCGCTACTTCACTGATTTTCACTTACCACGGGCTGCCAGGAAGGTGGCCTCCGCAAAAAGTAAGGGACACTTATGTACTTGTTATTGTGGAAAGGAGGGACATAGAAGCTCTGGAAAGCACTTAGTCATTCTATAGTTTTTACATAATCAAGTTCAGCAAGAGCAACCTTTAGTAATATACAACTTTAAAAATTGAGGATTTGTTCCTTTACTATCTTACCCTACTAATCCAAGCAAGAATGCATTCATTCATTCGTTTGTTTGTTTGTTTGTTCATAGTGTTGGAAATGGACCTATGGCCTCATTATATACTAGGCAAGTGAACTATACCATGCCGCTAATGCATACAAAAAAAAAAAGAGCATAATAACTGCCTGTTATAAAGTCCTTTAAATTTACAATCAGATATTTGTTAAGTGCCCCATTAGTCAGTTGAAACTTGTGAAGAATTAATATTAATGAGCTCAGTGTCCTCCACAGTACTCAGGTGCTCACCTTGTCCCCATTTCTTTGAGTTTATTACTTTATATTAATTAAAAGGAAATGGCCAGCCTGACACTGTACTGTGACTTGGTTATCATCACGACCAGAAATGAATGTTTATTTTAAAGATGGCCATGCTTTGGGGGGGAAAAAAAAAGTTTTTATAAAAAAGCATCTGCCTTTGTTGCTTTTTTAATGAGCCAAGTTATATTTTCAACATACATCTTTTCATTTAGTGCTTATTACAAACAAAGAAAAAATTAGCAAAATTAGCATTCCAAAGTTTATTCATAGAATTTCAGTTGCTAATTTAATGTTTTGAAAACTCAAGGAATTGCTGGTTAGCTCAGTTGTTTAAGCGCCTGCTAGGGCAAACACAGTCAGGCACAGTGGACCACGATTCAATCTCCAGCTCCCCATGCCTTACCAGACCCACCCTTAAGGCAGCCTGAGCTAGCCAAAAAAAAAAAAAAAAAAAAAAAAAAAAAAAAAAAACCTCAAAGCAGTTATTCTTATTTTAAATAAATGTAGGACAGGTGATTCAGCATTTATTGTCTTTATCTTTAACTTAATTGCTTATAGGTATGTGTTCAAAATAAATGAACTCAGATGTGATATCATATAGCATTCTTTTCATTAACCATTAAAGCATATTTATTTTGAATAGACAGTATTCCTTCCCCCCCCTTTTTTTTTCTTTCTGAAACAAGGTCTTATTGTGCAGTTCAGGCTGGCCTTAAGCTCACTTTATAGCCCCAGGCTGGTCTTGAACTTGCAGTGATCCTTCTACCTCAACCTCCCCAGTGCTGGGATTACAGGTGTGCACCACCACACCGAGCTCAAATAGATAGTATTAATGTCTGTTGATTAGGCAGATTTCAAAATTCAGTAGACATCTTCATGCATCAAAAAAGGAAATAAAGGTTTCTTCATGAAAGTAACTCATTTTATTTCAATTTTGTGGTTAAAAGGCCAGGATATAGCTCAGCACCTTCAGTGCCCGTTGGCAAGCACAAGGTCCTGAGTTTGATCACTGGTTTGAAAAAAAAGGGTTGGAACTAGGGTATATCTCACATCACAGGTTGGGACATCATTGAACATGATTCTAAGTGTTAGGATATAATCATCAAAAAAATATTACCTATTAAGTAAAATAAATCAAGCCAGTATGTGCAAACATTGTATTATCTCCTTAGTATGAGAACCTGAAAGAAAATAAAATCTGAAGGGCACAATAGATACTGGGAAAAGGGAACAAACTTGTTCAATAGAAAGGAATTATGGAGTGAGGAGAAGGACAGAAGAGGAAGTAGGGAAAAGAAATATACCTGTGTACGTAAACAGGACTGTTTGGGCAACTGCACTGTGGCTGTCTGCTGCTCTATGGAAAGGAGCAGTTAATCCTTAATTTGTTTTGTCTTCTTTTTTCAATTTTTTTTTCACTTTTTTCTTTCTTTATTATTTTTTCTTTCTTCCAATTTTGCATGCAAGTATCTGGTAATATAAACAACTAATTTGAAGACATTACTACACAATGCAACAAATACAGTGAAATTAAAAAAAAAAAAAATACATTACCCAACCCCAGTGCAGTGATATACACTTGTGATCCTAGCTACTCTGGAAGCTGAGTCAGGAAGATCTTAAGTTTGAGGCTAACCTGGGCTATTTATTTAGTGAGACCCTACCTTCAAATAAAAAACAGAAAGAGTTGCAGATACAGCACAGTGTAGCTATAAGATTTAATCCCAAATACTGCAGAAGCATTAATGCAGGGACTTTATAGTTAGGATCTGCTTAGTAAATGATTTTCTGGCTATTTCATAGTTATGGAGCCATGCTGAAATGGAAATTGGATATTGTACTAGGAAAATAAGCCCCTTCCTGGCAAGTATGAGGTCTTGAGTTTGATCACCGGTACCAAATAAAAAAATAAATGAATAAATAAATAAATAAATAGTTGAATTTTGCTTTCCCAGTTCCCTGGCTCCTGTATGTATGTATGTATGTATGTAAGTATGTGTGTATGTGTGTGTGTGTGTGTGTATTTTTTAAATCTTTCTGATCACTTGGGAGGCTGAGGTAGGAATATTACCATGAGCTCAAGGCCAGCCTGGGCTACATAGAGTGAGTCAGAGGCTAGCCTGAAGTAAGCAAGACCTTGTCTCAGAATTTTTTAAAAAATCAGTTCTTTTAGGAAATGAGGGTGTTAGAATCTATTGACTAGCCTTGGTTTGTTAATGAATGAATGTTGGGCATTCTTCTAGCACAGTAACATGGGTTTTTTTCAATTCACTTATTCTGCATAATAATCATATAAGCCTTTTGAGGTAGCTACTAGTATTCTCATTTTACTAGTATAGAGAAAGTAATGTGGCCAGAAGTATAGTACATAGTGTGGCCCAAGTTTCCACAGACTTCCTGACCCAGAGTACATTCTGTTGTATACATGTATATATCACAGGAAAAGGTAAGATTCAAAGCTCCAAGAACAAATACTAATCATTTTGTGTCAAAAATAATTCTGTTACAGTAACACTTCAACCAGAGAATAATTACTGAATTCTGACCACTTAAAAGTACTATGTTAAAAGATGCACTTTAAAAAAACACATAATGTATTTGAAATTAGTGTACATAAGCAAAAAGACCAGAGTGGTATTTAATTCTTGTGTTTATATACAGGCATTCTATGAGTAACCCGTGTTACATGATATGTTTACTAAAGATTAATTACTGGAGAGGTGTATAGGGGAATTGACACTTGAGGCAGAAAGCCTTGGAAGGCAGCTAAAATGTAAATATTCAGAGGAGGGCGGTGTTAGAATGGGTGGTATGCCAGAGCAGAGATGGAAAGAGGCGGAGCAACGTGGCCAGAAGGAGCCACTTGTTTTAAAGACTAGTGGAAGGAACAGTAGAAATAGAGCTTTGAAGCCATTAAGTGCTAGGTAAAGGAGATGTCACTGTGCAGGCAGTGGCTACAACAAAGATTTGAATTCCAGGATCTGACAAGTGACATTGCTCAAGTGGTATTTTTTGTAGACTTGTTTCCTTTTAGTATACCAGAAGAATTTGAGAAATGAAGAAAAAAAAAAAAGAATTTGAGAAATGGAGAGACAGAGACCAGTGGTAAAGAGAATAGCAGGAGGCAGTGTATTGGTTTAGAATAGTAGAGATGATATTCCAAATACCAAGAAGAAAGCTCATCAGAACCTGATTACTGATTGTTTTAGAGAAGGGAAATCACATGAATATAGAACGTGTATTCTGTCTATCTTGGGTCACAAACAGTTCTTTCCACAATTCTGGTCATAAACTGAATTGAATGAGAACTAAATGACAATTCTCTATAAGGTCATCATTGAACCTAGCCTTTGAACAGAGGTACAACTATATCTCCACATAGGTTTATTTTATTAATAAATATGAATATAATTGATATGTAATGTGTACAAATAAAATGCAAATAGGATAATAATCATAAAGCTGTTATCTGTGCACCAGAATCTTGTGCATTGAGATGTAGAACAGGATTTTATCGTTATTTTTTAAAAATTAGGAAACAGTGCTTACTGCCTTAGCTTGGGCTACCATAACAGAATACCCATAGACTAGGTAGCATGAAGTACAGAATATATGGTTCTAGAAGTCGGGAGGTCCAGTGTCCACAGGATCTGGTTAGGCCCCTCTTCCAGCGTTCACAAT